>NC_064615.1:30079772-30405000 GCF_023898315.1 Schistocerca nitens
CGCCAGACACCACACTTGCTAGGTGGTAGCCTTTAAATCGGCCGCGGTCCGTTATCAGTGATTGCAGACCGAGCGCCGCCACACGGCAGGTCTAGTCTAGACTCCCTAGCACTCGCCCCAGTTGTACAGCCGACTTTGCTAGCGATGGTTCACTGCCTACTTACGTTCTCACTTGCCGAGACGATAGTTTAGCATAGCCTTCAGCTACGTCATTTGCTACGACCTAGCAAGGCGCCATTATCAGTTATTATTGATACTGTGAATCATGTACCGTCAAAACCGACGTTCATCATTAATGGATTAAAGTTGAGTATTCCATCAGCTACGTCCGTTTCTGTAAATTATAATTTCCTTCTCCTGTTCCAGACCTCACGCCAGCCTGCGTGAGCTAAAACGCTTGCCTTTCGGCCTCCTCTAGTAACATGGTGTTGGCTCTCCTGCCAACCACAACATTGAGCATAAAACGTGTTCGATAATTCTAAAATAGATTGACATCAAAGACATAGGTCTATAATAGTGTGCAGTTTGTTTGGAAATTATGATGTACAGATTTCAGTAAAGCTCATATTAATTATACGTGTTTTATGAATGGGGAGGAGAGCATAGGCAAGTTATTGAGTTGGTCTGTTCTCGTTTCTAGGAGGCGATGAGACGAATATAGTACAGCTTTTAAGTTTTATGAAATATCTGACTTATCCCGGAATTGTTAGGAATCTGGTATTCATGTCTTATCCGATCGGCTGGCTTATCCTAGCCCTTTTGTAAATCATATAGCAACCACTTTTCCATAGTTATCAATTTACTTTGTTCTACAAATCAGTTAGGATATTAATAGCATATCTGAGTAATGTCAAATCTGACCATTCTACAACGTGTAGGCATGACTCCAATATGCGTATGTGAGTGAAAGTGGGAGGGACAGATTTTGATTTGAGGTTAGTTTGTATTTAGTGCAATTTTAAGTTTATAAGTCCGTACTAACTCAGCCCTTGAACGCTGTACAAACACACCGGCACTTCTCCTCTCCCTCCCCCCCCCCCCTTCCCCCACTCCCGCCATACGCTGACCGTTTGTCGTGTCGTAGTTGATATTGACACAGCACAAGGTCAACGTGTCAACTTTAGTATAGTATTCGGCACAGAATAAACCCTGTGGTCTTTTCCTATTACTATACTTGCTGGAAAGTTTCTTTAAAGAATTAAGAAAGTAGCATACATTGTTGTCCAGAGCCTGGAATCAAGGACTTACCTTTCATGTGAGGGACAGGAATAAGTATGCAAGAGAGAGCAATAACCAAGAAATTATCAATCAAACATTTTAATGATTTCACGTTTATTTCTGTTTTTCTCTGATTGCCCCTACAAATGATTATTTATTGTCCTCCTCTGATGTACATCGTTTACCACAGACTTACTTTAGACAAGTATTACATAATTTTGTTGCTTTCACTAGTGTAGTTGGGACCCAAGAAGCTACATAGAATGGATTTCTGCAGCAGCAGTTCTTACATTTTTCAAGTTTAAATGTTATTATCTTTATCTGTTTATGAATGATAACAGGCAGTGTCATTTTATTTTTTATGTGCGTGGCGTTTTCACCTTGCATACTAGACTAGCTACGATTTTTACATGCGCCAAATTGAAAGATGTATCATTTTCGTGGTACACATTAGACTGTAGGCACTCCTGTAAGTGCTGAGTAAGTCGCTTAAAAGGTTGGAGGTAGGCTATGGCCTGCCACTTCCAATATTACAATTACTGCTTCCAGATCAACCTTCGCGTTCTTGATTTCAGAAAATCGTTTGACTCAGTACCACATATACACTTATTATCCAAGGTAAGATCGTATGAGGTATCTAGGGAAATTTGTGACTGGCTTGAGGACTTTCTGGTAGGGAGGACACAGCAAGCATCTGGGATAGAGAGTCGTCGACAGGTGTAAAAGTAACTTCGGGTGTGCTTCACGGGTGCGTGTCAGGACCCTTGCTACTCAAGTAGTGTGTTAATGACCTTGCAGATTATATTAACAGTAACTTCAGATTTTGCAGACGATGTATCTGTAATTAGGTACAGTCTGCAAGAAACTGCGTTATTTTTCAGTCATATGTTGAGAGTATATCAAAGTGCAGCAAAGATTGACAATTTCCTTAAAATGCTCAAAAATGTAAAACTGTACACTTCACAAATCGAAAAAAAATGTAGTATCCTATGACTATAACATCAGTGAATCACAGCTGGAATCGGTTAAATCACACAAATATCTGGGTGTAACACTTTGTAGGGATACGAAATGAAATTAGCTCATACGCACAGCCATGGTTAAAGCAGGTCGTTGATATCGGTTTACTGATAGAATATTGGTGAAATACAATCAGTCTACACAGGATATTGCTTGCAAATCACTCGTGTGACCCATTTTAAAATATTGGTCAAGTCTGAGGACCCACACAAAATAGAACTAACAGCAGATATTGAATGTATACAGAGAAGGGCAGCATGAATGGTCACAGGTTGGTTTCATCTGTGGGACAGTGTCACAGAGACGCTAAAGAAGCTAAACTGGTAGACTCTTGAAGTTAGAGTTAAACCATAGCTAGAAAGTTACTTATTAAGTTTCCAGAACTGGCTATAAATGATGCCTCTAGGAATGTACTACAAACCCCTACATGTCGTTTCCGTAGGGATCGTGAGGACAAGAGTAGATTAATAGCAGCACGCACGGAGGCATTTAAACAACCAATCGTCCCGCGCTTCACACATGAATTGAACAGGAAAAATCTAGTAACTCGTACAATTGGATGTACCCTATGCCATGCACTTCACAGTGGTTTGCTGAGTATTAGATGTAGATGTAAATGTAGATATAGAAATGCTGTTGAAGTTGCTAACAATCCTTGAATTATGGATTGCTTTCAGTATACTTATGAAACATAGCTGAAAATATTTTGTTTTGTACAGTTGTCCATACGCCTAGTTAATCTATAGTACTGGTCATGGAAATAAGAAAAACGCTTCTCTGGCCTTATTTCCTATCCTCAGCTGCGACGTAACCTCTGTGTTCAGCCTTATCAGGCTAAAGCGGTTTAAGACCTTATTTCAGAGCCAGAGAACAAAGGTCGCTTAAGTCTTTCACCTATCTCGAGCTCATCTGATATAGAACGTGCACCCGTTTTACTCCATATGAAGCTGTAAACGGTCCCGTAAAAGCATGAACTTCCGTAGCACCGCCAGCCGACAACGGACAGAATAAATGAGAAAAAAAGAAACAGAAAAGGAGAAGAACGAGGTGGCTGTGGGAAAAAAACTGTGAATTAAAAAAGTAATTATGCAATTCTTAAATAACGTAACTATTAAAAAACCAGCGTTTATCTTATAGAGATACTAAAATATTCGTATGTTTCGGAAATCATGCGTCTAGAATAATTCATTACTTAGTGCTTAAATGTTGTTGCTGTTGTTTGTTTATGGTGTTCAGTGACATGATTATCGGCACCCTTAAAATTCTTCCTGAGGTGAATGTGATTAAAATATATACAATGAATACTTGCTAAAAGTGAGATAATACTTCTCATTCTCTCACATTAATACACACAGTACCTCTTAATGGAGTAAAGCCGTAAACGTTTCACGCAGTTGTGTGTTGAAACGTGTTGTTAAAATATGACTATCAGACCAGAAAAGCTACGACACAGCCAGTCTTGGAATTGTGGTTGGTTGTTCAGTTACATATAACTACATAGGCCGACTGTGCTCTGCACACACTAAAATGTGCTACCTGACAGTTTAGATAGGTCAGACACAATAACAATTCTTATAATAAGCACCACAGGCATCACATCGTCGCTTAAAATTGAAGAGATGTCTGCTAAGAAACTGGCCCCTGCCCTTTTGTCATTGTATGAAGAACACTCAGCTAACGAATCATAAACTGGAGGGTCTTCACGTCTGAGAAGAAAGCTATGTGTCGGCGGACTGTGTGATATTCGTAGACGTGTTAAGCGGGCTTCACCACGTCTAAGCCGCAGGAAAAACGTGAGCCGCACCCTTACGCTCACTTGGCAACTTGTCATCCATCTTGATCAGTCACTCGTCCTCCCATAGACAGAGTTCAGATTTTATTAGAAATGACATTACGGTACGCAGAGGGATAGGACATTCGGTTACATCATGATTACATCTCCTTACCTTGTACTTTCAACTGCAGAAGAGCATCCCGGATACTCTGGACTATTTTATGTGATGTTTATTACGATATGATCAACAGAGCACTTAGTGTTTCGGAACAGATCAAGAATTTAAAAACCTGATAATGTCCCATATTACACAGCTTTCAGACTCGCGTGGATTTAAGCGCGAAATACTTTTAAGTTCACTGGGCAGACAAATGTCGAGCTTACGGTCGGGAGGGACGATGGAACAATCATTAGTGTCTTCCAGCTTCGACTCAACTCTTATCAGCAAATAGGGTGTTTGGATGTTATGGTTTGCAGAAGTATTTTGGTTGGCAACAGTCTAAAAAAGGTTGAGCAGTGTCATTTATTCAGTTTAACTTTTACTAACAATAAACGCTGAATATCTGGCATATGAAAAGGTCTTGAATGGGAAAAAAGTTGGTATCGAAACTGTTCACTGGCTTTTATTTGCGAGTGAACAGTTGATATTCTCTCAAGATGAAGAGGACGTGGAATACATGATGAGAAAGGTTGAAGAGGAATATAGCAAATGGGTTTTGGGAAAAAATTTTGACAAGACGGAGTGAATGAGTATGGAACAACATTTGGTGAAAATGAACAAATAAAATCCCACGTAAGTTGCAAATACTTGGGTAAACTAATAGACAACTCCAGTACATGTGATAAAGATACCAGTTCTAGAATAGCAACGGGGGAGTTACTAGAGTTTTACAGGGACAATAGGGAATAATAATATTCAGCAGGGCACTAAGATACGAGAATTTCACAGTGTAATTTAGAACATAGTCCTATATGACACTGAGAAGTGGCCTTAAACAAGGAAAGTTAGGAACAAAATTAGAAAAGTGAGAAGGGACTATATGAGAAGAGGTCTTTACTAAACTAGGCAAGAATGGATGCCAAATCAGGAAATATGGAGGCGAATGGATATAATGTGACCTTTGACAAAGAACTTTGAAGAAGAGAGTGATGCAGTCACGTACGGACAATGAGTAACCTCAGGTAGTCAAGGGGATTTTACTCTGGGAGCAACTGGGAGCCTCCTGGAAGATGACATCCCTGCACGTCAATAGGTATGTGAAGGGGAGGCTGGCAAAGCTTATAGGTGACAGTGTAGTGGGTGGTGGTGGGATTACTCATGGGAAAATTCCCGTAGTAGTTAGTGTTAGAGCTCCACCTTTTTTAGACTAAAGTCAGCTGATAGGTATACCTGCTTAAAGGAAGTCCCTCTAACTAAGGGATCACTTTCATAGGATCTCATGTAGGATTTAGCATATTTCATCAAAATATAAGAGGTATTAGAGATGCATATAGATGTTGACTCTGAAATTATTGGTCTGTCGAAGTACTACTCAAATAATTTGACAAGTCAGAGGCTTTCTTTACCAGGATACAGATTAGCTGGCTGTTTTTCTAGGAGTTCCTTGTGGGGTGAGGGAGTGGCTAAGCACGCAAAAAACAGTATTCCATTTGAGTCCATAGACGTGTCACGGCACTGCACTGAACAGATATTTGAATGTTGTGCAGGGGCAGTTGATTTTAGTGAAACCAAACTTCTAATTGTTGTTTGTTTATACGTCCTCTAATTATGACTTCACAGCATTTCTGCTCGAGCTAGAGAGGGTTCTTGATTAACTTTGTAGGAAGTACTAGAAATTACTTATATGTGGTGACATCAATATAAATTTTGTATATGAGGGAGCAAGGAAAAAGATGTTGGTAGATATCCTAAATTCACATGATCTGATGCAGACTGTGTTTTTTCCTACTAGGGTGCAGGGGAACAGTAGAACAGCCACAGACAATATTTTTATTCGTTCTTCATTACTAGACGGGCATGCTGTTAGTAAAAGGGTGAATTGCCTTTCAGATCATTATGCACAAATTTTAACACTAAAAGGCTTTTGTACTCAAACAAATGTCACATATAATTACAAACTATGAAGGAAAGTTTATTCAACAGCAATAGAGAGTTTTTTAAACCTTGTCAAGAGACAAGAGTGCCGATAACGTAGATGATACATATAATGCTTTCCTTTACACATTTATCATGCTCTTTGAGAGTTACTTTCCATTAGAACGTTCTAAACTGGGTACTAGCAGTAATAGGCAGCCCAGGCGGCTGACTTGTGTGATAAGGATGCCATGTAGAACAAAGCGGGAATCATATCAAAATGTTAGAAGTAGTCAGAATTAAGCTACAGTAGCCCATTACAAACAGTATTGTAAGGTGCTTAAAAATGTTATTATGAAGTCAAAGAGTATGTGGTATGCAAATAGAATATCTAATTCACAGGTTAAAATTAAAACCATATGGTCAGTTGTGAAGGAAGTGTTTGGTCAGCAGCACAAGGTTGTGAGGTAGCGGGCGAGTTGTGGCGCCCTGGAAATATTCTGAATCCGGAGTTGGCGTGGCCGCACGGGCTGCTCAGCAATCCGGGGGCCGGCAGCAAACACGTGGTGCCGAACGTTAGCCGGACGAGAGGGGCAGCCCCAGCACGTGTTCCAGGCCAAGCACATGGCTGGGCATTCCTTGGTGAGTGAGGCTGTCTCGATGAAATAGACTTGTATGCTGAGACAGAGAAAGATGACGGACTTTGTGAAACCATAATGGCAGACATTCCCCAGTTCATACAGAAATTAATAATAGCCAGAGGAATCAGGATACCTTAAAAAGAAACATATGCATTACCATTATTTGCACGACGATTCAGATGGTGTAATCGGATTTCCAATATATTTATGAGTTTAAAGTATAGGATCTGACGATAAATTATACAATAAACACCCAGCAACGAATTTCCAAAATCTAAACGGTTCATCCGATTTTGTCGATCGACTTGTGTTTAGAAAGCTATTAGTGTAAACCTAAATTGGTATAAATTACAGGCATATAACGTGAAAAGTATGAGTTATTGGAGGTCAAAGTGGCCGATTACTATCGATTGCGTCAGGCCATAAGTACTCCACAGTTACACGAAAAGACGGTAGCAGCATGATTATAAATATATTTATTCATCTACATCTTTGTTTATGTCCGACATTCATCAAGAAATTTATTAAATATTTACTGTGTTTTAGAAAGCACAGACATTAGGCTACAAGCCTACCTTTTGTTGTTATTCCTTGGTATGTGTTTATTTAATGTGTTTATTTATTTATTCGAAGGTTTCAGATAGATTATTTAATAGAAAGACACAGATTTAGGAACCAGGATTTAAATTGTAAGATATTGGCAGGGGTAGATGTGGACTCTGCCCACAATCTATTGGTTATGAGCTGTAGATTAAAACTGAAGAAACTGCGAAAAGGTGAGAGTATAAGGAGATAGGATCTGGATAAACTGACTAAACCAGAGGTTGTACAGAGTTTCAGGGAGAGTATAAGGGAACAATTGACAGGAATGGGGGAAAGAAATACTGTAGAAGAAGAATGGGTAGCTTTGAGGGACGAAATAGTGAAGGCAGCAGAGGATCAAATAGGTAAAAAGACGAGGTCTAGAAGAAATCCTTGGGTTGTTGTTGTTGTTGTGGTTTTCAGTCCTGAGACTGGTTTGATGCAGCTCTCCATACTACTCTATCCTGTGCAAGCTTCTTCATCTCCCAGTACCTACTGCAACCTACATCCTTCTGAATCTGCTTAGCCCGCATCTCGTGGTCGTGCGGTAGCGTTCTCGCTTCCGACGCCCGGGTTCCCGGGTTCGATTCCCGGCGGGGTCAGGGATTTTCTCTGCCTCGTGATGGCTGGGTGTTGTGTGCTGTCCTTAGGTTAGTTAGGTTTAAGTAGTTCTAAGTTCTAGGGGACTTATGACCACAGCAGTTGAGTCCCATAGTGCTCAGAGCCATTTTGAATCTGCTTAGTGTATTCATCTCTTGGTCTCCCTCTACGATTTTTACCCTCCACGCTGCCCTCCAATGCTAAATCCCTTCTTCTAGTCAAGTTGTGCCACAAACTTCTCTTCTCCCCAATCTTATTCAATACCTCCTCATTAGTTACGTGATCTACCCACCTTATCTTCAGCATTCTTCTGTAGCACCACATTTCGAAAGCTTCTATTCTCTTCTTGTCCAAACTGGTTATCGTCCATGTTTCACTTCCATACATGGGTACACTCCATACAAATACTTTCAGAAACGCCTTCCTGACACTTAAATCTATACTCGATGTTAACAAATTTCTCTTCTTCAGAAACGATTTCCTTGCCATTGCCAGTCTACATTTTATATCCTCTCTACTTCGACCATCATCAGTTATTTTACTCCCTAAATAGCAAAAATCCTTTACTACTTTAAGTGTCTCATTTCCTAATCTAATCCCCTCAGCATCACCCGATTTAATTTGACTACATTCCATTATCCTCGTTTTGCTTTTGTTGATGTTCATCTTATATCCTCCTTTCAAGACACTGTCCATTCCATTCAACTGCTCTTCCAAGTCCTTTGCTGTCTCTGACAGAATTACAATGTCATCGGCGAACCTCAAAGTTTTTACTTCTTCTCCATGAATTTTAATACCTACTCCGAATTTTTCTTATGTTTCCTTTACTGCTTGCTCAATATACAGATTGAATAACATCGGGGAGAGACTACAAACCGGTCTCACTCCTTTCCCAACCACTGCTTCCCTTTCATGCCCCTCGACTCTTTTAACTGCCATCTGGTTTCTGTACAAATTGTAAATAGCCTTCCGCTCCCTGTATTTTACCCCTGTCAACTTCAGAATTTGAAAGAGAGTATTCCAGTTAATGTTGTCAAAAGCTTTCTCTAAGTCTACAAATGCTAGAAACGTAGGTTTGCCTTTTCTTAGTCTTTCTTCTAAGATAAGTCGTAAGGTTAGTATTGCCTCACGTGTTCCAAGATTTCTACGGAATCCAAACTGATCTTCCCCGAGGTCCGCTTCTACCAGTTTTTCCATTCGTCTGTAAAGAATTCGCGTTAGTATTTTGCAGCTGTGACTTATTAAACTGATAGTTCGGTAATTTTCACATCTGTTAACACCTGCTTTCTTTGGTATTGGAATTATTATATTCTTCTTGAAGTCTGTGGGTATTTCGCCTGTCTCATACATCTTGCTCACCAGATGGTAGAGTTTTGTCATGACTGGCTGTCCCAAGGCCATCAGTAGTTCTAATGGAATGTTCTCTACTCCCGGGGCCTTGTTTCGACTCAAGTCTTTCAGTGCTCTGTCAAACTCTTCACGCAGCATCTTATTCCCCATTTCATTTTCATCTACATACTCTTCCATTTCCATAATATTGTCTTCAAGTACATCGCCCTTGTATAAACCCTCTATATACTCCTTCCACCTTTCTGCCTTCCCTTCTTTGCTTAGAACTGGGTTGCCATCTGAGCTCTTGATATTCATACAAGTGGTTCTCTCTCCTGTCGATCTCATTTTTGAGACGTTTGTATTCCTTTTTGCCTGCTTCATTTACAGCATTTTTATATTTTCTCCTTTCATCAATTAAATTCAATATTTCTTCTGTTACCCAAGGATTTCTATTAGCCCTCGTCTTTTTACCTACTTGATCCTCTGCTGCCTTCACTACTTCATCCCTCAGAGCTACCCATTCTTCTTCTACTGTATTTCTTTGCCCCATTCCTGTCAATTGTTCCCTTATGCTCTCCCTGAAACTCTCTACAACCTCTGGTTCTTTCAGTTTATCCAGGTCCCATCTCCTTAAATTCCCACCTTTTAGCAGTTTCTTCAGTTTCAATCTGCAGTTCATAACCAATAGATTGTGGTCAGAATCCACATCTGCGCCTGGAAATGTCTTACAATTTAAAACCTGGTTCCTAAATCTCTGTCTTACCATTATATTATCTATCTGATACCTTTTAGTATCGCCAGGATTCTTCCAGGTATACAACCTTCTTTTATGATTCTTGAACCAAAGTTATGCTCTGTGCAAAATTCTACAAGGCGGCTTCCTCTTTCATTTCTTCCCCCCAATCCATATTCACCTACTATGTTTCCTTCTCTCCCTTTTCCTACTGACGAATTCCAGTCACCCATGACTATTAAATTTTCGTCTCCCTTCACTACCTGAATAATTTCTTTTATCTCGTCATACAATTCATCAATTTCTTCATCAACTGCAGAGCTAGTTGGCATATAAACTTGTACTACTGTAGTAGGTATGGGCTTTGTGTCTATCTTGGCCACAATAATGCGTTCACTATGCTGTTTATAGTAGCGAACCCGCACTCCTATTTTTTTATTCATTATTAAATGTACTCCTGCATTACCCCTATTTGATTTTGTATTTATAACCCTGTAATCACCTGTCCAAAAGTCTTGTTCCTCCTGCCGCCGAACTTCACTAATTCCCACTATATCTAACTTTAACCTATCCATTTCTCTTTTTAAATTTTCTAACCTACCTGCCCGATTAAGGGATCTGACATTCCACGCTCCAATCCGTAGAACGCCAGTTTTCTTTCTCCTGATAACGACGTCCTCTTGAGTAGTCCTTGCCCGGAGATCCGAATGGGGGACTATTTTACCTCCGGAATATTTTGCCCAAGAGGACGTCATCATCATTTAATCATACAGTAAAGCTGCATGTCCTCGGGAAAAATTACGGCTGTAGTTTCCCCTTGCTTTCAGCCGTTCGCAGTACCAGCACAGCAAGGCCGTTTTGGTTAATGTTACAAGGCCAGATCAGTCAATCATCCAGACTGTTGCCCCTGCAACTACTGAAAAGGCTGCTGCCCCTCTTCAGGAACCACATGTTTGTCTGGCCTCTCAACAGATACCCCTCCGCTGTGGTTGCACCTACGGTACGGCCATCTGTATCGCTGAGGCACGCAAGCCTCCCCACCAACGGCAAGGTCCATGGTTCATGGGGGGGAATCCTTGTAACAGAAGAAATATTGAATTTAATTGATGAAAGGAGAAAATATAAAAATGCAGTAAATGAAGCAGGCAAAAAGGAATACAAATGTCTCAAAAATGAGATCGACAGGAAGTTGCAAAATGGCTAAACAGGGATGGCTAGAGGACAAATGTAAGGATGTAGAGGCATATCTCACTAGGGGTAAGATAGATACTACCTACAGGAAAATTGAAGAGACTTTTGGAGAACCACTTTTATGAATATCAAGAGCTCAGATGGCAACCCAGTTCTAAGCAAAGAAGGGAAGGCAGAAAGGTGGAAGGAGTATATAGAGGGTTTATACAAGTGTGATGTACTTGAGGACAATATTATTGAGTGAGGATGTAGATGAAGATGAAATGGGACATACGATACTGCGTGAAGAGTTTGACAGAGCACTGAAAGACCTGAGTCAAAACAAGGCCCCGGGAGTAGACAACATTCCATTAGAACTACTGACGTCCTTGAGAGAGCCAGTCCTGACAAAACTCTACCATCTGGTGAGCAAGATGTATGAGATAGGCGAAATACCCTCAGAGTTCAAGAAGAATATAATAATTCCAATCCCAAAGAAAGCAGGTGTTGACAGATGTGAAAATTACCGAACTATCCGTTTAATAAGTCACAGCTGCAAAATACTAACTCGAATTCTTTATAGTAGAATGGAGAAACTGATAGAAGCTGACCGTGGGGAAGATCAGTTTGTATTCTGTAGAAGTGCTGGAACATTTGAGGCAATACTGACCCTACGACTTATCTTAGAAAATAGATTAACGCAAGGCAAACCAACGTTTCTAGCATTTGTAGACTTAGAGAAAGCTTTTCTCAATGTTGACTGGAATACACTCTTTCAAATTCTGAAGGTGGCAGGGGTAAAATACAGAGAGCGAAAGGCTATTTACAATTTGTACAGAAACCAGATTGCAGTTATAAGAGTCGAGGGATATGAAAGGGAAGCAGTGGTTGGGAAGGGAGTGAGACAGGGTTGTAGTCTCTCCCCGATGTTATTCAATCTGTATATTGAGCAAGCAGTGCAGGAAACAAAAGAAAAGTTCGGAGTAGGTATTAAAATCCATGGAGAAGAAATAAAAACTCTGAGGTTCGCCGATGACATTGTAATTCTGTCAAAGACAGCAAAGGACTTGGAATGGATAGTGTCTTGAAAGGAGGATATAAGATGAACATCAACAAAAGCAAAACGAGGACAATGGAATGTAGTCGAATTAAGTCGGGTGATGCTGAAGGAATTAGATTAGGAAATGAGACTTTTAAAGTAGTAAAGGAGTTTTGCTATTTGGGGAGCAAAATAACTGATGATGGTCGAAGTAGAGAGGATATAAAATGTAGACTGGCAATGGCAAGGAAAGTGTTTCTGAAGTAGAGAAATTTGTTAACATCGAGTATAGATTTAAGTGCCAGGAAGTCGTTCCTGAAAGTATTTGTATGGAGTGTGGCCATGTACGGAAGTGAAACGTGGACGATAAATAGTTTGGACAAGAAGAGAATAGGATCCTTCGGAATGTGGTGCTACAGAAGAATGCTGAAGATTAGATGGGTAGATCACGTAACTAATGAGGAGGCACTGAATAGAATTAGGGAGAATAGAAATTTGTGACACACCTTGACTAGAAGAAGGGATCGGTTGGTAGGACGTGTTATGAGGCATCAAGGGATCACCAATTTAGTATTGGAGGGCAGCTTGGAGGGTAAAAATCGTAGAGGGAGACCAAGAGATGAATACTCTTAGCAGATTCAGAAGGATGTAGGTTGCAGTAGGTACTGGGAGATGAAGAAGCTTGCACAGTATATAGTAGCATGGAGAGCTACATCGAACCAGTCTCAGGACTGAAGACCACAACAACAACAACAACAGTGTGTGTTAGAGCGTGTTTATGGTCCAGCCGTAGGAATATTTGTTTAATTTCAAGTTATTTAAATGTAAATTCAGTATTTCGAAAATGTTTCATTATGTTTGAGAATGTGCATTGGCTTGAAGATACGGCGGGAGAGTTCTAGCCAATCATAGTTCTCTCGAATGGGGAGACTGGGTGACAGTGGGAGAAGAGCATCGTTTCGAGGCGGTGAACACGGGGGAGTGCGGGACGTGACGGCACGATGGACGCACGGTCGCCGCAGAGACTTGGAGAATGCGGAGTGGTTTGCGCTTGTTCGCGACAGATAGAAATACTTCGGAGTGCCGACATGTGCGCTTGTAAGATTTCTGTGGCTTCTACAGTGAAGACATAGTGTGCGTTTAGAAGTGAATATCTCGCGAGCTATGTTGTTTTTCATAACTAATTACGTGCAGTAGGAATCTATTGTTTTCCTGTTATTCAACTTATGTTTTACTTAATTGCTGGACCATCAACACCAATAAGTGTTTTGCAGAAATATACCGCATTCTCAAAAGTACTTCTGTCGTACTCATCGTTTAAAGTCGTTAAAGTAGTACATGCAGATTTTATTTAATTGCAACCTTTCAATTATAAAGTTCTATATTAATTCGCAATTTCCGACTGATAAGAACCTTCGACCATTCGGTTCATGTGTGTATTCATATTGTATACTGTAGACGCAGCAGTATCTGGCTTGTGATGCGGCAACTACGTATCCCAGCCCCTAGGCAACGATACGAGCCAAATCTTTTAATATTGCAACTCCGAGTTGGAGGGTACGTAGTTGTTGGCCACCACCCGACATTTCATTTTGTTGTTTGAATGTTAACATGGTCGACGATATAAGTCAGTTAGAAGTAAAAATATTTCTGCTACTGATAAATCAGATATATGTACAGTATTTAACAATCATTTTCTGAGCATTGCCGGTGAATTAAATAGAAATTTAGTTTCTACAGGGAATCCCTTTCTGAGATTGATATTTGAAATAGCCCTCTGTGATACAGACAAGAGGAAGATTGCGTCAGTAATTAAATCACTGAAGACTAAGCAATCTGATTGATATGATGGAGTGCCTAGTAGAATATTAAAGTACTGTGCTGCACAAGGTAGCCCTGTATTTAGCCACATTTGTAGTTTTTCCTTTAGGTATGGTCACTTTGCTGAACGATTAAAGTACTCAGCAGTGAAGCCGCTTTGTAAAAAGGGAGAAATGGATAGTATAGACAATTTTAGACGTATTTCTGTGCCATCAGTGTGCGCTAAAGCTATTGAAAATTCTGTGTATGTAAGGTTAATTGATCGTTTTATGTCACATGATTTGCTTTCAAATGTACAGTTCGGCTTTAGAAGTCGTTTAACAACTGAAAATTCTATATTCTCTTTCCTCTGTGAGGTATTGGATGAGTTACACAAAAGGTTTCGAACGCGAGGCATATTTTTTGATTTAACTGTGACATTTGATTGCGTTGATCACAAAATATTGCTCCATAAGTTGGACCATTACAGAATACGGGGAGTAGCTCACAATTGGTTCGTCTCTTACTTTAGCAACAGACAGTAAAAGGTCAATACTGACAATGTTGAGAATGACTGTTATGTGTGGTCTAAGTTGGGTACAGTCAAGTGAGGGGGTGGGGGGGGGGTGCCCCAGGGATCAGTGTTGGGGCTACTCATGTTCCTTATTTATAAATGATATGCCCTCTAGTATTATGAGTAACTCTAAAATATTTCGTAGTAACGGATGTTGTGCACAACATTGTCCCGGTTTGAAATAGTGCAGTACATGACCTAAGTTCATGGCTTGTAGAAAATAAATTAACGCTAAATCACAGCAAGACGCAGTTTTTACAGTTTATAACACACAATTTAACAAAACCTGACGTTTTAATTTCACAGAATGGGCATACGATTAGTGAAACTGAAAAGCTAAAATTTCTGGGTGTTCAGATAGATTGTAAACTGTCTTGGAAAGCCCACGTTCAGGATCTTATTCAAAGACTTAACGCTGCCATTTTTACTATTCGAACGGTATCTGAAGTGAGTGATCGTACGACACGAAAATTAGTCTACTTTGCTTATTTTCATTCGCTTATGTCGTATGGTATTATATTTTGGGGTAACTCTTCCCATTCTAAAAGGATATTTTTGGCTCAGAGACGGGCAGTTCGGGCAAGAAGTGGTGTAAGTTCACGAACCTCTTGTCGACCCCTGTCACGAGTCTGGGTATTTTGACATTTGCCTCTCAATATATATATTCCTTACTGACATTTCTTGTTAACAATATTAGCTTATTCCCAAAAATAAGCAGCTTTCACTCAGTTAACGCCCGGCAGACCTCAAACCTGCATTTTGATCCGACTTTCTTAACTCTTGCGCAGAAAGGTGTGCAGTACACTGCTGCATCCATTTATATATGCTACCGCTCGAATTCAAAAACGTTAGCAGTAATCCACGCGCTTTCGAATCGAAATTGAAGAGTTTCCTCATGGGTCACTCCTTCTATTCTGTTGAGGAGTTCCTTGAAAAATTAAACTGATTGTTGCTGTATTGTTAACTGCTTTTATTTATGGATTTACTTCTTTCGAGTTCAAAAATGGTTCAAATTTCTCTAAGCACTATGGGGCTTAACATCTGAGGTCCTCAGTGCCCTAGACTTAAAACTACTTAAACCTAACTAACCTAAGGTCATCACACACATCCATGCCCGAGGCAGGATTGGAACCTGCGACTGTAGCAGCAGTGCGGTTCCAGACTGAAGCGCCTAGAACCGCTCGATCACAGCGGCCGGCCCTTTCGGGTTCATAAACAGTTTATTTTCATCTGTTATTTCTTTTATGTTGTAGTTTCATGTATTGACATTTTCCATGACCTTGGAGTTTTTCTTCTCACTTTGGCCTTCAGAACTTCACGTGTAAATAAAAATAAAAATAAAGAAGAGAAGGAAGCTGTAAGATAGAAAAAATACGTACAGGAAGCAATGGAAGATGGAAATCTGAGACTGGATGAATGCAACGCAAGTCTTGTGGAAATTGAAAAAAAGTTGACTCCTCAGTGGAAACGAGGAAGAAGAGAAGAGAGAGATGAAAGGGGCAAGTGAGGATAATTAAGCAAGCAAATAAATCGAATAAACATAGGCCTGGAAAGCAATGATGTCCACGATATGGCGTATTATGACAGAAAACAGTAAGAGAGTCCTGGAGATTTCAAACTGCTATATGCATATGAGCACAAAGACATTACAAGAAGTGTTTCACATGGCCACCGTTCAACACAAAGGCCGGCTCTAGTAGGTCTCCTCATCGATGGCCCTGCATGTTAAAAAACCCTGTTGCGCTCCGAATGTACGGACAACCAAACACGATGTGTTCGCGGTGTTGATCGACACTATCCGTGGGGGATGGAACACACCAGACCTTATAACTAACCTCCTGGGAGACCATGATGTTGGCAAGCCAAAACCGACATACTTGTTCTCAAAAAATTTTACCAAGACTTCTCGGAGAGCCATTTGAGAGTGCCTCCGGTGTACCATCAAAGCATCCATTTAACATAAGGATCACCATCTAAAGCAGGGCTTCACAACATACGTGCTCGCGGAGCAAGCTGTGAGCAGCAAGGTGCGAGCACGGAGCAGCGCGAGCACACTACCCCCACTACCGGACCAGAGCGGAGAGTGGGGAGAGTCACGTGGGGCACTCAACAGCTGCGGCCAGTCAATGTAAATCCGCGGCCACCTGCAGGGATATCAGTCACGAATTATTACTGCGACAAATGAAACAAATAAAGGAGAATGTACACATGCCACATAATTATATTAGCTTAGTGTATGCCTCTACATTCGCATTAATTTGTGAACTGTTACACAATAAAAGGTGTCACTGAAGTGTGGGATTCTCGGTTATCTTGTACTTTTTGCCCTTTACAATTGCGTGTATGTTCGGAGTAATTGTTCTTTTGCATTTTAGGCGCAGCGTGCAGTTTAAATTTCGATCAGACAATGCGTTTCTCAGGCGCGTCCTGTTACATTTCATTGCAGAGAACAGTTGTTCACAAACATATGTGAAACCGAACCGCGCGACTGCTACGGTCGCAGGTTCGAATCCTGCCTCGGGCATGGATGTGTGTGATGTCCTTAGGTTCGTTAGGTTTAATTAGTTCTAAGTTCTAGGCGACTGATGACCTCAGAAGTTAAGTCGCATAGTGCTTGGAGCCATTTGAACCATTTGTGGAACCGAACATTGATATTATTGTAGCCGCCAGTTTGTGCAAATGAGGAAATCTATCCTGAGGGAAGTGTCTGTAGAATTCCAAAACGTTTTTCTTGTTCTGAAAGTTTCTCTGTATTCTCTGTCACACTGCAGGTCAATAATTTCTTGCTGCGGCTCAGGACGAATCTCTTAAATATTCGCTGAATATGGAGAGAACCGATCAAAATCACTGTCTAGTGCTGTCAGATCTTGAAAGCGCTGATGAACTAAATTATGTGAATAACGTTCACAGTCTTTGTGAACATCTTGCATGGATGATAGTTTAGGAAAAGGAGCTAGGTTTCCTGTTTCCAGCTGACTCACCCAAAGTGTCAATTTCATTTTAAAAGCTCGTATTCGATCTATGAAATGAGTAATTAGCAGATCTTTACCTTGTAGTAAAATGTTCAAAGCATTCAGATGGCTAGTTAAATCTGCTACGAACGCGAGATCACATTCAAACGTGCGCGCGTATTTCCCCTCCCTCCCCTCCCTCCCTACTCCACGACCTTGCACCTGCTCGCGAGCACGTGCCTGAGCAGACGCGAGTACTCGCGCTCAAAACCGGCCAGTTGTTAAGCCCTGATCTAAAGGGAAGCTGAGCATAATTGTAATGATTCTGGCTGGAGAAAAAAATGAGGCTGTTTCAGAAAACTTCGAAACACGTTGTTCGCTTCGTTAGAATGTATAGCCACGATAAAAAGACCATCCGTACAGGGGCGTTCGGGAACGGAAAGGGACGTACCTTGCCTCCGCATCTGGACTGCCACGGGAAGAGGCACGGTGAGGGGAGGGTAGCGCCTGCACCTTGCCGCAGTTCTAGCACCATCACCCGCGTTTCGTACTTGAGCAAAACTTATGACGAGGTGACACACGTAGGAGTATTGGCAGCACTCGTAAATGAATTGGTAACTTCCAACTCGTTCTGATTGGTTCCACTACCAGCAGCACCATTAAAATGAGTCTTCTTATCGTGGACAAACAGTAGACGTAACTTTGTCAACTGGTATTTCGTCCGATGCCTTATATATGAGTAGCTTTTTAGACGTCAATGCACACTTCGGAATAGATACTGAATTATTATCAGTTTCTCTTGGCGTCTACACACGTCATAGTGGCTGAATTGCTCTCAGACACTTGCCGAGAATGGTGTATATCCAAAGACAGTGTGATGTCTGTTGTTACCAATAGTATAGCTGATATGATTAAAGCAATTAAATTACAACCTCGTACTAATAATAATTTTATCCAACTGGGGAAAGAGAAGTTACAGTTTCACGCGGAATCCGAACCACGTGTCGTCTCTGAAGTCTCCTCAGAAGAGAGGTGAAGGCTAGATTTAAACTGAGACTGAAAAGTCTAGGGTCAGACTAAAATTCAAACCCGCGACCCCCTTTTTCGCATTGTTCTAGTCATATGGTCTGTTGGCATGTCACATGATACATCTTCAGGCTAATCTTTGAATATTTCTATTAGTTTTCTTTTTATTATTACAGAGGACAGACAGCCCTCTGACCGAGAGCGGTAAGCTACCGCGCCGGTAGCTCTTCAATGCCAGTCAAGCGCTTTACCACTAGCCCACCAGGCCAGAAAATCCCTTTCCCACTCACTGCATGGTACTTTGCCCTCAGTCATGAAATTAAAGGTCTGCGCGAAACATGCTACGCATTTTTAGTCCTGTACCACGTTTCGAGCGCACTTGAATTTGGTGGCTGAGGGCGTAACGTGATTCAGTGAATGAGAAACAACAGTGTCTCAAATAAAAGCAGCACTACCTTGATTTAAACTAAGCTGCCCTGATAGTGACAAGCTGCACAAAGCTTCCACTGATGAGACAAAATTAATACAAAGTGTGTCCACTCATTGGAACATTACTTACTATAGGGCACACATACTGTTACAAACAGTAATTTTTTAACACATCAAGGCACTTAGAATGTTCAATGGATCAGAAATATCCTTTGTGTTATCAGCCCTCCATATTGCGCCCTTTGGAGCCAGCTAGAAAAGAAATTTCAGATAGCAAATATTGCACAATTAGCAAAATTATAAACTTAATCCGTTACTTGCAGTCTAAAATTACTTCAGCTGTCTTTGCAAAAGCTGTGGCAAAAGAGGTGCAGAAACATGCTCTAAGTGTAACAATAAGCTCAATGAGGCCCATAGTAAATATGGCTTTTCTTTAGAGTGCAAACATTTTAACCATCACATCAAAAGGATGCACTTTAACAGTGTAAATGCTTGTACAAATGCGATGGCCTGATTGGTGTCAGAAAGAAAATATCGAATCCGACAAGTCTGATAAAAGTGCAAAGATCTTTTTATTGTGGAATTACAATTATAAATTAGCACATCAAAACTGGAAGAGTAATAAATCTGAAGAAAATTTTCCTTCTAATTTTTGTAATAACAGGTTTTTCACACTCCGAAATTATCTGTTTTCCTTCATTTTGAGACGTTTCTACGCCATATCCTTAGTCATTTCCAAAAATTATAAAAACACTATCGATATATTGTAAACGTGGACATATTGTTTGTTTTATGGTCACAACATAAATGACACCATGTAATATATTGCAACAAACAAACCTCAAAGTTTTTTTGTTTTGTTTTTTTTTGTTTCCATCTTCGTATTGATAAATCGCTTTCTTTAGAATTCTTTTTGGGGTATTACGCATCGGTAAATTAAACTGTGAACCCAGAAGCTCGTGTCCGAGAACAATACCACAAGCAATAGGAGTGATGTGTTGTGCGAATTTTGAGCCGTCACCTTCGTGTTCCGTGCGCCCTGGTGCTGCCTTGGATTACGTTGTATGGAAATCCTGGCATTCACGCCGACCGGTAAGCCGCGGGAGATATTGGCCAGAGGTGGGGTACAAGTCGTGAATACATTAGCAGGCTTGCAGCGGATACCCAGCCGCACAGCCCTGCGCCTCGTGGAAAAGCGCACCAGATTAGCTAGTGAGACTGTCAACCGCTGGGGAAGCCGGCAAAGTGCCGACTCTGCCTCGAGATCAGACCATCGCTTAGTAACGTATATGAGAAATAATCTTTGCATCCTTAACAACACTATGATATAAAAATTTGGTATACAATTTTGATCTTCCACAGATATGATCACGACAATACTTTTTACTTATTCAAATTACGGGCTTCGAGATATTCATGCCCTATCAAACGCTTCATGTATATTTATCAGTTACAAAAAAACAGTCTGCCCGCCGTAGCTGAGTGGTCACCGCGACGGAATGTCAATCCTGAGGGCCCGGGTTCGATTCCCGGCTGGGTCGGAGATTTTCTCAGCTCAGGGACTGGGTGTTGTGTTGTCCTGATCATCATCATTTCAGCCCCATTGACGCGCAAGTCGCCGAAGTAGCGTCAAATCGAAAGACTTGCACCAGGCGAACGGTCTACCCGACGGGAGGTCCTAGTCAAACGACATTATTATTATTATAGTTACAAAAAAACAGTGAAAAAATTGACATAGTGCAACGAAATGCCCTTCATTTCATGAACCGTGGATGCGAAACGTTTAAACAACCAAAAATACAACGGTGCACTGGAGTCCGTCTTTTACATCAACCAGTTTATTCAATTGGCTTTCAAAACGGCTATTGCAGAAGTTTTTTCAACGATTATATATGTTTTTGGGAAACTGAATCCGAATTTCATGCTTTCTGCCTTGTCGGAGGCCAGCTTCACAACAGAAAAAGCAAAAAACTTCAAAATTTGGCACTTGTTTTCAGTCTCTCGGTTATATCTCGAAAACTAAGCGCTAATTTAAAGTAGACGAAATTTTCGACAATATGCACAAGTTGTGTTTAATTTGCTGATAAGCGGTACTTCAAAAATGGTTCAGATGGCTCTGAGCACTATAGGGAGTTAACATCTTACTGAGGTCATCAGTTCCCTAGAACTTAGAACTACTTCAACTAACCTAAGGACATCACACACATCCATGGCCGAGGCAGGATTCGAACCTCCGACCGTAGCGGTCGTGCGATTCCAGACTGAAGCGCCTAGAACCGCTCGGCCACAGAGACCGGCCTAAGTGGTACTGGTGATAGAGTGTGTTGAAGAGCACCAGTTTCTTACCCTTCTGCGAAAACATCAGAAACACTCACTCCCACACCCTACAACAACAATATATACGTATTATCAATATAAAGACATCCAACGTGAAAGTACATTGATTTTCCTACAAGAGACGCCCGTAAAGTTTTAATTTTCTCATAAGGGAGGAGGCAGCAAATAGAAAATGACGGAAAAAGCCTTCAGCGTCCTACAGCCAAACAACGTCTTCCAGATATCTCCCATCGCCACTGTACATTCAGCGTATGACGCTTAAACGTGTTCCTCTTGAATGAATTGATGTGAATGAATGTTTGATGAAAACTGTAATAAATTATATTTACAAGATTTTAAGTACAAGGCACTGAAAAGAAAATCAACCTGAAATCTGTGCACAGTGATGTGCAGTGTCATGAAACGAGTGAATGTCGAGCTCAGAACTTGGTCCTCCCTTCGATTACGTTCTCCATCTTGAAATGAAAGAAGGCATTTAGTGATGGAATATGGATACAAAACGCGGACAAGCTGTACAATGAGGTGATAAAAGTCGTGGAATACATACGAGGGGCGTTCAGAAAGTAAGCTCCGATCGGTCGCGAAATGGAAACGACTATGAAAATCCGATAAAGCTTTGCACAGATGTGTTGGGTAGTGTCTCTAGTATAACCCCAGTTAGCATCACGTCGCTCTTCTCATTTCTGAGCTCGCAGTGAGTGCGTAAAGATGTCTAGAAAATAGTGTCTGCCGCCAAGTACGAGGGCCTGGTGAGAAATTTCGCCTGAAGCTATGCAGCTAACATTACATAACTGTAGTGCTGTTTCTTCTTCAAGACAATTCTCAGCCGCATTCTGCAGGGGCAATGAAGATGCTCCTGCATCGTTTTCAAAAAGAAATGTGAGATTACCCACACTACAGCCCGTAATTGTCTCCCTCTGAGTTTCAGCTCAGGTCACATGAACCGCTGTCTTTGAAGACAACATTTTGACACAGACAACGAGGTGTAGGCCAGCGTGGAGAATTGGCGGAAAGCACTGGCGGCTGCCTTCTATGATGAGGCTATTGAAAAGTTGGTACAACGCTATGACAAAAGTCTAAGTCAGAACGGCGACTACGTAGAGAAGTAGCTGAAAGGTGTAGCTAATTGTTACAAGTAAAACATTTCTGATGTTCACTGTGGTTTCAATTTGGCAATCAATCGGAGCTTACTTTCTGAACAGGCCTCGTACTAACATTATGTCGGACCTGCTTTTTGTCAGCGTAATGCGGTAATTCGACGTATCATGGTGTCAGCAAGTCGTTGGAAGACCCGAGCAGAAATACACAGCCATTCTGCCTTTATAGCCGTCTATGATTGCAAAAGTGTTGCCATTGCTCCAATAAATATGTGATTCACGTCGGGCGACGTGAGTAGTCAGATCCTTAGCCCTAATTATCCAGATTGTTCTTCAAGGCAATCACGAACAGTTGCGACCCGTTGACACGTTTGGGAACTAGAAGCCCGTGAAATTGCTGTAAATGGACGCTAAGTCACGGAGGATAACAATTTCCAGTCGATGGTCGGTTCAGTTGGACAAGAGGACGCCTTCTGTTTAGTGTGTACACAGCCCACACCACTATGGACCTACCATCAGCTTGAAAACTTCGGTCCATGACTTTGTGGGCTCTGCGCCATACTCGAATCCTGCCATCAGCTGTTACCAACTGAAATCAGGGCTCATCTGACCAGGCCACGGTTTTCCAGTCTTCTAGGGTCCAACAGACGTTGTCACGAGCCCGGAATAGGCGCTGCAGGCGATGTCGTGCTGTCAGCAGAGGTAATCGCGTCGGTCGTCTGCTGTCACAGCCCCTTAATGCACGATTTCGCCTCGCTGTCGTAACCGATACGTTTATCGTATGTCCTACATTCATTTCTGCGGTTATTTCATCCAGTACTGCTTGTCTGTTAGCACTGAGAAATCTATGCGAACGCCGCTGCTCTCGGTCGTTAAGTGAGAGACGTCCGTCACTGCGTTGTCCGTGGTGAGAGGTAATGCCAGAAATTTGGTATTTTCGGCACACTCTTGACACTGTGGATCTAGAAATATTGGATTCCCTAACAATTTGAAATGCCCCATGTGTCTAGCGTCAATTACCATCCGCGTTCAAAGTCTGTTAGTTCCCATAGTGTGTCCAGAATCATGTTGGAAACCTTTTCACGTGAATCAGCTGAGTACAAATGACAGCTGTGCTAATGCACTGCTCTTTTACACCTTGAATACCTGTATTACCTGTATATGTGCATATCGCTTTCCCATGACTTTGTCACCTCAGCGTGTAGTTAACCAACGATCTACACTACAGAAATCCAAAGGTACTTCCACTCGAGCGTAAATAGAAACTTTCAGTGTCAGTAATACTTCTCATTCCTCATTATCTTCAGCAATGGACGCCACAGGAAAAGCGTCAGGGACTAGGGAATATCCATGCCTAACAGAGAGCTTGCCGGCCGAAGTGGCCGTGCGGTTGAAGGCGCTGCAGTCTGGAACCGCAAGACCGCTACGGTCGCAGGTTCGAATCCTGCCTCGGGCATGGATGTTTGTGATGTCCTTAGGTTAGTTAGGTTTAAGTAGTTCTAAGTTCTAGGGGACTGATGTCCTATGATGTTAAGTCCCATAGTGCTCAGAGCCATTTGAACCATTTTGTTCTTCAAAGCAATCACGAACAGTTGCGACCCGTTGACACGTTTAGGAACTTGAAGCCCGTGAAATTGCTGCAAATGGACGCTAAGTAACGGAACATGACAATTTCCATTCGATGGTCGGTTCAGTTGGACAAGAGGACACCTTCTGTTCAGTGTGAACACAGCCCACGCCATTATGGACCTACCATCAGCTTGAACAGTACCTTGTTGAAAACTTCGGTCCATGACTTTGTGGGCTCTGCGCCATACTCGAATCCTGCCATCAGCTGTTACCAACTGAAATCAGGGCTCATCTGACCAGGCCACGGTTTTCCAGTCTTCTAGGGTCCAACAGCCGTTGTCACGAGCCCGGAATAGGCGCTGCAGGCGATGTCGTGCTGTCAGCAGAGGTAATCGCGTCGGTCGTCTGCTGTCACAGCCCCTTAATGCACGATTTCGCCTCGCTGTCGTAACCGATACGTTTATCGTATGTCCTACATTCATTTCTGCGGTTATTTCATCCAGTACTGCTTGTCTGTTAGCACTGAGAAATCTATGCGAACGCCGCTGCTCTCGGTCGTTAAGTGAGAGACGTCCGCCACTGCGTTGTCCGTGGTGAGAGGTAATGCCAGAAATTTGGTATTTTCGGCACACTCTTGACACTGTGGATCTAGAAATATTGGATTCCCTAACAACTTGAAATGTCCCATGTGTCTAGCGTCAATTACCATCCGCGTTCAAAGTCTGTTAGTTCCCATCGTGTGTCCAGAATCATGTTGGAAACCTTTTCACGTGAATCAGCTGAGTACAAATGACAGCTGTGCTAATGCACTGCTCTTTTACACCTTGAATACCTGTATTACCTGTATATGTGCATATCGCTTTCCCATGACTTTGTCACCTCAGCGTGTAGTTAACCAACGATCTACACTACAGAAATCCAAAGGTACTTCCACTCGAGCATAAATAGAAACTTTCAGTGTCAGTAATACTTCTCATTCCTCATTATCTTCAGCAATGGACGCCACAGGAAAAGCGTCAGGGACTAGGGAATATCCATGCCTAACAGAGAGCTTGCCGGCCGAAGTGGCCGTGCGGTTGAAGGCGCTGCAGTCTGGAACCGC
Organism: Schistocerca nitens; assembly: GCF_023898315.1. NCBI lineage: Eukaryota > Metazoa > Arthropoda > Insecta > Orthoptera > Acrididae > Schistocerca > Schistocerca nitens. The sequence goes on from NC_064615.1 coordinate 30,104,841, forward strand.
AAGACCGCTACGGTCGCAGGTTCGAATCCTGCCTCGGGCATGGATGTTTGTGATGTCCTTAGGTTAGTTAGGTTTAACTAGTTCTAAGTTCTAGGGGACTAATGACCTCAGCAGTTGAGTCCCATAGTGCTCAGAGCCATTTGAACCATTTGAACCAGAGAGCTTTTTTCTCAAAATTTTGTACATGGCTGCACGTTCAGAGTCCGTGAATAGTTCTAATTGAAAGAAAACAACTCTCGGCCACTATTTTCAACGGATTAACCGGGTCTCGACAATGTTAGAAGTGTCTTCCTCAGAATTTAAATCAAAGAATAGTCTGTGACCATGTTATAGACCATTCTTCGATTTAAATTCTGAGGAAGACACTCCTACGAGTGTCGAAACCCGGTCAACTCTTTAAAAATAGTGACCGGGGGCTGTTTTCTCTCAATTACAGCTTTTTTGTGTTATTGAAGTGAAAAAACTGTAACTGAGTGATTAATGTAACAATAGAGAAATACTGATTAGTAAAGGTGCACAATGATGCAAAACATTGTATAAATTAATACCTTCTGTCGACTCAGCTGCTTCAGACAGTGGTACTGCAAGGTGCTCCTCCAAGTTGGCTTGGTCTTCTACATCAAAAATGTCGTCGTTGGTGTAGCACGACTTTTCACATTGCTGGCACACCAACACCAACCTTATGCAACATATAAGTTGAAGAAGCCTGTCGGCGTGGCAGGCAGCGAAGGACGTCCCCGGAGGCTGATCAGAAAGCCTCCCCGGTGCGTCTGACAAACAGGTTTCAGGCACTGTCTCTGGCCGAGCCAGATGCAGCTGCCTGCCCTGTTTCAGAGGATGATTCTCAGCCTTCAAGGTCCGGGCAGTCGCAGAGGGTGGGCTTATTGGTAGTTGGGAGCTCCAATGTTAGACGCGTAATGGGGCCCCTTAGGGACATCGGCTAAGAAGGGAAAAAATCCAGTGTGCACTCCGTGTGCATTCCGGGTGGAGTCATTCCTGATGTGGAAAGGGTCCTTCCGCATGCCATGAAGAGCACAGGGTGCAGCCAGCTGCAGGTGGTGGCACATGTCGGCACTAATGACGTGTGTCGCTTTGGATCTGAGGAAATTCTCTCTGGATTCCAGCGGCTATCTGATTTGGTGAAGGCTGCCGGTCTTGCTTACGAGATGAAGGCAGAGCTCACCATCTGCAGCATCGTTGACAGAACCGACTGCGGACCTTTGGTGCAGAGCCGGGTGGAGGGTCTGAATCAGAGGCTCAGACGGTTTTGCGACCGTGTTGGCTGCAGATTCCTTGACTTGCGCCATAGGGTGGTGGGGATTCGGGTTCCGCTGAATAGGTCAGGAGTTCACTACACTCAGCTGGCGGCTACACGGGTAGCGGAGGCTGTGTGGCGTGGACTGGGCGGTTTTTTAGGTTAGAAGGCCTCGGGAAAGTACGAGGTGGGCTGCAATCTCAAAGGGTGCATGGCAAATACAGGACGTGCGTGGATAAAGGAACAGTCGGAATTGTAGTTGTAAATTGTTGTAGTTGTGTTGGGAAAGCCCCTGAGCTACAAGCGCTAATAGAAAGCACAGAAGCTGAAATCGTTATAGGTACAGAAAGTTGGCTAAAGCCCGAAATAAGTTCTGCAGAAATTTTTACGAAGTCTCAGACGGTGCTCAGGAAAGATAGATTAGGCAGAATTGGTGGTGGAGTGTTTGTGTCTGTCAGTAGTGGTTTATCTTGTAGTGAAGTCGAAGTAGATACTCCGTGCGAATTGGTATGGGTGGAGGTTATACTTAACAGCCGAACTAAGTTAATAATTGGCTCCTTCTACCGACCCCAAGACTCCGATGATATAGTTGCTGAACAGTTCAGAGAAAATTTGAGTCTCATAACAAATAAATACCCCCCTCATACGGTTATAGTTGGTGGGGACTTCAACCTTCCCTCTATATGTTGGCAAAAATACTTGTTCAAAACCGGTGGTAGGCAGAAAACATCTTCCGAGATTGTCCTAAATGCTTTCTCCGAAAATTATTTCGAGCAGTTAGTCCACGAACCCACGCGAATAGAAAATGGTTGCGAAAACACACTTGCCCTCTTAGCCACAAACAATCCAGAGCTAATAGAGAGCATCATGACTGATACAGGGATTATTGATCACAGGGTCGTAGTAGCTAGGCTCAATACCGTTTCTTCCAAATCCACCAAAAACAAACGCAAAATAATTTTATTTAAAAAGCGGATAAAGTGTCACTAGAAGCCTTCCTAAGAGACAATCTCCATTCCTTCCGAACTGACTATGCAAATGTAGACGAGATGTGGCTCAAATTCAAAGATATACGAGGGCGGTGCAGAAAGTAACCTCCGATTGGTCACAGTGCGGGTTGTGGGGGGAGTAGCGACGCCATCTGTGCGTTCACGCACTCAACAGGTCAGTCGGCATCAAGCCGTGGTCGAGTGAACGTCGTACCTGCGCTAGTTTAGTTTTTGTGGCAGTTTGAAATGTGTGCTGCAATAGAAAACCCCGCCAAATGTGAAGTGCGTGCTGTCATAAGGTTTTTTACAGCCAAAGGATATTCTGCAGCAGCTATTCATCGTGAGCTTTGTGCCGTGTACGGACCAAGAGTTATGAGTGAAGGAGTTGTCCGTGAATGGGTACGTTTATTTAAAAGTGGACGAGAAAACGTTCATGATGAAGAGAGGAGTGGTAGACCATCATTGGTGACTGACGAACTCGTTCAGACAGTTGATGCAAAAGTTCGTGAAAATCGACGTTTCTCAATGTCGGAGTTGTCTACTGGTTTTCCACAGATTTCTAAGACTCTCTTGTACGAGATAGTGACAGCAAGGTTGGGTTACCGTCAGTTCTGTGCACGATGGGTGCCCAAAATTCTTACCGACCACCACAAAACTCAAAGAATGGCCTCTGCATTAGACTTTCTGTCACGTTATGAGGACGAAGGAGAACCATTGTTAAACAGAATCGTGACCGGTGACGAAACCTGGATTAAGTACGTGAACCCTGAGACAAAAGAACAATCAAAGATGTGGGCACATTCAAATTCGCCTACCAAACCAAGAAAAGCCTCGCAAGATTTTTCTGCCAGAAAACTGATGGCAACGGTGTTTTGGGATGCCAAAGGGGTTTTGTTGGTTAAATTCATGGAACGTGGTACGACCATTAATCAAGACGTGTACTGTGAAACAATAAAAAAGTTACGACGGGCTATATAGAACAAACGCCGTGGTATGCTGACTTCCGGTATCGTTTTTTTGCACGATAACGCCCGTCCTCACTCTGCTCGCAGAACAACGGCCCTTCTTGAGTCCTTCAAGTGGGACGTTATCAACCATCCACCTTACAGCCCAGACCTGGCGCCAAGTGATTATCACCTCTTCATGCATTTGAAGAAATGGCTCGGGTCACAGCGGTTTGATGACAACGAAGAGCTCAAAGATGCGGTCACAGGCTGGCTCCAGGCACAAGCGGGTGATTTTTATGCAGAAAGAATTTCAAAGCTTGTGAAGAGATACGATAAGTGCCTCAATCGCTATGGAGACTATGTAGAAAAATAGTGCAAAGATGTAGTTGTAAGATGTATATATTAAAATATTTTTATTTAACTTGGTGTATTTTTTTAAATCAACCGGAGGTTACTTTCTGAACGGCCCTCGTAGTAGCAACAGCAATTGAGAGATTCATACCTCATAAATTGGTAAGAGATGGAACTGATCCCCCATGGTACACAAATCAGGTCCGAACGCTGTTGCAGAGGCAACGGAAAAAGCATGCGAAGTTCAGAAGAACGCGAAATTCCGAAGATTGGCTAAAATTTACAGACGCGCGAAATTTGGTATGGACTTCAATGCGAGATGCCTTTAATAGGTTCCACAACGAAATTTGGTAGAAAATCCGAAGAAATTCTGGTCGTATGTAAAGTACACAAGCGGCAAGACGCAGTCAATACCTTCGCTGCGCAGTGCCGATGGTACTGTTACCGACGACTGTGCCGCAAAAGCGGAGTTATTGAACGCAGTTTTCCGAAATTCCTTCACCAGGGAAGACGAATGGAATATTCCAGAATTTGAAACACGAACAGCTGCTAGCATCAGTTTCTTAGAAGTAGATACCTTAGGGGTTGCGAAGGAACTCAAATCACTTGATACGGGCAAGTCTTCAGGTCCAGATTGTATACCGATTAGGTTCCTTTCAGATTACGCTGATACAATAGCTCCCTACTTAGCAATTATATACAACCTCTCGCTCACCGGTAGATCTGTACCTACAGACTGGAAAATTGCGCAGGTCGCACCAGTGTTTAAGAAGGGTACTAGGAGTAATCCATCGAACTACAGACCTATATCATTGACGTCGGTTTGCAGTAGGGTTTTGGAGCATATACTGTATTCAAACATTATGAATCACCTCGAAGGGAACGATCTATTGATACGTAACCAGCATGCTTTCAGAAAACATCGTTCTTGTGCAACGCAGCTAGCTCTTTATTCGCACGAAGTAATGGCCGCTATCGACAGAGGATCTCAGGTTGATTCCGTATTTCTGGATTTCCGGAAAGCTTTTGACACCGTTGCCGGCCGCGGTGGTCTCGCGGTTCTAGGCGCGCAGTCCGGAACCGTGCGACTGCTACGGTCGCTGGTTCGAATCCTGCCTCGGGCATGGATGTGTGTGATGTCCTTAGGTTAGTTAGGTTTAAGTAGTTCTAAGTTCTAGGGGACTAATGACCACAGCAGTTGAGTCCCATAGTGCTCAGAGCAATTTGAACCATTTTTTTTTTTTTTTTTTTTTTTTGACACCGTTCCTGACAAGCGACTTCTAATCCAGCTGCGGGCCTATGGGGTATCGTCTCAGTTGTGCGACTGGATTCGTGATTTCCTGTCAGGAAGGTCGCAGTTCGTAGTAATAGACGGCAAATCATCGAGTAAAACTGAAGTGATATCAGGTGTTCCCCAGGGAAGCGTTCTGGGACCTCTGCTTTTCCTGATCTATGTAAATGACCTGGGTGACAATCTGAGCAGTTCTCTTAGGTTGTTCGCAGATGATGCTGTAATTTACCGTCTAGTAAGGTCAACCGAAGACCAGTATCAGTTGCAAAGCGATTTAGAAAATATTGCTGTATGGTGTGGCAGGTGGCAGTTGACGCTAAATAGCGAAAAGAGTGAGGTGATCCACATGAGTTCCAAAAGAAATCCGTTGGAATTCGATTACTTGATAAATAGTACAATTCTCAAGGCTGTCAATTCAACTAAGTACCTGGTTGTTAAAATTACGTACAACTTCAGCTGGAAAGACCACATAGATAATATTGTGGGGAAGGCGAGCCAAAGGTTGCGTTTCATTGGCAGGACACTTAGAAGATGCAACAAGTCCACTAAAGAGACAGCTTACACTACACTCGTTCGTCCTCTGTTAGAATATTGCCGCGCGGTGTGGGATCCTTACGAGGTGGGACTGACGGAGGACATCGAAAGGGTGCAAAAAAGGGCAGCTCGTTTTGTATTATCACGTAATAGGGGAGAGAGTGTGGCAGATATGATACGCGAGTTGGGATGGAAGTCATTAAAGCAAAGACGTATTCCGTCGCGGCGAGATCTATTTACGAAATTTCAGTCACCAACTTTCTCTTCCGAATGCGGAAATATTTTGTTGAGCCCAACCTACATAGATAGGAATGATCATCAAAATAAAATAAGAGAAATCAGAGCTCGAACAGAAAGGTTTAGATGTTCGTTTTTCCCTCGTGCTGTTCGGGAGTGGAATGGTAGAGAGATAGTATGATTGTGGTTCTATGAACCCTCTGCCAAGCACTTAAATGTGAATTGCAGACTAGTCATGTAGACATGTAGATGTAGAGTCGGGGATTCCAGTTTTGTAATGGGAGCCAACCCATTTCTTGCCAGCTTCCATGTCCACCTGGCTCTAGCCATGAAGTACAGCATATAGGGTTTACAGGACTTCTTATTGCACAGATTCGTTTGTTCAAGTGGGCATGTCTACGAAGAAATCTGAGAATCGTATATCGGTCAGGTACAAAGCAAGCACAATCAAACTGCTGCATTTCTGTACGATGGTTACTCGGACCGACAGAAGACTACAAACTCCATGGAGAGCTCCAGGATGTCGACCAAAAGCAGTCCGTTTAGCAACACGACAACCTCAACAGTTTCGCATGCAAATTTTATATTGAACTTGAAAAACACTTGTGGAGTAATCAATATGTCTTGCACAGCTTGAGGAGCAATGACGCCACATCCCAGGTAAACAACGTAGACCAGTTTCATTGAAAAGTTCATAAAGCGAAATACTCCTCTGTTGAAGAAGAACTAAACACTTAAGATGGTCTGCCAACGTTCGTGATTAGCACTGAATTCACACGAATCCGTACTATGGCTGAAGGCCCTAATTTTGAAACAGTGTAAATTTACTATTTTCTTGGAAGTAGAAGAAAATACAGTCTAAGATTCACTGCGAAGAAGAACAAATTACTGTACGAAGATAAGGTCGACTACCCACGTCCTGGTGGTTCCCGATGCAGAGCCGAATCTCTGGTGATGTTGGTGACAGAATGAAGGCTCCGTCGGTCGATGGTGGCTGGCAAATGGCACGGCTTAATACGAAACGCGGGTAGAAGAACTCTTATTGAAGAACAGCGCGTGCAGTCGCCACCTGGAGCGTTGTTGCAGTGCCTAGATACCCATGCCGCGTAGAGATACTAGAGGAACTATTTGCAATCATGTGACCTTTGGAAGCAAAGAGATCCACGAGGCTGGCGACTGACAGGGTTCGTGCTGCCACCTGCTCGTCTAGTCAGTATGCACGATTGAAGATGGGTGTCTGCTGATGTAACCCCTTCCTCATTAGGCTGCTCGCATGTCACAGGTATGAGAGGGGTTGCAGGTCTGCCAGGCGAGAGATCCATACACTACACTTATCAACGTGCCGCTGACAAAAATGTAACGAAAGTGGAATCGTCTCCAAAGAGACGGCTGCTGCTGCAGACACACTGATAGTGTGGACAGAAGAATCCCTAGATTTCGCTCACTAGAGAGTGACATTTGTGGGAGAGGATGTTGATCTTCTGGTCATACTGATGAGTTTCCAAATAGCACCGTGTTAATTATTTCCTTAAGCCAGGGAAGGGTACAACCTCTCACCGCCTCTACCATCAGGGAAGTGCACTGTAGAGGAGTGTTGTCGACGACATACTCTTCCTCCACGTTTATCAACCATAGCAAACAGCTCAAGAACTTCTCAAAAAGTCCTGTTATCCAATCATACATTACTTAACACCCAGATTCGTCAACCCTTCCAGAGGAAATAACACGTTCATGTGCGTTATTTCTGACTGGCCTTCGCGGTGGTAACAACCCAACCCGAACACAAGAAATTGAGGTCCGAGCTGTACGCGACATCAGCATATAAGGCATTAGTAAACACTGCTTCCATATCTCCCACTGAAACTGCTTCTCAACAATTCACCTTCAGCTTTTTCCATCAAGTGCAGTACCGAGTTCGGAGCGGTGGGGGTGAAAATTGACAGAAAACAGGTTGGCTCCCATTAAAAGACTGAAATACCCGGCTCCCATCAAGTGCAGCACTGAGATCGGAGCGGTGGGGGTGGAAATTGACAAGAAACAGGTTGGCTCCCATCGCAACACTGAATTCCCCGGCTCTCGATATAAGGTCAGTGTGGGTGTAGGCGATGGGGACTCTTCTGCACGAAACTGTGCCAGCAACGACATTGACGACATTTTAGCTCCTTGTAGTATCGTACCTTGTAGCATCACTGTCTTACGACGGTCCCCCCTCCTCTTTAAGAGAAAACTGAACATTACAGATATGTGTTTGTAGAAAATTGTATGTGCTTTCGGGTGGTGCATGTGTTTTTCTTGACAACCTGTATATTTTGCCAGTTACAGGGTGTGGGAGAAGGGGTTTTTGACGTTTCCGCAGAACGGCCATAAAATCGGCGCTGTTGGTCGCACTCGGTCGCCAGTAACGCTAGTCAGAAAATCAAATCTAACTAGCGCATTTAGTAGGAAATTGTGTCTTCTTTTAATCGGGTGGTCACTTTCGTAAAAGGCTTCGTTTTTAGAGATATAAGAGAGAAGTTGACAAAACTGCAAACAATGTTAGATTCTTTGCGTTGTTCATTTTGAAGCCGACCACCTGCAATGTATCAGTGCTGAAATTCTGAATTAGCACACAAAAATACATGTAGAAGCAATGAAAACACTTCCCCTGTTTTGTGACTGCAATTCCACCATTTGACTGGGCGATAAGAGCAGTGAGTATCGAGGATGTGAAAGATCATCGTTTAAACCGTACCCCCGCAAATTTACACACATTAAATTTTCGAAAAGCTGCTAATCTGTAAAACAATCTGAATTCCAAAGAAATATTACTATCAACCTTACGCTAAATCTGAAGTTCATACAGTAGTACAAAAATAATTAAATTAAACCAAATGAAAAGAAATGCACGAGACACAAAAGGGGATAATCCGTGAGTTGCCGGGTGGTCGTATATGCTAAAATTGTAAACTAACACGGGTGTGAGATGTTGGACGCGAATGCAAATCCATTTATTTTATATACTTTTCTTGTATATAATGTCTGGTAAATTTAAGTTAGTATCATTCACTGGAAGTCACTCGTAGATATTCTCCTTTCTTGTTGGTAGAACTATATATGTGATGCAAACTTACTGAAAAACCTGAAGGAAATGCTTCCACTACACATCTACCTAACAATGGAGCATTAATAATCGAAGGACAACTTAGAGTTACTTTCCCTCTTCATAAGAAATTTTAATTTTTAATTCATGTTAAACAAAAAGCCTTGTTCATTATAGCATAACAACACATGACATTATGATTTGTAAATACCACAAAGCTGCTAAAATTTTGATAGTTCGACAACACGTTTTGACAGTATATCCTCTAGCAACCTTTATACCACGACATTTCAAAATCTTAAAGATTGCTGAAGAAGTCCTACAGTGGCCACTAATTGCGGAACGAAAAATACTTTAACAGCTTTACTGTGGTTACGCGTAACAATATCATTTATAAAATTAGGGGAGCACAACTTAAAGAAGAGAATGTTAGTGGCTTTTTGAAAATGGCTTTAAGTAATGGAGGAAATCATTACAGAACAAAATACATTAATGCTGGTTACATTCAAACAAATATCGTTTCCTTCTCTAATGTGTGAGAACAGCCGTCCTCATAGTGCTTCAGATACCTCCTATTCAATTTTTGTAGAAGCAGATTTCAATAGAAATGATTTCCAAACAACCTGTGTCATTAAGGGAATTCATCCTGAAGTGGAGATGTACAACATTAATCTGAAAAGAATTTTCATTCCACAAAAGACTGTTCGTACTATTTGTAAATAGTTCCAAAATCCAATATCCAGCAGAAAATGTTGTGTCTAGACAAGACAGCCTAGACACAATGAGAGGAAGCCGAAAGGCACGCGCATAAACTCACGCAGGCTGGCGTGAGGTCTGAAACAGGATACGTAATGAATGCTATAAAGAGAAGTACGTAGCTTCTGGAATACTTAACTTTAATCCAGATTTGTAGAACATCACTCTTGATGATACATTAATACAATCTCAATATCAATTGAATACGGCGCCTTGCTAGGTCGTAGCAAATGTAGCTGAAGGCTATGCTAACTATCGTCTCGGCAAATGAGAGCGTATTTGTCAGTGAACCGTTCCTTGCAAAGTCGGCTGTACAACTGGGGCGAGTGCCAGGACGTCTCTCTAGACCTGCCGTGTGGTGGCGCTCGGTCTGCAATTACTGACAGTGGCGACACGCGGGTCCGGCGTATACTAATGGACCGCGGCCGATTTAAAAGCTACCACCTAGCAAGTGTGGTGTCTGGTGGTGACACCACATTCCTCCCCCGCAAATCGGCGAACGGTTGTGTTATAAGGCTTCCGCCCGCCGTGGGGAGGACCCCATGTTGACGTATGCGACGAGGTGGGGAGCCTAACAACAGGCGAGGCTGTACCACCCGTACCCGGCCATTCTGTCCGAGGGGAGCTAGGAAACGCCTGAAAACCTAGTCCAGGGTGCACGCCAACATGCGGTGTATGCACCCGTAAAGAGACAGGAGGGGCCGAAGAGTCGACCTCCATCGCGTCGGGGCGCCCGACGGGCGAAGACGACATCTGGTCCGGAGCGGGCAAGAGTTCCAAGTCGGAGGACAGCTGGTCACGGGAAGCGATCGGCGGCGCGTGACCCAGGGAGGCGCCCGGCGGCGGCAGCGAAGCGTCCACTGCGGGCGGCGCCGGCGGGAGGACCGGCGGCGGCGGTGGCGCGTCGCCATGGGGCAAAATGGAAGGCATCGTCGGTAACACCTGGGGATGAGGCGAGCCATTAGATGGGTCCCCAGGGCGCTGACCGGACGGCACCGTCGCTGAAAGCAGACGGGGAGCGGCAGAACCCGTGCGACGACAGAGGCGCAGCTGATTGAGATGCCGACGCACCTCACCAGAGGCCCCCAAAACCAGATACATCGCGCGGCCGAGGCAGCGAAGAATGCTCCCTGCGAGCCAACGCCGTGAACCTCGATAGTTGCGATAGTATACAACGTCGCCTGGAGCAAAAGCAGGTGGCTGCCGCTGCACAGGAACCTGATGCGGCGGATGCAGCAAAGACATCAAGGTTCGATGAGGACGACCGTGGAGCAACTCAGCCGGCGAGCGACCATCGTGGGGCTGAGAGCGATACGAAGACAAAAATAGCAATAACGCGTCCTCCCGAGCAAAATACACACATTTGTCCTTCCGCAAGCGAAGACCATTTTGTCGCAAGACCTGAAATAATGTTCTGAGATTGGCTAAATGTTCTTCTTCCGTCGTTCCGGAGATCACAATATCGTCCAGATAGTTTGCTGCAGTAGGGACCGACGCACAAACAGTTTGCAGATATTGCTGAAACAATGCAGGGGCGGATGCACACCCGAATGGCAGTCATTTGAATCGACACAAACCAAGATGCGTGTTAACCACCAAGACGCGCTGGGATTCGTCGTCCACTGGTATTTGCAAGTACGCATCTGCTAGGTCCAACTTCGAAAAATATTTACCCGGGCACAGGTTGTCAAAAAGATCTTCCGGGTGGGGTAAAGGATAAGTTGCAATCACTAGTTGTGGATTCACTGTAGCCTTGAAGTCCACACAAAGTCTCAATTTTCCGGAAGGTTTTGGCAAAATTACTAAGGGTGATGCCCAGAGAGAAGCCTGCACACGTTCAATCACACCTTGTGATTCCAAATCGTGTAATTTTCTTGAGACCTCATCACGCAATGCGTGGGGAACATTGCGCGCTCTGAAAAATTTCGGTTGCGCGTTTACTTTCAGTTCCAAATGTGCTTTATAGTTCGTAGCGCAACCGAGGCCCGGTGCAAAAATGTCTGCAAATTCTTCACATAGACTAGAAACACTGGCTGAAGGCAACGTCTGGTTCACTGATAGGACCTGATTGACGAGAGACAAGTTAAACAACTGAAACAAATCTAAACCAAACAAGTTCACCGCAGAAGAAGAACGAAGGACGTAAAATGACACAAGTTTTGTTTGTCCCTTGTATGTTGCAAGAAGGCTGCACTGTCCTAACACAGGGATATTCTGACCGGAATAGCTATTTAACTTAACCTTTGCGGCACACAACGGAGGTGTGCCCAGTTGTGTGTACGTGTCTTTATTGATCAATGAAACCGCAGCTCCGGTATCGAGCTGGAATTGGATCACGTGGCCAAGAATATCCAAGTCCACAAAAAGTTTATTGTCCTGCTGACGACAAGAGCGACTGTCTCGTGCAATTTGAACAGACACTGGTACAGAATCACTTGCGACTTGACGTGATTTCCGGCGACGTCGACGCACACTTTTTGTGGGACGCACACAGTCACTTTTAGAGAGAGCGGCACTCGGCGGAGTGGAATTAACTACATGAATGTCCATGGGCGAAGGTTCACGAGCCTGAGTATTCTTGGGTCGATTCTGATTCCGGCGCGAAGCAAAGGGCCTGGAATGGTTGTGAATGTCCGATCTGAGCTTTTTCTGGCAAACACTCTGAACATATCCTCGTTTATTACAGAAAAAGCAAATAGCTTGGCGCAATGGGCAATTCGCACGCGAATGTCTGGTTGCACACCGCGGGCATGATTTCACTGCATTTGCATGCTGGCGCGGGACACGTGGCGGAGGGCTAGGCGGCAGCTGCACGGACGAGCGCGAGGGCTGTTTACTGTTCCGTGCAGCCCGCCCGGCGGGCCGGTTAATGTGACACACGGCTGGCGAAGTTTCAAAAGATGCCTGAGCAAAGTCAAGTGTGTCTTGCCTATACAATATGTCTATCACTTGTTGAAGGGAGGGATTGACTAGTTTCAAAATTTGCTCCCGTATACGAACATCAGAAACGTTCTGTGCAATTGCATCACGTACCATAGTATCTGAATAAGGGAGTCCACATTCACACTCAAAAGCACAATCCCTTGTAAGGCCTTGCAAAGTTGCAACCCACTCCCGATTAGTTTGACCGGCCGTACGTTTTGTACGAAAGAAAGTATACCTTTTTGCAACTACGTTGACTGATTCCTTGAAATATGCATCTAATGCCGACAAAATTTCTTCGTAGGACAGAGTTGCTACGTCGCGGTGGGGAAATAATTTCACTATCACACGGTACGTCTGCACCCCTACACACGCCAATAAGTGAGGCTGCCGCTCGTTACCTTGAATTCTGTAGGCGGCGAGATGGAATCCAAATCGGCGCGACCACTCCGTCCAGCTTTCCATCGCCGCATCGAATTGACGAAAAGGTGGTGCAACTGCGTGTTGTGGCTGTGGTAGCGGTGGAGCGGTGGAGCGGCGGCGGCCGCATCGGTTTGAATCGCATGTTGACCCTGGACGAGCTGTCCAAGGGCATCCAATAAGGCCTGCGTCTGCTGATTCTGCAAGCGATAGAATTCGGACAGTACATCTGGAGATTGTGGCGAAGCCATGACACAAGTAAAGTAGGGCAATACGAACGCTAAATCCTCTTTTGAGACTCGTCGCCAAATATGTTGTGTCTAGACAAGACAGCCTAGACACAATGAGAGGAAGCCGAAAGGCACGGGCTTAAACTCACGCAGGCTGGCGTGAGGTCTGAAACAGGATACGTAATGAATGCTATAAAGAAAAGTACGTAGCTTCTGGAATACTTAACTTTAATCCACATTTGTAGAACATCGCTCTTCATCAATACAATCTCAATATCAATTGAATACGGCGCCTTGCTAGGTCGTAGCAAATGTAGCTGAAGGCTATGCTAACTATCGTCTCGGCAAATGAGAGCGTATTTGTCAGTGAACCGTTCCTTGCAAAGTTGGCTGTACAACTGGGGCGAGTGCCAGAACGTCTCTCTAGACCTGCTGCGTGGTGGCGCTCGGTCTGCAATTACTGACAGTGGCGACACGCGGGTCCGGCGTATACTAATGGACCGCGCCCGATTTAAAAGCTACCACCTAGCAAGTGTGGTGTCTGGCGGTGACACCGCAGAAAAGAACCGCTTTGATTTCACAGTGTGAAATTATGTGCCCTCATGTAGCTCGTGTAACGTTCTATTTGCAAACGTAATACCTTGAACAGATGGGCGGAAACAGTTTGGAGGGGTCATGGGCTAATTATGACCCTACTGATATTACTCTGAATTCGCCTCACACCACTTTACCATCATTATGCCTGACTAATGGTGGAATTAATCAGTAAATTACTCATTTCGGTATCCATTAATCTTCGTTTAATAGCAGCTTTATTAAATTATCTCTTATAATTGAGGCTTTAATCATGTAGCTCTCGAAATACATGCAGTATTTGGTTTCCGTGTGAGCGACGAATAAAACAGTCCGACGAAGACAGATACAGGACAGAGAGCAAATGATGATTCAAAACGTCTTTATAATAAAAGGGAAGCAGTATAGTAGTAAATTCATAGGCAGAAAACTCAACTGTAGTACTATAATATTTGGCTGTATACACACAATTCTATAAAAATCACTGGTACAATATTATTAGTTATTTTAACTGTTTGAAAGAGGTTTGCCTTGCAGATATCTCATGGTTCAGTGGAATAACTGATGTAATCTAAGTGGCAGTTAATATCATTGGCACTGTCCTCCCGCCTTTACCGTACCAGATGTAAAGAATCTGGCTGATACCTACATTAGTAATACTTGGAAAATCTTCTCAAAAAACTTATAAGTAATCGGTGTTTCTCATATCATATATTAGAATTTCCTATCATTTGCATGATAAATGATTTTCTGATATTTCAAAGCTATGCTTAAAATTTCAAGAAGCCGTTTGAGGATAACGGCCACACTTGAGACCTGGAAATTAGCTAGAGCCACGGATATGTCCCATTCAATATTCTCTTTTGAGTTACGCTTGTCAACTATTCTACATCATCATGTATCTGTCTTTCTCGACCATAGCTCGATAGATCAATGTACATTCCTCTAAGCTATTGTGTCTTGCAGTGAAGAAATGCTATAAGAAATACGTAAGACTCTAAGACTCTAATTAGATTTTGATATCACATAAATCTCAAGAGAGAAAGAAGTCTTGCAACACTGTCACATCCCAGTAGATGTCCTGTCACCAGCTCCGGACGAGAGTGGTGCCATCGGAAGGTCGACGACAATGTGTGCTGAGGTTTACTAAGGTACCTTTGACGGAGTGAGAGGGTCAAATTCACCGGGGATGCTCAGAACTGGTGATTTTGGAATGGACAGGAGAAGTTGTTGGCTTTACAGGAAGTAAACAAGGGTCAAGACACTTAAGGATTCTTTTAAGAACAATTTATTTCCCAGGAATTCAGTCTTACTCGGTGTTGTGTCTTACAACGGCTTCACATCTTTGCACATCAACGATTACACCCAACCGCTTTGTTTGTTAGTCCAGTCCAGCAAATTCCGTAATCTGAGTTCTACTTTTCTCTATTAGAAACGCGTGGTCTGCTCGCAACTTGTTCTGACAACATAAAATCAAATACTTTAAAGACACCTGAAAATCACATTGAACTCAATTATTGACGATTTTGTTGGAGGAAGCGCGACTGAGACCAAGAAGAAGATTAACATACTTTTCTTAAATACTTTCAAGATACAGACACTCTCTTGCCGAAGTAAATCACTTTTGTTTTCAGGACAACAAGAAACAGCAACAACTGCAGCGAGAATCGGAAGACGAGTACTTTTTCCCACCATTAACTTTTCAAAACGTTCAGTCTTACCGAAATAGTTCTAGTTCCTGTAATTTATCTTAATCAGTTCTATGTGTGGTGCTCATCGAGAGAACTTGGACTATTCTCTTATTAAGTCAGTAATACAACATTATTTTAATTGTAGGCAGGACAGCTTAGCATTAGACCATTTGGCGCAGTCCGGGATCCTTTGTTGCAAACAATATCTTAATCTTGTTTGTATTTTTCAGGATAAAACCATTGTGTGTGTATTAAATACAGTAGCAAAAAAAATGATGAGCTTGCTGGATCCCAACGTCAAATGTATGAACTACATTCAAGAATTAATAAACCAGGAAAGGCCAATTAAATGACTTTTAAACAGTGTGGCTCTCCAACGCTGAAGGTAGGTAAAAGATTTAAGCTTACATCTTCAAGCAATGTATAATTACGTCAAACATTGTAACAGTAATTCAAGAAATGAAACAAGCCGTGGTGGTGAGGGGGGGGGGGGGGAATTTGTATGTTCCCACAGAACAGGTGGGCGTACTCAGTATATGTCTGGAGCACACGGGGAATCTAACTGCTGAATTAGGAGAACTGATAAGCAACAGCGATCCAGCTGAATCTAGACAAGGTTAATTCCAAATCAGAAAATACAAAGTCAACAATCAATCTTAGTTATGATTCTTTGAAAACTAGTATGGAAATGCTAGAAAATAAAATGAAATTCAGTTATGAAGAAGGAAGGAACGAAATAAAAGAAAGAAGAACTTATAGCTATTTACTGTTGGTGAGTAGGCCATAGTGCCCCTGCCCCTGCAGTGATGATCAGAGTTGATCATCACTGGTGTGGCAGGTTTTGAAGTTTTGTACATACGCTATCGCCTCTACTGGCATACGATACAAATGGTTTGAAAATACACACAGGTGTCCGAACTAGTCCCGTAAAGAAAGAAAAAAAAGATACTTCGTACTGCAACTAATGACAGCGCCACAACCATTCATTTCAAACAAGAATTTCATTAGGTAACTTATTCTAAGATCAAACCTGTTATCAAAGAAGAACAAACAGCTGAAACAAAATACAATATTGTAGTTGTTCATGGAAATGTGTAGAATTTCACCATCAATGAAGTTACCTGAGACAGAATTTTGTGAGATATCAGCACAGTTCTGTCAGTCAGATGCAACCTTGTTGTACGGGAATCATTTACGAACGCTTTAGCATATGCGAAATTATCTTCAATAAACTATAGCAAATGCTCATAGTATGTTTATAAATTTAGCAGAGAGAAGAAAATGATCAGAAACGGAGTTAATGAAGGCAGAGCTATACTTGGAAAATGTTTGTAGGGAAATCAACATTTATTAATTTATGACGAAAAGCAATTATAGTATGGGTCTTCATCTGTAGTAGTTAACTGTGAAAACTTTGGCCTAAGAATGATTTAACAAACTTAAGATCTGGGTTGTGAGAAGTACATTTGTTGACAGTGTTGCTAGTAATATGCTGTGGTACAATGTCGCAAAAAATACGCAGAGAAGAAAGTTTAGGTGTATTGCAGGCAAGCTGTAGTGAAAGCGCTGCACTGTGAAGTTCTACAACTAGGGATAAGTAATTAATCAATGACAAAGTTTAGAGCAGGTGAATAACAGGAATGTGAAACAGAAACAGAAACATTGTAACAGTGGTTCCATCAGGGAGTCACGTAAATTTTGTGTGACATGGGATTGGTAAACCTAGGGCCCCGATTCTCTTGCAGTGTTATTGCAGTGGTTTTGGTTCTTATATTGGACTATTTCCCTGGCTCACCTTTGTCATCCTATCTACGATGTTGTGTAAAGAGTTACGTAGCAAGTCTGTGAGTGACTTAGGTTAATACGTTGATTTCAGAGTGATAATATAAATTATATTGTGGTACAAATATAAGAAACAGGAAAAAGCTACAATTGTTGAAAGAGGTAATTTGTGTTATTACTGTTCATATTTCTGCCAGAAAATGAAGTCAGATTTACCGTGCTGGGATTTGCCAGGTGTAAGCACAATAGACAAATCCTTATTCTCTATCCAAGCTATGTATACGCATAACCCCATCTGATTCTCACGAAGTTTTTATTGTACTGTGTAACTGTTGTCTAAAAATTAATAGGAGGAATATACTTACAAGTAATGGTATATTGTGTGTGGAGGTCAGACTGCAGCCCCCAGATCGCTCGGCTAATCCCGCGCGGCGAAAGGGGAGCAGATAGGGCTGTGAGGCAACGGCACCCAATAGTACGCTGACGAACCCCTCTCTAGGACGAAACCGCACTGTTTTGCTTGCATTGAAATTATATTTACCCAAGGACACTGATTATTTGCATGATGACACTTGCTTGTAACACACCTTTGTGAATATGCAAAGTCAAGTATTGTCATTTTAACTTTAATAAACTCCAATAATAAAATTTGCTTGAAATTTTGTTGTCTAGCGATCCGAGAGAACAGCTTCCTAGGCATCGTACATTAGACAAGTGAGCAGAACACAATACCCCGCCTGCCAACAGCACTTCGCAGGCCCGGGCAGTCACCCACCGAAGTGCTATCCAAGCCTGAAAGCGCTTATATGCTGAGTTAAAAACCTATGCTTGTATTATGTAAGGATATCTAAAAAAACTTCTGTCATTTGACTGTATTTAGTTTTAGTAACAACTGGAATTTATACATTTCTTTATGCCTTCCTGTATTATGGACAAACTTTTCCGTCTGTTATGTTACACCTTCCACGAAATGAATCTTAGGAGCATGTACTTTGAAGAAACTATGTCTAACTGTACTGAGATGATGAAACCGGTATAAAGGCCACGTCGAGGATAACGCAAATAATGACACAATTAAGGAACACATAAAAGGAAACTGAAAGCCAATAAGGTGAAAGGCTACAGTACTTTAAATACAGAGTGGACTAGAAAGAGGATAAGTGAGTGAGGAAAACATCAGTATTGAGTGCAAACAGTTACAGAGAAAATACTGGATGTTGCTGACAGTGAATTCCAGCCAGAGCTTCTGTAAAGTTTGGAAGTACTGGCGGAATTAAAGCTGTGAGGACGGGGCGTGAGTCGTCCTTGGGTAGCTCAGTCGGTAGAGCACTTGCCCGCGAAAGGCAAAGGTCCCGAGTTCGAGTCTAGGTCCGGCACACAGTTTTAATCTGACAGGAAGTTTAACATCGCTTTGGGTCACTCTGAGACTCCTAGACACTTCCCTTCTTGAGAGCCCTTCCGGGTACAAAGTAAGAATGCGGACGGCGATCGGACCACGGTATTGACCTTCTAGGCATGGCTGAACTACAGACAACGCGATCCATGCACCTCCTTTCTAGTGGAATGACTGGAACTGTTTGGCTGACGGACCCCCTGCGTCTAATAGGCGCTGCTCATCTGCTCATGCATGGTTGTTTACATCTTTGGGTGGGTTTAGTGATATCTCTGAACAGTCAACGGGACTGTGTCTGTGATACAATATCCACAGTCAACGTCTGTCTTCAGTAGTTCTGGGAACCGGTGTGATGCAGAACTTCTTGTGTGTATATATGCGTGTATATCGTCATCCCATAACTCCTGTCACATCACTGTATCTTAATTTCTGTGTCTGCTGTCAATCGACACAGTTGTGACAATACGTCCGATATTCGATAGTATTATTATCAGTTATAGGCAGTATAGGGTAGTATTAGTCCCGGTAGAGACAAACTCTGCGTCTCTCCGTCGCCTTATGTGGGATGATTCTTCTGCTGTTTGTTGCCCTGTGCAGACACACTCCTCGGCTGCCAGCACTGACGCTGACATCTGCTCTGGTGTCATGGTTCGACTCTGCGGACCATGTCGCATCCTACACTGAATGGTGCAGTGGTCCACCAAATGCGACCTACTTCGTGGAGTATGTCGTAACAAAGCAACAACTGACTTCCTGAGAGCTGATGCAGTGGTGTCCAGCTGAGTCGCTCGCCAAATAACGTCGCTACCTGCTGCGCATGGTGACGCCACCTACATGGGTCGTGACAGAAGGCCACTCGCTGATCGTAGCGCGCTTCACCGACCGAGGGCAGCCTGAGTCTTGGAAGCGCTAACCGCTGCCTAGTACGGCTACTGTATTCTCACACCAAATAAATCAATCACTGACATTGTTGTTGCCTTGTCTGGAAATCGGGAATCCTTTTGATAGCTGCACGAGCAGGATGGAGAGCCAAAGACGTTCATGAAAACTAGCAGCCCAGCTTCAACGTCCACTATAAAGGCCATTCTCCCCGACCTCTACAGAGTTAAGAGAATGTGATAAGGACTAAGTTATTTTAAAATTTTGCAGCAGTCTGAGATTCGGCGATCATTATCTTCTAAAGGGGGAAAGAGTGTTGCGGGTACATCCCGTATGAGCAAACTTCGCGTGCAAGTGTAATCCTGATTTCGGAGCCGGAATATTGCCCAGCTTGTAACGCCGGAAATGCATATCCTCCTATGGTCTAGCGGTTCTGGCGCTGCAGTCCGGAACCGCGGGACTGCTACGGTCGCAGGTTCGAATCCTGCCTCGGGCATGGGTGTGTGTGATGTCCTTAGGTTAGTTAGGTTTAAGTAGTTCTAAGTTCTAGGGGACTTATGACCTAAGATGTTGAGTCCCATAGTGCTCAGAGCCATATCCTCCTATTTCCATCTATTGTACTATAAATTTGTTTTCCTTATTTTTGTTACCTGAATATATAACATTTCTGTGTCTTCGTATATTGTAACTGTTTTACTATTTATATATATATATATATATATATATATATATATATATATATATATATATATATATATATATATATATATTTATGTCGATGTATAATTGGTTTGTTTCGTAAATATTATTTGTATTTTTACGCTGGGTCTTCCCTAGGGAAAACTGCTATCGACCGATTACATCGATAGGTCGTGTGAAGAATCAAAGTGTGTAGGATCTTTGGTAGTGTGAACTCTGCCGCGTGGAGCGCGGGCAGAGCAGTCGGAGTCTGGCTGGAGTAGTGAGTGGAGCAGGTGTGTTGTGTGACGCTCCCGCGAGTTGCCGCGCTTTCGGGGTTTGGCAGCATGTAATTGCGCTCGACTCGCGATGATAGTTTCTGACATGGTGCCGCGGACGGGAAGCATTAGCTGGCGCACATCAAGAGCCCGTTTCGCCTGGTGACCGTGTCGAGAAGAAGGCGCGCCAACATCCAGCTTCTGCAACAGCGACGGCCGACAATGAGTGACTGTCGCCACCTCCTCGATCGACGGCTTCAAACCTTCAATCAACCAACAAGGAAGACTAAAACCACGTAAAGTTTCAGAACTGTATGGCAGACCTCAGCTTTTCAAATTGTTCCATTTGCCTCGCAAAATTACAGCAACTTAGCATGAACCTTTGTTGCTCATTGTCCCAATTGCATTGCCAAGCAGGATCCCTTCCTTTTCCGAAATGAACCCGAGTGTCGTTGAAATTCAAACGCCAGCATAATTCCATTTCACTGCTTTAATTTCAAAGTTCACTTTAAGTATTCATAGCTGGCTACAATAGTTAGATTACAAAAGCACAAATTAAGAGTGCGAGTTTTGTTACCGTATTTTAGCTTACCTGTGACTGCAGCTCAGCTTGGTACGTACTAAATTTTACTATTGTTAATAGTTCAGAATCGTTTAATTCAAGTTCAAAGTTAAATCTCTTCTTTCAAAATTGCGTAGATCCAAGTAGCTTTAGAAATGATTGTTGAGGTAGTCCAAGACTAACTGTATTTCGATGTGCTTCAGAAAGAAAGCTCACTATTAACTTCAGTCACTAAATTAACTTTCGATTTTCCGGTTTCATTAATTCTTTTGCTAAATTAAGTCAGAGTGCAGCGAAATTTATTACTTCTGACAAACTTTCAGTTTTCACACTACACGTGTCAACCTTCAGTTGCCACGCTTCTAGTGCTAATTATATGTGTAATAACCTTTCTTTTTCAGTTACTATAGTAATTGTCCTTAGGACTGGCGGCCGTAATTTCCCCCAAATCTCAAATATCTAATTACCGCTAGTTGATTGTTAACGTAACGGCCGCACATTTACTTTCTTTATTAACTTTACCCCTTTTCAAAATTAATTTCCACCAGTTTCATTTGCATTTTTCCTTTCATTTAGATGTAACTCTTTCCTCCCTCTTTACCGACAGGTTAACTTCGGTGACGATTGCTTTTTTCCAAATTTCCATTAGGTACACGCGGTTTAATTTTTCACTGTCATTAAGGTCGATAACTGAGGGGGAGGTTACAAGCTTTCAGGGCGCAAGGCCTCGGTCCGTTACAATGATGAGCTGAACTATCTCATTCTGTGGCCTGACATCGTGCTGGTTCAGGTACGACCAAAGGTAGGGCTCGGTAAATCAGTTGTACATTCTCGTCACTCCGATCTAGTAGTCGTTTTAACTGCGACTGTACCGACGCCAAGATATGCTTCGCACTAGCCGACAGTCCAGTGTGAGCCAATCAGCTTTGCCTTTGTCTAGCCATTTCATCCAGTGGCTGCCGATCTACGAGCAGCTGCTAAAGCTTGAGATTCCGGGAATCGAGGTGGAGCCACCAAAAGGGGGCCACATCCGGGTTACTTCGTCCTGTCCCTGAGTTCTTAGAGGAATCCTAGATGCACTGCAGGATGCGTCGCATTTGTCACACTATGTGATTCGCTGTTTGTCCGGTGCACCCGCTCTCCATTGCTGCAGGAACGCCTGACATCAGACTCGCGTGCATAAGGCCACTGACGCTTCGTCCTTCGGCAAGGCCACTTGTGAGGCTGGTCACCATGCACTGTTGCAGCCAAACGTACGACTTTACGCTCTGCTGAGACATACACTGCTGCTGTGGTCAGTGTGCACTTCTTCGAGCAGCTGCTTCTGCACAAGAATCGTCCTAAATGAAGGACGAGTTTTCCTTTTGAGCTCTAATGATTCCACAAAAACTGAATCGCCGGTGTTACGCAACCCACCGTCCTGCACGCTGGAAGAGAAGAGCGCCATCCTGGCAACTAAATGGGGTTCGCATTGTCCAACGCCATTACAGATTTAAACTAAACACTTGGCTCGAGATGTCATGCAAGTCCACCCGAATCGACCACAAAAAATGAGGGCACTTGTATCAGTTACAAATACAACAAAATTGAGTACACAGCGAGATAAAGAATTAGAAACGGCCAAAACACAAATTTAGAATACAAATTTCACAAGCTGCGACGTCGTCGCGAAAAAACACAGTGACCCGTATATGTAATAAGTTTCCTTTAATTAACGTCTATGGTCACAATCTTTTCTGTTTAACAGATTACCGGTTTCGGTCTTTAATGACCATCATCAGATCTGTCTCATAAAATCAAAGTCCTAATGCACTGCTGCCGTAGTGGCGTAGTCAACTGTTAAATGCGGAATCAGCACCAGCATTGTCAAATACATATAAATCACATCACAGGCGCGATTCATGTTGTCAGTGAAACTACTGTTTTACTGACAACATGACTGGTGCATGTGATGTGATTTATATGTATTTGACGATGCTGGTGCTGATTCCGCATTTAACAGTTGACTATGCCACTACGGCAGCAGTGCATTAGGACTTTGATTTTATGAGACAGATCTGATGATGGTCATTAAAGACCGAAACCGGTAATCTGTTAAACAGAAAAGATTGTGACCATAGACGTTAATTAAAGGAAACTTAGAATACAAAGTTCGAAATGATCAAATGTGTGTGAATTCCTAGGGGACCAAACTGGCGAGGTCACCGGTCCCTAGACTTACACACTACTTAAACTAACTTATGTTAAGAACAACACACACACGCCCATGCCCGAGGGAGGACTCAAACCTGCGGCGGGAGAGGCCGCGTAATCCATGACACGGCGCCTCTAACCGCGCGGCCGCTCCGCGGCGAATACAAAGTAGTTGTCTACTAAGACTACCAGTGAACCGTAGCAGAATAACAACCTGAAGTCAAACTACGCAAGGAAATTGCAACGTAAGTTTCACCCCATAGCTGCAAGAATTTAGCTTTAAATCTGAATCATTGTAGAAAAGTGTCTGACACCGATATCAGAAGAACTTACCGTGAACGCAGTGTGGCGAGTATTCTGTGGTCGAGTCGGAAATGCAGTTTAGCTAGTGGAGCGCTTCAGTCATAACTGCCTGCGGACTTCGAAGGCAACACAGTGTGGCCTGGAGTGTGACTGCTGGACCACGCCGGCAGTGGTGCAGGACGTCTGCCTGTTATTTGCTCACCATGACACGTTAAGCACAGTGTCCGGAAGGATGGCGCACAGTTAGGGCAACGAATGCAGGCTGTGTGCCTACCTTTGTTCGCTGACACATACAGAGTACAGAGCCTGGACGTATCCTGCTGTCTTCGTGCTACCCGTTACGAAGTACTGCACACCAATTCACGCCATGCTTGTAACGTTCGGATGGATGCAGAAGCGATGGGAGCATGTTAGCATAGTTTGCGGCCGTAGTTGCAGGAAGCCAAACAGCCAGCACACCAGTGACAGTCGACGTTAAGTCACGATCTGTTGTGATTAACCAGGCGTCTATTCTCGGCACCTCCACCCCCCCCCCCATTTTTTTTTTTTTTTTTTTTTTTTTTGAGTCGTCAGTCTTCTCCTGTGCCAACCTTTTCATCTCACAGTAGCACTTGCAGCCTACGTCCTCACTTATTTGCTGGATGTGTTCCATTCTCTGTTTTCCTCTACAATTTTTACCCTTTACAGGTTCTTCCAGTATCATGGAAGTTGTTCCCTGATGTCTTAACATATATCCTGCCATCCTGTCCCTTCTTCTTGAGAGTGTATTCCATATAAGTCATTCCTTTCGTCGGTGATTCTCCGGAGAACCTCCTCATATCTTACCTTACCAGTCCACCTAATTTTCAACATTTGTCCTTAGCACCACATCTCAAATGCTTCGATTTTCTTCTGTTTCCGTCTTTCTACAGTCCATTTTTTACTACTACAATAAAAAGCTGTGCTCGAAAAGTAGATTCTCAGAATTTTCCTCCTCAAATTAAGGCCTATGTTAGATACTAGCAAACTCTTGGCCAGGAATGCCCGTTTCTCCAGTAATAGTGTGCTTTTGATGTACGCGTTGCTGTGTCCGTCATGGGTTACCTTGCTGCCTGGGTAGCAGAATTCATTAACTTCATCTTCTTCATAGTCACTAACACTTATATTAAGTTCCTCACTGTTCTCATTTCTGCTACTTCTAATTAATTCGTCTCTCTTCGATTTACTCTCAATCAATATTTTGTAAACATTGCGCTGTTCATTCCGTTCAACAGATCATGTAATTATTCTCCATTTTCACTGAGACTACCGATGTCATCACCGAATCTTGTCAATCATATCCTTTCACTTTGATTTTTAATTCCACTCTTGAACCGTTTCTTAGACGAATACATTGAACACTACGAGCGAAAGACTACATTCCCGCCTCACAACTTTTTAAATCTGTCTTCCACTCTTATTGTTCCCTCTTGGCTCTTGTGTATACTGTATATTACCCGTCTTTCGCTACAGCTTACACCTGTATTTTTCTCAGAATCTCGAACATCTTGCACTAGTTTTCCTTAGTTTTGATTCCATTACCAACCACAATATCGGGACTACCTTTACTTTTCCTAATGCCAAAATGATCATCATCTAGCAGATCCTCAGTTTTCTTCCCCATTACCTGCAGTGTTGCTTGACAGGATTTAAACGACGATGTGTGTCAGTCTTTGTGTCGTTCAGTTTTGAGTGGGGATGCTTAAGAGGCTGCGTTCTTCGTCACTGTTCGAGCGACGTTGTTTTAAGATCTCTTCTCGTCTTCTACGGCGTTGTCCTTGTCAGTGGTGTTCTTTTGGGCATGTTTGTATCAAGTAAGCTTTGCATTTGTGTTCTCTTGTACTGTGAATTTGTGTATTGTTGAACTATACATATCAGTGTAATTGTATCTAGTACAAGCGAGGGGTTGGTTTACAGTGACAAGAATTTTCCTCGACCTTTCCTATTTGGGGAAACCACGGAAAACCTGAATTTGGGTAGACGGATGCGTATTTCAACTGCAATCCTCCCAAATGGGAGTCCAATATGCTAACCAATGCGCCACTTCACTCGGTTCAACGACTATGTTTCTTGTTCGTTATTAATCAAAAGACTGTATATCTTACTAAGGATTAACAACTGATTTTTATCTCCAACTTAGTTACACGTTACGAGGGAAACTTTGTTTGCATAATTGCAACGAATTTTCTTTGTGCACATTTTGCACCATACAATTTTCAACGTCTTGTACGAGAGCAACGAACAAAAGCAGCGATGAATTGGTTTAGCATAGGGATGGTCAACATTATTCACCTACCCCCACTGTTATACCTCTGTTTCCAGCAAAATTTTCGAACCTCTCACCTCCTCAAAATAAATGCTAATTCATAAAGTAAGGAAGTAACTTTACAAAATTTAAAAGGCAGAATTACAGTAAGAAAATCCCTGCCGCTTACTGCCCACTATGAATGCTGGAAGCTCCGCTTATAGGCGACAGGCACAAAGTTGACAAGCACTGATTTAGAAGATTTAGTAAAATCTCGGTTTTTTATTTTCAGTCTCCAAAGTAGCAAGTTCCATATCGATCTCCTTTTTCTGTGCCTTTGTAACACATGGGCGCAGGATCGCCATGGTTATGATCAGATATGGTATGGTTAGGTTAACGGGTGGCCACACGCTCTTTCTGTCGCTATGCTATTACCGTCCCCCTCCACCCTTCTCCCCTCCCTCCGAGACGGAATGTGTGTACCCCAACTGTATATGCAAGTAGTATAATCATACGAAAGAGTCAACGTTTTCTTAATGTTTCAGAATCTAGTAACTGAGCCGGGCCTTGCGTACCAAGCTAGTTTTCACCTAGTGAGATGTGGGAAACTGCCTTAAACCCACAACTGGGCAGACCTCCAACCAAACCTCGTCGTTAATCCGCCAGGTGGATTCAATCCGGGATCAGCGCACCTCCCCGCTTCGAAAGCGGCGCCTGAACAGGAGGGTAAGATTCATATCGATACTTAATATTAAACAGATGCTATCACCTACGTCCTAGTAGGTCTAACTAACAAGGGGAGGCCGCCAATTGTGAAATTCAGATTCGATTCATACTGAGCATAATAAAAGCTCATGGCCAGAGGTGTAATGTGGCAAAGCACCAAGATGCACTTCTCAGCTGTTGTCGAGAAAATCGACAGTTAAAAGAAACCGTTGCGGTGAAATACTCTCTATGATTAATAACTTTCTAGAGCGTCGTGGCGCAGCAGTAAGCGGTTGGGTTCGTAATCCGAAGGTCACCGGATCGAATCTCGCTCCATGAAACCTTTTTTTTTAGTATTTTCTTTTTTTTGTAATTCAAATACACACACACACACACACACACACACACACACACACACACACACACACACACATATATATATATATATATATATATATATATATATATATATATATATATATAATTCCCGGCAATCAGTTGCAACAATTATGCATACAATAAGTCGTTGAAAGTCGTTTGTCGTGGAAAAACCGGCGACTTCGAACGTCATTATGTTTTCCGCAAACAAACTTGTATTTCACAAATGTTATTAATTGTCTTCATAATGTTAACCACGTAACCACGTATAGTTAACGGAAGACGTAGAAACGATATTCCGAAACGAATACGTATAGCGTAAGTCAAACGTTCGAATTAGAATAGAGACCCCACGAACACAAATTTCTTGTGGCAGTTATGAAATATAAACTCCGTTACTCGCTCGATACACTTGAAGGACTGATGTTGAATGGGTCGAAACGAGCCGCCGCATAACAGCGTAGTTGCCTGCTAACTTCGAAAGAAGGTAGATGCGGTCCCTAGCGCAACTTATATCGTCGAAAATCAGTGCGGACGGGAGAGCTTTGGCACACCCTGTCAAACAAACTGAAAAATGGAGGCGCTACAATTGGAGAGCGATCCGCCTTCACCAACATGCATAAGCAATTCATTGATATTTTATATATTTGAATTACAAAAAACTAATAATAAAAAAATTGCATGGCGCGAGATTCGATCCGGCGACCTTCGGATTAGGAACCCGAGCGCTCACCGCTGCGCCACGACGCTCTAGAAAATTACTAATCGTAGAGAGTATTTCACCGCAACGGTTTCTTTTAACTGTCGATTTTCTCGACAACGGCTGAGAAGTGCATCTTGGTGCTTTGCCACATTACACCTTTGGCCATGAGCTTTTATTATGCGCAGTATGAATCGAATCTGAATTTCACAATTGGCGGCCTCCCCTTGTAAGATCAATAACGTTGTGACTTGGCAAGACAGCCAAGTCACTAGGAGAGGAAGCCGAAAGGCAAGCGTTTAAGCTCACGCAGGCTGGCGTGAGGTCTGGAACAGGTAAGGGAATTTATAGTAGCAAAGAACGTAAGTAACTACTGGAATACTTAACTTTAATTCATAATTGGTGAACATCGGTCTGACGGTACAGGCATCACAAGATAAACAGCAATTGATAATGGCACCTTGCTAGGTCGTAGCAAATGACGTAGCTGAAGGCTATGCTAACTATCGTCTCGGCTAATGAGAGCGTAATTTGTCAGTGAACCATCGCTAGCAAAGTCGGCTGTACAACTGGGGCGAGTGCTAGGACGTCTCTCTAGACCTGCCGTGTGGCGGCGCTCGGTCTGCAATCACTGATAGTGGCGACACGCGGGTTCGACGTATACTACCGGACCGCGGCCGATTTAAAGGCTACCACCTAGCAAGTGTGGTGTCTGGCGGTGACACCACAAATAATATTCTCTGTTTCTGGTTTTGTGTTTATAATTATTACTTTGGTACTGTCAAGTCACAGTTGAATAAAACACAATTTTTGTGGCATACTTATTTCACTTTTATTGTTTGCAAGGCATCTTCAGTAGCCTGGCTACAAAATACACATAATTATGTCCATACTATTCAGTTTACATTTAGGGCGTTGTATATCGACGTTATAAACAGTTCTGGCCCTTTCTGCTTTTCCATCCCGTAGTAATACTGCCATTTGAAATTTTGTATCCTTAACACTAGGAACAGAACTGTTGTTTTCATGTTATGATTCGGAGGTGACACCAACTGTCGAACGTTGTAATGTTGTTTTACGTTTAGTGGAGAGTCTGTAATGATGTGTGTCTGGCCGTTTGGCATAGCACAAGTTTGTTCTCAGAAATGGCTTTATCGATATTTCCTGAACTTTCCTGTATAGGTGGAATCGAGTGGGACAGATTTCAGGGATCAATAATATACTAATTAGAATATCAAAGCTGTGATGAAGTATACATAGGCATGGCATGCAGGAATTTAAAAAAAAAAAGCGGTTCAGAGAATGCATTAGGTGTTGGAAGTAAGAAGTAAATCATTCAATTTTGCAAAGGTACATAAAACACCACAACCACAAAACTATCGTACAAACATGGAAGAACACATGAAAATAACTGGCATAAACAAGCACATCAAATACCTCATACCAGTGCAGGAAAACTACCATGCTTAGCAAGCCATTGCTGAGAATGCTGAGAACAAGCATGTGATAAATGACACGTCAATACAGACTCACCACTAAACGTAATAAAAGAATCGTCATACCAAACCAAATACCAATTCATACACACACACACACACACACACACACACACATACACTCCTGGAAATTGAAATAAGAACACCGTGAATTCATTGACCCAGGAAGGGGAAACTTTATTGACACATTCCTGGGGTCAGATACATCACATGATCACACTGACAGAACCACAGGCACATCGACACAGGCAACAGAGCATGCACAATGTCGGCACTAGTACAGTGTATATCCACCTTTCGCAGCAATGCAGGCTGCTATTCTCCCATGGAGACGATCGTAGAGATGCTGGATGTAGTCCTGTGGAACGGCTTGCCATGCCATTTCCACCTGGCGCCTCAGTTGGACCAGCGTTCGTGCTGCACGTGCAGACCGCGTGAGACGACGCTTCATCCAGTCCCAAACATGCTCAATGGGGGACAGATCCGGAGATCTTGCTGGCCAGGGTAGTTGACTTACACCTTCTAGAGCACGTTGGGTGGCACGGGATACATGCGGACGTGCATTGTCCTGTTGGAACAGCAAGTTCCCTTGCCGGTCTAGGAATGGTAGAACGATGGGTTCGATGACGGTTTGGATGTACCGTGCACTATTCAGTGTCCCCTCGACGATCACCAGTGGTGTACGGCCAGTGTAGGAGATCGCTCCCCACACCATGATGCCGGGTGTTGGCCCTGTGTGCCTCGGTCGTATGCAGTCCTGATTGTGGCGCTCACCTGCACGGCGCCAAACACGCATACGACCATCATTGGCACCAAGGCAGAAGCGACTCTCATCGCTGAAGACGACACGTCTCCATTCGTCCCTCCATTCACGCCTGTCGCGACACCACTGGAGGCGGGCTGCACGATGTTGGGGCGTGAGCGGAAGACGGCCTAACGGTGTGCGGGACCGTAGCCCAGCTTCATGGAGACGGTTGCGAATGGTCCTCGCCGATACCCCAGGAGCAACCGTGTCCCTAATTTGCTGGTAAGTGGCGGTGCGGTCCCCTACGGCACTGCGTAGGATCCTACGGTCTTGGCGTGCATCCGTGCGTCGCTGCGGTCCGGTCCCAGGTCGACGGGCACGTGCACCTTCCGCCGACCACTGGCGACAACATCGATGTACTGTGGAGACCTCACGCCCCACGTGTTGAGCAATTCGGCGGTACGTCCACCCGGCCTCCCGCATGCCCACTATACGCCCTCGCTCAAAGTCCGTCAACTGCACATACGGTTCACGTCCACGCTGTCGCGGCATGCTACCAGTGTTAAAGACAGCGATGGAGCTCCGTATGCCACGGCAAACTGGCTGACACTGACGGCGGCGGTGCACAAATGCTGCGCAGCTAGCGCCATTCGACGGCCAACACCGCGGTTCCTGGTGTGTCCGCTGTGCCGTGCGTGTGATCATTGCTTGTACAGCCCTCTCGCAGTGTCCGGAGCAAGTATGGTGGGTCTGACACACCGGTGTCAATGTGTTCTTTTTTCCATTTCCAGGAGTATATATAGGGTGAGTCACCTAACGTTACCGCTGGATATATTTCGTAAACCACATCAAATACTGACGAACCGATTCCACAGACCGAACGTGAGGGGAGGGACTGGTGTAATTGTTTAATACAAACCATACAAAAATGCACGGAAGTATGTTTTTTAACACAAACCTACGTTTTTTTTAAATGGAACCCCGTTAGTTTGGTTAGCACATCTGAACATATAAACAAATACGTAATCAGTGCCGTTTGTTGCATTGTAAAATGTTAATTACATCCGGTGATATTGTTACCTAAAGTTGACGCCTGAAACCTCCGACGTTCAGTTGCGTGTTGTAACAAACACGGGCCTCGGTCGGCGAGCAGCATCTGCAGGGACATGTTTACGATGACGACCGTGTTTACGAGTGTGGCTGTAGTGCACTGTTGTGGTTTGGTCTAGCTGTCGCAGTGTCCGCATGTAGCGCTTGCTGCTATTGTTATTCTCCATTCGTCTCCGCACGCAGACCAACTGTAGTACACCGTGTTACCAGACGTCTGTGATAGTGTAGTGTTGTAGGAACTGTGACCATGGTGTATTCGAACTCTGGAATGGCGGAGATGATACTCATCTATGGCGAGTGTCGACGAAATGCAGCTGAAGCCTGCAGGGTGTATGCAGAACGGTACCCGGACAGAGAGCATCCAAGGTGCCGCACATTGCAAAACATCTACCGCCAACTGTATGCAACAGGTATGGTCGTAGCACGCAAACGGGTCCGTAACAGGCCCGTCACAGGAGAAGCGGGTGCAGTTGGTGTGTTAGATGCTGTTGCCATGAACCCACACATGAGTACACGGGACATTGCGAGAGCCGGTGGACTGAGTCAAAGTAGTGTCATGCGCATACTGCATCGTCACCGCTTTCACCCGTTTCATGTGTCGCTACATCAGCAATTACATGGTGATGACTTTAATCATCGAGTGCAATTCTGTCAACGGGTATTAACAGAGAATGCGTTGCAGTTCTACCTGTTTACAGATGAAGCGGGTTTCACAAACCACGGGGCAGTGAATCTACGGAACATGCATTACTGGTCCGTGGACAATCCTCGCTGGCTCAGACAGGTAGAGCGACAGCGACCGTGGACTGTAAATGTATGGTGCGGAATCATTGGCGACCACCTCATTGGTCCTCATTTCATTGCAGGGGCCCAAACAGCTGCAACATACATCGCGTTTCTACAGAATGATCTGCCAACGTTGCTCGAAAATGTCCCACTGGAAACGCGTCGACGTATGTGGTATCAGCATGATGGTGCACCTGCACATTCCGCAATTAACACTAGGCTGACCCTTGACAGGATGTTCGACGGGCGTTTCATAGGACGTGGAGGACGCATAAATTGGCCAGCCCGTTCTCCTGATTTTGCACCTCTGGACTTCTTTCTGTGGGGTACGTTAAAGGAAAATGTGTACCGTGATGTGCCTACAACCCCAGAGGATATGAAACAACGTATTGTGGCAGCCTGCGGCGACATTACACCAGATGTACTGCGGCGTGTACGACATTCATTACGCCAGAGACTGCAATTGTGTGCAGCAAATGATGGCGTCACATTGAACATCTATTGGCCTGACATGTCGGGACACATTCTATTCCACTCCGTAATTGAAAACGGAAATCACGTGTGTACGTGTACCTACCCCTCATGGTAATGTACATGTGCGTCAGTGAAAACGACCAATAAAAAGGTGTTAGCATGTGGACGTAATGTGCTGTTCCAGTCTCTTCTGTACCTAAGGTCCATCACTGTTCCCTTTGGATCCCTACGTAATTCGGTGCTCTCCGATACACACGATCGAAGAGTGGAGGAGTGGTACTCAAGCGTCAACTTTAGGTTACAATATCTCCGGATGTAATTAACATTTTACAATGCAACAAACGGCACTGATTACGTATTTGTTTATATGTTCAGATGTGCTAACAAAACTAACGGGGTTCCATTTAAAAAAACGTAGGTTTGTGTTAAAAAACATACTTCCGTGCATTTTTTTTATGGTTTGTATTAACCAATTACACTAGCCCCTCTCCTCACGTTCGGTCTGTGGAATCGATTCGTCAGTATTTGATGTGGTTTACGAAATATATCCAGCGGCAATGTTAGGTGACTCACACTGTATGTACAGGGCTATTACAAATGATTGAAGCGATTTCATAAATTCACTGTAGCTCCATTCATTGACATATGGTCACGACACACTACAGATACGTAGAAAAACTCATAAAGTTTTGTTCGGCTGAAGCCGCACTTCAGGGTTCTGCCGCCAGAGCACTCGAGAGCGCAGTGAGACAAAATGGCGACAGGAGCCGAGAAAGTGTATGTCGTGCTTGAAATGTACTCACATCAGTCAGTCATAACAGTGCAACGACACTTCAAGACGAAGTTCAACGAAGATCCACCAACTGCTAACTCCATTCGGCGATGGTATGCGCAGTTTAAAGCTTCTGGATGCCTCTGTAAGGGGAAATCAACGGGTCCGCCTGCAGTGAGCGAAGAAACGGTTGAACGCGTGCGGGTAAGTTTCACGCGTAGCCCACGGAAGTCGACGAATAAAGCAAGCAGGGAGCTAAACGTACCACAGCCGACGGTTTGGAAAATCTTATGGAAAAGGCTAAAGCAGAAGCCTTACCGTTTACAATTGCTACAAGCCCTGACACCCGATGACAAAGTCAAACGCTTTGAATTTTCGGCGCGGTTGCAACAGCTCATGGAAGAGGATGCATTCAGTGCGAATCTTGTTTTCAGTGATTAAGCAACATTTTTTCTTAATGGTGAAGTGAACAGACACAATGTGCGAATTTGGGCGGTAGAGAATCCTCGCGCATTCGTGCAGCAAATTTGCAATTCACCAAAAGTTAACGTGTTTTGTGCAGTCTCACGGTTTAAAGTTTACGGCCCCTTTTTCTTCAGCGAAAAAAACGTTACAGGACACGTGTATCTGGGCATGCTGGAAAATTGGCTCATGCCACAACTGGAGAACGACAGCGCCGACTTCATCTTTCAACAGGATGGTGCTCCACCGCACTTCCATCATGATGTTCGACATTTCTTAAACAGGAGATTGGAAAACCGAAGGATCGGTCGTGGTGGAGATCATGATCAGCAATTCATGTCATGGCCTTTACGCTCTTCCGACTTAACCCCATGCGATTTCTTTCTGTGGGGTTATGTGAAAGATTCAGTGTTTAAACCTCCTCTACCAAGAAACGTGCCAGAACTGCGAGCTCGCATCAACGATGCTTTGAACTCATTGATGGGGACATGCTGCGCCGAGTGTGGGAGGAACTTGATTATCGGCTTGATGTCTGCCGAATCACTAAAGGGGCACATATCGAACATTTGTGAATGCCTAAAAAACCTTTTTGAGTTTTTGTATGTGTGTGCAAAGCATTGTGAAAATATCTCAAATAATATAGTTATTGTAAAGCTGTGAAATCGCTTCAATCATTTGTAATAACCCTGTATATATATATATATATATATATATATATATATATATATATATATATATATATATATATATGGAAAGTGTATATATATATATATATATATATATATATATATATATAGGGTTATTACAAATAATTGAAGCGATATATATATATACGGATCACTGATATATCAGAAAAACCACTTTCAAGAGTTGACCATAAGTTATAGCATTCGGCAGTTGGCAGCACCATCCAAAACATAACATTAAAACGAGAGCTCATTTCCTTGAGCTGTGAAAACTAAATTTCACATGGCAGTAAGCAGATGAAGGACAGCTGTAACACAAGAACAAGAATAGATGTGGATCAGCGGCCACAATATGTGTAAGTAGAACTTCAAATTATCACTATATTATAGAAAAGCAGAAATTGCAAGAACTGTTTGTATCCTTAGTTTGCAATGTCCTAAAAGTAAACTAAATAGTTTTAACAAAATTATGTACATATTCCAAACCATTGAAGATGCCTTACAAACAATAAAGCCTAAATGCGTGTGGCACAATAACTGTGTTTTATTCAGTTGTGGTTATACGGTCCCAGAGTAATAATTATCAACATACCGTAATATTAAATGAAATGAGGACGATAGGACTACAAAAGTTGAAGATATTCTCAATTTAATATTATGTAATATCCTGTCAGTTCTTTCAGGAAAATAGACATATTAATAACTTGCATACACAGTATTAATGTTCCACAATTATTTGGTTAATAGTTCGCTATGAACCGGCTTTCAGCTTCTTAGGTCATCGTCAGATAATACTATGCAGATATTCCGCACAACTTCAATGAAAATTCATAACTGTATAAAGATTGCTCTACAAGGATATGTGACAGTTTATGGCTATATCGATACAAAAGTATGATTTAATGCCTAAAGAGACTCTGAATAAATAAATCTTACATTACAGTATAATCAAATATTAAAACTGTATGAATGTACAAGCCAAAAATGTTTTATAAGTGAGTAATGGAACAGGCTACTATGTCATTTGGACAGACTGGTGAATGTGATGAACGAACGAGGAAAGGGGGGAGGGGAGGATGGTCGATAAAGAAGTCCATAGATTGCGGGTGTGGAATAGCTATTTGAAGCTTATTATCTAATAGTGAGATAAATAATAACCGTCAGCTGCTACTTTAATAAAGTGAGTAATGGAACTATGTTTGGTCATTAAGGACGAGGTCGGAGATCCGGATTCTTTGACTGATGTTTCTTAATGGTCAGAATTGCAAGTAATGTTAGTTTCTGGCCTTTAGTTCCTGTATGGAGAATACCACATTTTACATAATGTGAAGACATGCATTCTGAGCATGTTCAGCAAAGGTGGAAACTTTGTTTTTCAGTCTTCATCTCCCTTCATGCTCAGGCAGTCTAATAGCAATAGCCCTACGTGATTGACCTACATATAACTTGCCACATATATTACAGAAAATTCAATAAATTACACTCAGTTCTAAGGGTGGAATCTTATCTTTACTGTTTAATAGATGGTGGGCAACGGTATTCCAAGCGTAAAAAGCTGGAATATATTTCCCGGATTTTAGTTTCCTGGCAAGAACCTGTGAAGTCCTACCCACATATATCATGGGAGCCCATTTGTTATCAGTGTGGTCTTGTGCTGTCTGAGGGGGATAAAGGAGTGCTGTTATCCTCTGTCTCTTCTTTTTGCTGGGTATTTTATCTGTTTGGGGGTAGGACTGTAACTATTATTGTATTCTATTTCTTTAAATATTTTCAACTCATTTACAAAATCTGGTTTAGTTTGTGGTGCACCGTAGAGTGGAAGACTGCATGTTTGTGTGTTATGGGATGCTGGAAACTGGCTGGTATTCCTATGCCTGTTGAAGCTACTTTCCTGTATCCCATAAATAAATTCTGATGCTTACTGATGTCAATGACGAGGTCTAAAAAGTTGGTAGACTCTCCTGCCAACTCCACTGTAATTTTGATTCTACTTTGGTATGAACGGAAATGTCGAAAAAATTTTTATATAATTGTCTAGTTGGACTTGTCCACAAGAAGAGTACATCATCCACATACATAGTCCAATACTTCATTTTAGAACTTAGAGGCTCTTTGTCTAAAATGTTTGCTCAAAACATTTCAACACATAAGGGGCTCCGTAAGGATTCCATTGCTAACCCGTCTGACTGAGTGCACAGAGCTCGTTAAAGTAGGATTTAATTTTGCTTTAAGCACATTTCAGTGG
The DNA here is from genome assembly GCF_023898315.1 of Schistocerca nitens. Lineage (NCBI taxonomy): Eukaryota > Metazoa > Arthropoda > Insecta > Orthoptera > Acrididae > Schistocerca > Schistocerca nitens. Next base: position 30,141,006 of record NC_064615.1, read on the forward strand.
TTATCCTTATATCTTCTGTCTCCACTGGATTTGTTCCGGTTTTATGTAACAATTCTAAATATTTCCATTGCCTGTGCAATATTAATATTGGGAAATAGACTGCTAACATGGAATGAGAAAGTTTGTACTACGTGGAATGGGTACATCTTTTAGATTTTTCGCTAATGAAAGTGAATTAGGTATTACAAATTTTGGTTGAAATTTACCTTTTCGTTTTAATTAGTGGATATATCTCTTTTGCACCTGTTCGAGGACAAAGGGACTGATGACCCGAATGCTATTGGATTTCTGTTTGTGATGTATGTGGAATCACCATCAGTGGATCTGTAGGTTTTATTAAGGTTCTTCACTTCCATAGCGTATTTCATTGTGGGGTCGTTAGATAACTCAGGGATCTCTAAAAGGTTAAGAAATGTAAACACTTTTTCGATATGTTTAGGCTAGTAACAGTAAATTGTTCCCCTTGTCATCCTTGGTGGCAAACACATCTAGAGATGATTTTATCTAAAATGTGGGCAACACTCTTTACTCCCAATAATTAGTGTTGAATAGATCTGTATTTACAGTTTTTAGTTCATGAGCTAAAAGATCTTTCGTAGACACACCGTCTGACAAAGAATATTCCAGATACACCTTCAGTATGTCTAACTCTTTTTTGGAAATATTGGCTTTCCGAGCATATTTATATCCCTTATTTAAAATCTGGAATTCTTCAGAAGACAAATTTATATTTGATAGGTTAATGTCACGTCTGTGGGAAAAGGGAGAGAAGGAAACATAGTAGGTGAATATGGATTGGGGGGGAAGAAATGAAAGAGGAAGCCGCCTTGTAGAATTTTGCACAGAGCATAACTTAATCATAGCTAACACTTGGTTCAAGAATCATAAAAGAAGGTTGTATACCTGGAAGAATCCTGGAGATACTAATAGGTATCAGATAGATTATATAATGGTAAGACAGAGATTTAGGAACCAGGTTTTAAATTGTAAGACATTTCCAGGGGCAGATGTGGATTCTGACCACAATCTATTGGTTATGAACTGCAGATTGAAACTGAAGAAACTGCAAAAAGGTGGGAATTTAAGGAGATGGGACCTGGATAAACTGAAAGAACCAGAGGTTGTAGAGAGTTTCAGGGAGAGCATAAGGGAACAATTGACAGGAATGGGGGAAAGAAATACAGTAGAAGAAGAATGGGTAGCTCTGAGGGATGAAGTAGTGAAGGCAGCAGAGGATCAAGTAGGTAAAAAGACGAGGGCTAATAGAAATCCTTGGGTAACAGAAGAAATATTGAATTTAATTGATGAAAGGAGAAAATATAAAAATGCAGTAAATGAAGCAGGCAAAAGGGAATACAAACGTCTCAAAAATGAGATCGACAGAAAGTGCAAAATGGCTAAGCAGGGATGGCTAGAGGACAAATGTAAGGATGTAGAGGCTTGTCTCACTAGGGGTAAGATAGATACTGCCTACAGGAAAATTAAAGAGACCTTTGGAGAGAAGAGAACCACTTGTATGAATATCAAGAGCTCAGATGGCAACCCAGTTCTAAGCAAAGAAGGGAAGGCCGAAAGGTGGAAGGAGTATATAGAGGGTTTATACAAGGGCGATGTACTTGAGGACAATATTATGGAAATGGAAGAGGATGTAGATGAAGATGAAACGGGAGATAAGATACTGCGTGAAGAGTTTGACAGAGCACTGAAAGACCTGAGTCGAAACAAGGCCCCGGGAGTAGACAACATTCCATTAGAACTACTGATGGCCTTGGGAGAGCCAGTCATGACAAAACTCTACCATCTGGTGAGTAAGATGTATGAGACAGGCGAAATACCCACAGACTTCAAGAAGAATATAATAATTCCAATACCAAAGAAAGCAGGTGTTGACAGATGTGAAAATTACCGCACTATCAGTTTAATAAGTCACAGCTGCAAAATACTAACGCGAATTCTTTACAGACGAATGGAAAAACTGGTAGAAGCGGACCTCGGGGAAGATCAGTTTGGATTCCGTAGAAATGTTGGAACACGTGAGGCAATACTAACCGTACGACTTATCTTAGAAGAAAGATTAAGAAAAGGCAAACCTACGTTTCTAGCATTTGTAGACTTAGAGAAAGCTTTTGACAACGTTAACTGGAATACTCTCTTTCAAATTCTGAAGGTGGCAGGGGTAAAATACAGGGAGCGAAAGGCTATTTACAGTTTGTACAGAAACCAGACGGCAGTTGTAAGAGTCGAGGGACATGAAAGAGAAGCAGTGGTTGGGAAAGGAGTGAGACAGGGTTGTAGCCTCTCCCCGATGTTATTCAATCTGTATATTGAGCAAGCAGTAAAGGAAACAAAAGAAAAATTCGGAGTAGGTATTAAAATTCATGGAGAAGAAGTAAAAACTTTGAGGTTCGCCGATGACATTGTAATTCTGTCAGAGACAGCAAAGGACTTGGAAGAGCAGTTGAACGGAATGGACAGTGTCTTGAAAGGAGGATATAAGATGAACATCAACAAAAGCAAAACGAGGATAATGGAATGTAGTCAAATTAAATCGGGTGATGCTGAGGGGATTAGATTAGGAAATGAGACACTTAAAGTAGTAAAGGAGTTTTGCTATTTAGGGAGTAAAATAACTGATGATGGTCGAAGTAGAGAGGATATAAAATGTAGACTGGCAATGGCAAGGAAAGCGTTTCTGAAGAAGAGAAATTTGTTAACATCGAGTATAGATTTAAGTGTCAGGAAGTCGTTTCTGAAAGTATTTGTATGGAGTGTAGCCATGTATGGAAGTGAAACATGGACGATAACCAGTTTGGACAAGAAGAGAATAGAAGCTTTCGAAATGTGGTGCTACAGAAGAATGCTGAAGATAAGGTGGGTAGATCACGTAACTAATGAGGAGGTATTGAATAGGATTGGGGAGAAGAGAAGTTTGTGGCACAACTTGACTAGAAGAAGGGATCGGTTGGTAGGACATGTTTTGAGGCATCAAGGGATCACAGATTTAGCACTGGAGGGCAGCGTGGAGGGTAAAAATCGTAGAGGGAGACCAAGAGATCAATACACTAAGCAGATTCAGAAGGATGTAGGTTGCAGTAGGTACTGGGAGATGAAGAAGCTTGCACAGGATAGAGTAGCATGGAGAGCTGCATCAAACCAGTCTCAGGACTGAAGACCACAACAACAACAACAACAATGTCACGTTCTGCAAACAACTGACGTTTAGTGGTTGCTGGTGCTCATTTCAGTTAAGAAAACTGTTCCAAATTAGGTTTCTGGCGGAGGTACATGATGTTTATTATGGCAAGCGAATCTTCTCTGACTGCTTTATCAAATACGTCGTATTCACAAGGGTACAGGAGGGACGTAATTGTCATGTGAATAACTCTCAAATGTAAATATACATTATCAAGCACCACGTACCACTTTTTCATATCTTCATTCATCCACGTCCTCTCGGCAACACGGACAAATTCCTAGACTGATTGTATGGTACTTCTTGACTTCAGCATCGCGTATTTTGGTGTTACGTTTAGTTTTAAGCACTTGCGATTGAAGCGGATACGTTGTGTGACCGTAGACTTCTGTTCCATTAACCTGTTCTATATGACGGATAATTGAACTACGTTAGCACATTTGATAACATTCATAGAACATTCTGTTGGATCTTGGAGGGACACAGACATATTAGTAACTTGAATAGACATGGTTAAGGTTGCACAGATGTTTAATTAATAACTGTTATGAACCGGCTTTCGGCTTCTTAGGTCAGCGTCATAAAGGGACTAAAGGTAGAAAACTAACACTACTTGGAATTTTAGCCGTTGATAAATATCAATTACAGAATCCTGACCCGGTCCTTGATGACCAAACACAGTTCCATTACTCACCATTAATAAATCAGCAGCAGCCAGTTATTATCTCTCTCACCACTAGATGGTATGCTTGTTGTAACTGTTCCACGCCCACTATCTGCATACTTACTTCTCACCTCCTCCCCCCTCCCCCTCCCCCCCCATTCTCCATTCCCTGTCTATTCATCACATTGACCAGTCTATCTGTATGACATATGACGTAGTAGCCTGTTCCGTCACTCACTTGAAAAACAGTTTTGGCTCGTACATTCATGTAGTTTTAATATTTGAATCTACTGTAATATATGTTTCATTTTTTCAGAGTCTCTGACGTTATGCTTGTGTTTTGTATCGGTATAACCATAGACTGTCACATATCTTTGTAGGACAATCTTTGTACAGCTATGAATTTTCACTGAAGTTATGTAGACTTTCTGTTTAGTATTATCTGAAGATGACCTAAGAAGCTGAAAGCCGGAGAACTATTGAACAAATAATTGTGGAACATTAATAGCGTTTATTCAAGTTACTAATGTTATCTGTTCGCTCTTTTGTTCTCAGGCGACACCATAGTAGTTACTTACCGTTCGTCAGCAGAAAGAAACAGGCACTTTTGCAAGCAGCTCCGCCTTTAACCTTCGTGCCACGAGATACCAGGATAAATGTTATAAGGTCGTGTACTTATACGACACTTAGTTAAAAAATTGTTTCCTGTGCAAACGAAAACAAACCAAACGTATCGAATCCGACACCGCCTTGTGGTACGAAGATTAAATGATGTTATGGTTTAACCTGAAGGAATACGGAAAACGTAAATAAAATTCTACTTGTGTGTCTTTTGTGTTTTATTACGCAAGTAAGGTTCTTACGGTCCCAGAATCCTGTCAATATCAGACCATACTAAAATAAAAGATATATTTTAGCAATGCCTCTCCCATGCAATATACGAGGCAGTCATTTTCAAGAACTTTAATATGGGACTCAAGACAAGAGAGCAAAATGGTGATAGAGCTCATAGAACTAAATTGCTGACGAAGGGGAGGGAGGCGGGGGTTATACTACATCATTCGCTCAAGATCAAACTGTTAAATAAAACGTGTGCTTGGTATTTTTGGCCGAGAGTCCCCTTCTGGGGAGATGGGGCAGTTTGGGGCAAGTCTTTATTTGACGCCGCTTCGGCGCTGATGACGAACTGGTGATAAGAACAACACGCACAACCAGTCGCTAGTGCAGAAAGTTCCAAACCCGCCAGGGAATCGAAACAGGAGCCCAAGTCAGTAATTATGACCACAAGACCAAGAGCTATTGACGTTAATCCCTTAGCCTTTTGGCTATGACGGCACTGAAAGGCTTTAATGTAAAATGCCATAACGTGCTCGTGCTACACAATAGTGTTTCACAAAGATGTGGATAAATTCCACAGCAGTCAGTTGAGTTCGCACGATTTTGCGGTTGTTGAGTAAAAGTACTGAAGAGTACGAGTAGGTAGAGATCAGCTGGTTATCACAGGACAGCATTGTACGTACCTCAGCAAGTATTTCTTTCCGATGTTGATGGTTCCTTTGAAAGGGAACGGTTGACTTCCTTCCCCATCCTTCCCTAATCCGACGGGACCGATGACCTCGCTGTTTAGTCCCTTCTTCCGAAATCAATCAACTATCCAGCCAACGTTTAATAGGTTGGTTCTTCTATGTTTGGCCAGTACTATTTTCTGTAAGTATATGGGACACTTTTCTGCCACCCTGTATAGGGAACATAACAAAGTTGAAACTTCCTGGCAGATTAAAACTGTGTGTCGGACCGAGACTCGAACTCGAGACCTTCGCTTTTGCCTTGGAAGAAGTAAAACTGTGAGGACCGGGTGTGAGTCGTGCTTGGGTAGCTCAGATGGTAGATCACTTGCTCGCGAAAGGCAAAGGTTCCGAGTTTGAGTCTCGGCCCGTGCACACAGTTTTAATCTGCCAGGAAGTTTCATATCAGCGCACACACTCCGCTGCAGAGTGAAAATATTATTCTTATAACGAAGTAGATACTAGCACTGGTCCTTCAGGGACGCCTAACGTTACATTTTCAGCTGTTGAGTAAGATACGAAGCTTGTTTCTGACACGTGACAGAGAACCCAAAGTTTTCCATTTGTACAGTAATGTCAACGTAATCGTATACCTGGTCGAAATCGAGTAAGAGCAAGATAATACATATAACTACTCCGCCGAACGAATATGCAAGGCAGTAACGCAGGGGGTGGACACGGTTAAGTTGAAAGCAGTCTTTGTGCTTTCTTTCCGTTGTATTGCGATCCGAAAGCGAGCGTGCTCTTTTTGTGCAGCACACGATTACGTGGCTCGCATTTCTTGCTACTTACGTCCGCTTGGCAATTTCAGTTTTGCTGGAACACGTGTACCTGTCAGCAACTGGCGGAAAAGTAAATCCGTGCTGAGATTTGTTGCTTTCTCCAGCAGCTGCCACAGCTGTCTGCTGCTGCCGAGTGGCGCCAGCGGTAAGGCTCCAGCAGCAGTGGCGCCAGCGGCGGCGGCCGTGAGAGCGCAACCCAATTACGGCTGGCAGCCCGGGGCGCCCCTGGGACGGCCGCCTGTTCACTCCACGGCCCCTCCTCAAGCAGCTCGCTGGTCTTTTGTGACACGCCGAGGCTGGCGTGAGGCACTGCAAGGCGTCTGGACCGTCCCGAGTAGCACTGTGTTTCATGGCACCGTACAAAAGGCGGCACTTCCCGACAAGTAAGAGCATCGCCGAACCATCAGTTTCATGCGTCTTGGTTGAAAATTACTAAAACGATTAGTCTGCAGAGTGATGGCTCGGCTGTATAACACCCCAAATATAGAGCCCCTAATGACATCCATTTGACAGTTAAAGATATAAAAATTAGTTATCCTGACCTTGCCGGTAGCTACTGTCAACAAAATATTAACACTATTGAAAGTTTGACCAACGGATATACTAGGCAACTAACAACATCTATTCCCCGGGAACAACTAAAAAATGAAAGACTATCGCCGGTCGCTGTGGCGATAGACAGTTATCATCGCGCGACTGCTACGGTCGCAGGTTCGAATCCTGCCTCGGGCATGGATGTGTGTGATGTCCTTAGGTTATTTAGGTTCAAGTAGTTCTAAGTTCCAGGGGACCGATCACCTCAGATGCTAACTCCCATAGTGCTCAGAGCCATTTGAACTTTTTTTTTTTTTTGAAAGACTTTCACTTAATCTACGAAGCTTGAAACTCTAAATAAAGAATTCAAAATATGTACTTTACGAAGATTAAAACCCAAACGAGATAAAGTGATCACAGATAAAATTTATCCAAGAAAGCTGGCCGACGTGGTTCTAGGCGCTTCAGTCTGGAACCGCGCGACCGCTCCGGTCGCAGGTTCGAATCCCGCCTCGGGCATGGCTGTGTGTGATGTCCTCAGGTTAGTTAGGTGTAAGTAGTTCTAAGTTCTAGGGGACTGATGACCTCAGATGTTAAATCCCATAGTGCTCAGAGCCATTTGAACCATTATCCAACATTATCCAAGAAAAGAGTTGTAGCCGCATCGAGCTGTAAGTTCACTGCGACTAGAATGAAAAACTTCAATGGAGATGTTAATTTGCTCTCTTGTAGACGTCGTAATAGAAGCACGCTTATTGACCGATACTAGATTGTTTCAGACCGATCTTGAATTTTAAAGTTTTTAAGGTATCGTCTTGACGTATTAGTCAAAGTTCTGACAGACAACAGAACAGATATTATACGCGAGGGAAAAGTAACTCGTCTGATAATTAATCAATTCTGGGACTTAGTCGCCGTGATCTGTGATCGTCACGAACACTGAAGGACACAGCAATATACAAAACGCCGACATAAACTCTACAAATAGACTTGAGTAGGGAACACATACTCGCAATCGTGAAGAATTCACAGTACGCCGTGTTGTCGGAAGCTGTAGTCAATGTCGGAATTGCTGATGTAAATCGTAGCTTCAATTCCCTGAAGACAGATTGGTGTGATTCCCAGTGCAGTGGTTAAATACCTAATTCAGAAGTACAGTAAACTCAGTTATAACGTTAATACTTCGTGTCGTCTACATCATGTAATTGAACTTTATTGCGTAACTGTGAAATAATATTTTTCCTGATAGAAGGCCGAAGCTAATGGTGATTGAGTGAACTTATTAACAGTGAACAATAACTCAACATTTTGTTACGACGCCTTCTGTACGTTATTTAGAGAATACATTATCTCTGAATTTACGATGTAGGAGTTGTTGAATTAGCACCATTGCGACGCCTTAACGACGCTATAATACTTCACAAATCAATATTCTCGCAAGATTATGATATGGCATCGGCTTGAATGTGGAACTTATAATTCGAGATATCATATTATCTACGTTTCAACATTAATTTGCAAACCGGGCATAAAAACTACTATTATCAAGTTTCGCGTAAGCTTATAAGCCCGTCGCGAACACTCGAAGGATATTTGGTTTATTGTTTCTGATAAAAGGAGTTGTTGCGGTATTGAGTGGTGCAGTCGCTGTGTTTAGCAGAAGACAGACATCCTTCGAACACCATTGCTTCAATTATAAGCGAGGGCCGCTTATACATTTACGACGTGCTGCTCCATCGATACGCGGATATCTGTTAAAGAGAGATAGTATCTGAAACTAAACAAGCAAAGCGAGGAGTTTGTTTTAAAAGTTACAGAAAGGAGTTGTCGCGATCGACGGACGCCGACCTGTGTCAGCCAGACTTGAATAACCATCCTTATCGAGTCGACACACACACACACACAAGCCACAGCTGGGAGAAAGGTCTGGAGGAAGATGAGCATGGGTTATAGAGAAACAATGACGTTGAGACTTACCTCAGAAGATAGGTTTAAAAAGAGCAAAACGTATATAGCAGATTCCGGATTTAGAAAAATGTTTTGACAATGTTAACTCCAGAACATACTTTGAAGTTCTGAAAATGAAAACCTCATTTATTAGTGCTTTAGGAGCAGCATGAATTTCAGCATTAAATGTGTCCAAGAGGTCTTTCGTGTCGGAGATCTTGGATAAAAATTTCTCAGTTAACATGCCTTATCGAGACCGTATACAATCATAAGATTGTGACAATACCCTCCAGTGTCGGCGCTACCGGATGTAAGTTTTTAATTCAGGACTTGAACTGTACAAACGTTTAATAGGTAAAGACGTCTAGGTACTTGTAGGGTGGCCCATTGATCGTGATCGGGCCAAATCTCTCACGAAATAAGAGCCGAACGAAAAAACTACAAGGAACGAAACTTGTCTAGCTTGAAGGGGGAAACCAGATGGCGCTTTGGTTGGCCCGCTAGATGGCGCTGCCATAGGTCAAACGGATGCCAACTGCGTTTTTTAAGTAGGAACCACCATTTTTATTACATATTCGTCTAGTACGTAAAGAAATATGAATGTTTTAGTTGGACCACTTTTTTCGCTTTATGATAGATGGCGCTGTAATAGTTACAAACGTATAAGTACGTGGTATCACGTAACATTCCGCCAGTACGGTCGGTATTTGCTTCGTTATACATTATTCGTGTTAAAATTGACCGTTTACCAATTGCGGGAAAGGTCGATATTGGGTTGGTGTATGGCTGTTATGATCAAAATGCCCAACGGGAGTGTGCTATGTATGCTGCTCGGTATCCTGGACGACATCATCCAAGTGTCCGGACCGTTCGCCAGATAGTTACGTTAGTTAAGGAAACAGGAAGTGTTCAGCTACATGTGAAACGTCAACCACGACCTGCAACAAATGATGATGCCCAAGTAGGTGTTTTAGCTGCTGTCGCGGTTAATCCGTACATCAGTAGCAGATAAAATTGCGCGAGAATCGGGAATTTCAAAAACGTCGGTGTTGAGAATGCTACATCAACATCGATTGCACCCGTACCATATTTCTATGCACCAGGAATTGCATGGCGACGACTTTGAACGTCGTGTACAGTTCTGCCACAGGCTACAAGAGAAATTACGGAACGACGACAGATTTTTTTGCATGCGTTCTATTTAGCGACGAAGCGTCATTCACCAACAGCGGTAACATAAACCGGCATAATATGCACTATTGGGCAACGGAAAGTCCACGATGGCTGCGACAAGTGGAACATCAGCGACCTCGTCGGGTTAATGTATGGTGCGGAATTATGGGAGGAAGGACAATTGGGCGCCATTTTATCGATGGCAATCTAAATGGTGGAATGTATGTTTATTTCCTACGTAAAGTTCTACCGAAGTTACTACATGATGTTTCAGTGCATGACAGAATGACGATGTACTTCCAACATGATGGATGTCCGGCACATAGCTCGAGTGCGGTTGAATCGGTATTGAAAAGCATATTTCATGACATGTGGATTGGTCGTCGAAGCACCATACCATGGCCCGCACGTTCACCGGATCTGACGTCCCCGGATTTTTTTCTGTGGGGAAAATTGAAGGATACTTGCTATCGTGATCCACCGACAACGCCTGGCAACATGCGTCAGCGCCTTGTCAACGCATGTGCGAACATTACGGAAGGCGAACTACTCGCTGTTGAGAGGAATGTCGTTACATGTATTGCCAAGTGCGCTGTGGTTGACGGACATCATTTTGAGCATGTAGTGCATTAGTGTGATATTTACAGGTAATCACGCTGTAACAGCACGCATTCTCAGAAATGATAAGTTCACAACCGAATCACATTGGAACAACCGAAATAAAATGTTCAATCGTACCTACGTTCTTTATTTTTATTTGAAAAACCTACCTGTTACCAACTGTTCGTCTAAAATTGTGAGCCATATGTTTGTGACTATTACAGCGCCATCTATCACAAAGAGAAAAAAGTGGTCCAACTGAAACATTCATATTTCTTTACGTACTACACGTATATGTAATAAAAAATTGGGTTCGTATTTTGAAACACGCAGTTGATATCCGTTTCACATATGGCAGCGCCATATAGCGGGCCAACCATAGCGCTATCTGGATTCCCCCTTCAAGCTAGACGAATTTCGTTCTTTGTAGTTCTTCGTTTGATGCTTATTTCGCGAGATATTTGGCCCGGTCACTATCAATGGACCACCGTGTATAATGCTCCTTGATTTCCACATAGTTCCGTACTGTCGCCTAGTGAAAAAAAATTACGAGCGTATGGAATATCAAGCGAACTGTGTGGCTGGACTGCAGAGTTTCTAGCGAACAGGACACAGCATGTCATTCTGAACGGGAAGAAGTGTTCAGACGCAAAGTTAACTTCCAGAGTGCCCCGAGAGAGTGTTACAGAACCATAATTTTTTGCAATGTACATAAATCACCTAGTCTATTAAGTGGCGTATTCCATTATAGCTTCCGCAGTTGACGCTAGAAAACTGTAGCGAAATGCAGCAAGACCTGCAAAGGATCGGCGCTTGGGGCAATGAGTGACAGTTGACAATCAGGATTAAAAAAATGAAACGTGTGGTAAACACATAGATAGTAAAACTCCTTATTGGATGATCACAAAACTGGACTACAATCAGTGGGTATGCGTGAGGAACAATTGCTAGTGGAATAGACACATAAATGTGACTGGGAGTAAGACAGGTGACAGATTCGTGGAAGAATCCCCAAGAAATGTAGTCCATCAACAAAGACAGTAGCTTACAAAACATTCGTTAGACCAATATCTGAATATTGCTCGTGAATATGGGATCCGTACCAGATAGGACTGACACAGAAAATAGAGAAGATCCGAAGCGCGGAGCGTTTCGTTACAGCTTCATTTAGTAAGCGGGAAACTTCACAGAAACGCTAAGCCAACTGCACAGGCATACGCTGCAACGGAGGCGTGCTACATCAATTTATGGTCTACTGTTAAAAGTTCTGACAGCGTAGATTCCAAAAAGAGCCAACTAATACATTGTTTCCTTCTACGTATATTTCACCAAAAATCTATAAAGATAAAATTAGAGAGTTATGAGCCAATTAAGTGACTTACCAACAGTCGTTCGTCCCACTAATCATACGCGACAGGAACGGAAAGAGAGGTAAGTGCCTGATGCACAATGCAGCCTTCGCCACACACCGTAATGTGGCTGCCAAAGTATAAATGTAGATGTAGAACGTTTAAAAACTCTTATAAGACTAATCAGTTTGTAACTCTTCCACTTCGTTATTCCTGTTTAATTTCACCGTAGGTAGGGGTATCTAATAAATTCATAAGATATCCATTCAAAAACGCTCCAACCATAATGATATACCTTATTAACTCTCATATACCTTCAAATCTGGAAACGGAAAAAAATACAAATGAGGAATCTACAGAATGCAGCTGGGAATCGAACACAAGTTCGCCGATTCGCAACCAGATGCCTAGGACGCTATATCACTATCGATTTCGTTAAACTACTCTCACCTTATGGGTACATAAGCGGTAGTCGAAATAACTTATCTCCTCGGCTGCTAGGAAAATATGCGTTTGTTGACCCGATATGTAAGTGGCGATCAAAAAGTTTCCGTCCGAAAGCCTTACAGTTGAGAATCGGATGCCAATCAGGCAAAATCTTTTAGAGCATTGAGGAAATGATCCCACTGACACACTTGGTTGAAGATACCCGTTTGGTAAAACACGGTGTCCTGCTGCGTGAAGAAGTCCGTAAGTGCCTGGGGCACGTCCTCGTCGAACAGGTACCTGGCAGCCTGCAAGCCTTTTTTACAGGACCCAAGACGCAACAGTCGCATGGCGGGAGATCAGGACTGGCGGGCGGCTGCTGGAGCGTCTTCCACTGACGTCGACCTAACATCTGCATTACGACATTTGCGGTGTGGAGACGTGTTGTCACCATGAAGCAGAAGCACCCCTTCGACACCATTCCACAAAGTTGGTTTACGACAGACATGCAGGCCCACAGAAATTCTTTATTCCACGATTGATGTCTACCGGTGTATGTCCTCCGGCAGCCAACAAAAGAATAAAATAGCACACTGGTCCCGTTCGGACTCGTCTGGTAATAACATCGCCGTAGTTCAAGTTTCCGCATTTACCGAATCCACGTCGGAGAGACACGAGCGCCACACTAACCCCTTGTCTACATGTCGGTGCTTATACACCCACACGAAGACGCGTTATGCTGCATATAAGCTGCAGCATTTGTGCAGAATCCAGATGGCAGTTATAAGAGTCGAGGGACATGAAAGGGAAGCAGTTGTTGGGAAGGGAGTGAGACAGGGTTGTAGCCTCTCCACGATGTTATTCAATCTGCATATTGAGCAAGCAGTAAAGGAAACAAAGGAAAATTCGGAGTAGGAATTAAAATCCATGGAGAAGAAATAATAACTTTGAGGTTCGCCGGTGATATTGTAATTCTGTCAGTGACAGCAAAGGACTTGGGAGGGCAGTTGAACGGAATGGACAGTGTCTTGAAAGGAGAATATAAGATGAACATCAACAAAAACAAAACGAGGATACTGGAATGTAGTCCGGTTAACTCGTGTGATGCTGAGGGAATTAGATTAGGAAATGAGACACTAAGAGTAGTAAATGAGTTTTGCTATTTGGGGAGCAAAATAACTGATGATTACCGAAGCAGGGAGGATATAAAATGTAGACTGGCAATGGCAAGGAAAGTGTTTCTTGAAGAACAGTAATTTCTTAACACCGTGTCAGGAAGTCGAGGATACTGGAATGTAGTCCGGTTAACTCGTGTGATGCTGAGGGAATTAGATTAGGAAATGAGACACTAAGAGTAGTAAATGAGTTTTGCTATTTGGGGAGCAAAATAACTGATGATTACCGAAGCAGGGAGGATATAAAATGTAGACTGGCAATGGCAAGGAAAGTGTTTCTTGAAGAACAGAAATTTCTTAACACCGTGTCAGGAAGTCGTTTCTGAAGGTATTTGTATGGAGTGTAGCCACGTATGGAAGTGAAACGTGGACGACAAATAGTTTGGACAAGAAGAGAATAGAAGCTTTCCAAATGTGGTGCTACAGAAGAATGCTGAAGATTAGATGGGTAGATCACATAACTAATGAGGAGGTATTGAAAAGAATTGGGGAGAACAGGAGTTTGCGGCACAACTTGACCAGTAGAAGGGATCGGTTGGTAGGACACGCTCTGAGGCATAAAGGATCACAAATTTAGTATTGGAGGGCAGCTTGGAGGGTAAAAATCGTAGAGGGAGACCAAGAGATGAATACACTAAGCAGATTCAGAAGGATGTAGGCTGCAGTACGTACTGGGAGATGAAGCAGCTTGCACAGGATAGAGTAGCATGGAGAGCTGCATCAAACCAGTCTCACGACTGAAGACCACAACAACAACAACAACAAGCTGCAGCAACGCTCAAAGAGGGAAACGTTTTGTCGCCTGTTACATGATGATGAAAAATGCTCAGTTTTCAAGTATCTATTAATCCCTAAAATTCTGAGTCGATGGCGCGTCGTTAAATTTAGTGCAGTTTTGTAAAAAGTAACAGTCCACTGAGCCAAAATCTATTAGTCTTTCATTTTTAGTTGCACTCTGAAGACCTGCAAAGTAGAAGCCAAATCATTTGGCCATATCTGAGAAACGACTGGCATGGGAATAAAACGAAGAAATATTAAGCATGATAAAACGTCTGTACAGACTAGGCTATTTCAAAACTGAAAAGGCTGTTAACATCTACTAGTGAGGGTAATCCACTTACAGAGTGAGCAATCATTTCAAATAAGTTCTTGTGATAAGCATCTCTGGTATGACGAATCCAAAGTTCGTGATAGCGGTTGCAAATACGCGGCACTGTCATTTCGCTGTGTGTTCAGTGTCGAAAAATTCCACAACCTAACTGTGCGGATGATGTCAGCCAATAAGAAGGGACATCGGCTTAGGCACTGTAGCGCAAACGTTCGAGTCAGAAAGTGGCGACACGGCTTGTACAGTGTACCATCGTCTGGGCAGTTAATGGGCGTACTGTAAGAGATAGCGGAGAAGCTTTGGTAGGCTTCCCCTGCCTTTCAGATTGTTGACAGGAATTCTTGGTCGTGTCTGCGGCAAAAGTTGTGAATCATCTCCTCCAAGCGGTGTTTTCCTGATACCGAAGAGGGATCAGAACAAGTCGAGAGTAGCTGCTGCGATGCATGGTCAAGAATGCACATCGAGAGAGAGAGAGACAGATAGATAGAGAGAGAGAGAGAGAGAGAGAGAGAAAGAGAGAGAGGTGCCTGGTGGCGACCTGGCGCAGTATTCGCTAAATCCATCGAGCAAGTGTCGTTTCTCTACGGCTACCACTGCTTTTCACGTGAGCTCCCTGCCGCCGTTGGATAAGCAGCTGCAGCAGCAAGTCGTATACTCCTAGCTCACTCATTTCTTACATAGTTTAATTCTTAATTTCTTTGCGTGTTTTTGGTACTTGCATTGTTTGATACATAAATTTCTGGCGTATTATAGTATTTGCGAGTTGTAGCATCGCGTTTTAGTACCTGAATAGTGTAAAATCGCGTAGTCTCCTTCCGCTGCCGAGCAGTGTGTCAGCAGTGCGCTAGTAGCAGCATTACTGCATTTACTAGGCAATCTTGTATTTTAATAACCGTTTAAATGTTGTCGATTTGTTTGCGCTCTCTGTAGATTAGTTCAGACGTTCTTTGCAAAACAGTTTTTAGCATGGATAGGGACTGCAACTGCTGTGTTCGGATGCAGGCTGAGTTGGCATCCCTTCGCTCCCAGCTTCAGGCAGTGTTGGCTTCGGTCACACAGCTTGAGGCTGTTGCCAATGGGCATCACTGTGGGGGTCCGGATGGGGGTTTGTCGGGGACGGCCAGCTCGTCCCACGCATCCCCCGATCGGACTAAGACTGTGGTTGCCCGGGATACTGCCCGCATTGAGGCTGATCCCTCACCTGTGGTAGAGTGGGAGTTAGTCTCAAGGTGTGGCAGGGGGCGAAAGACATTCCGGAGGGCTGAACGGAAGGCCTCTCCAGTTTGTCTGACGAACCGGTTTCAGGTTCTGTCTCAGGCTGATACTGATCTTCGGCCTGACATGGCTGCTTGTCCTGTTCCAGAGGTTGCCCCTCAGTCTGCAAGATCCGGGCGGTCGCAGAGGGTGGGCTTACTGGTAGTTGGGAGCTCCAACGTCAGGCGCGTAATGGGGCCCCTTAGAGAAATGGCAGCAAGAAAGGGGAAGAAAACCAATGTGCACTCCGTGTGCATACCGGGGGGAGTCATTCCAGATGTGGAAAGGGTCCTTCCGGATGCCATGAAGGGTACAGGGTGCACCCATCTGCAGGTGGTCGCTCATGTCGGCACCAATGATGTGTGTCGCTATGGATCAGAGGAAATCCTCTCTGGCTTCCGACGGCTATCTGATTTGGTGAAGACTGCCAGTCTCGCCAGCGGGATGAAAGCAGAGCTCACCATCTGCAGCATCGTCGACAGGACTGACTGCGGACCTTTGGTACAGAGCCGAGTGGAGGGTCTGAATCAGAGGCTGAGACGGTTCTGCGACCATGTGGGCTGCAGATTCCTCGACTTGCGCCATAGGGTGGTGGGGTTTCGGGTTCCGCTGGATAGGTCAGGAGTCCACTACACGCAGCAAGCGGCTACACGGGTAGCAGGGGTTGTGTGGCGTGGACTGGGCGGTTTTTTAGGTTAGATGGCCTCGGGCAAGTACAGAAAGGGCAACAGCCTCAAAGGGTGCGGAGCAAAGTCAGGACATGCGGGGACCAAGCAGCAAGCGGTATTGTAATTGTAAACTGTCGAAGCTGCGTTGGTAAAGTACCGGAACTTCAAGCGCTGATAGAAAGCACCGAAGCTGAAATCGTTATAGGTACAGAGAGCTGGCTTAAGCCAGAGATAAATTCTGCCGAAATTTTTACAGAGGTACAGACGGTGTTTAGGAAGGATAGATTGCATGCAACCGGTGGTGGCGTGTTTGTCGCTGTTAGTAGTAGTTTATCCTGTAGTGAAGTAGAAGTGGATAGTTCCTGTGAATTATTATGGGTGGAGGTTACACTCAACAACCGAGCTGGGTTAATAATTGGCTCCTTTTACCGACCTCCCGACTCAGCAGCGTTAGTGGCAGAACAACTGAGAGAAAATTTGGAATACATTTCGCATAAATTTCCTCAGCATGTTATAGTCTTAGGTGGAGATTTCAATTTACCAGATATAGACTGGGACACTCAGATGTTTAGGACGGGTGGTAGGGACAGAGCATCGAGTGACATTATACTGAGTGCACTATCCGAAAATTACCTCGAGCAATTAAACAGAGAACCGACTCGTGGAGATAACATCTTGGACCTACTGATAACAAACAGACCCGAACTTTTCGACTCTGTAAGTGCAGAACAGGGAATCAGTGATCATAAGGCCGTTGTAGCATCCCTGAATATGGAAGTTAATAGGAATATAAGAAAAGGGAGGAAGGTCTATCTGTTTAGCAAGAGTAATAGAAGGCAGATTTCAGACCACCTAACAGATCAAAACGAAAATTTCTGTTCCGACACTGACAATGTTGAGTGTTTATGGAAAAAGTTCAAGGCAATCGTAAAATGCGTTTTAGACAGGTACGTGCCGAGTAAAACTGTGAGGGACGGAAAAAACCCACCGTGGTACAACAACAAAGTTAGGAAACTACTGCGAAAGCAAAGAGAGCTTCACTCCAAGTTTAAATGCAGCCAAAACCTCTCAGACAAACAGAAGCTAAGCGATGTCAAAGTTAGCGTAAGGAGGGCTATGCGAGAAGCGTTCAGTGAATTCGAAAGTAAAATTCTATGTACAGACTTGACAGAAAATCCTAGGAAGTTCTGGTCTTACGTTAAATCAGTAAGTGGATCGAAACAGCATATCCAGACACTCCGGGATGATGATGGCATTGAAACAGAGGATGACACGCGTAAAGCTGAAATACTAAACACCTTTTTCCAAAGCTGTTTCACAGAGGAAGACCGCACTGCAGTTCCTTCTCTAAATCCTCGCACAAACGAAAAAATGGCTGACATCGAAATAAGTGTCCAAGGAATAGAAAAGCAACTGGAATCACTCAACAGAGGAAAGTCCACTGGACCTGACGGGATACCAATTCGATTCTACACAGAGTATGCGAAAGAACTTGCCCCCCTTCTAACAGCCGTGTACCGCAAGTCTCTAGAGGAACGGAGGGTTCCAAATGATTGGAAAAGAGCACAGGTAGTCCCAGTCTTCAAGAAGGGTCGTCGAGCAGATGCGCAAAACTATAGACCTATATCTCTGACGTCGATCTGTTGTAGAATTTTAGAACATGTTTTTTGCTCGAGTATCATGTCGTTTTTGGAAACCCAGAATCTACTATGTAGGAATCAACATGGATTCCGGAAACAGCGATCGTGTGAGACCCAACTCGCGTTATTTGTTCATGAGACCCAGAAAATATTAGATACAGGCTCCCAGGTAGATGCTATTTTT
Organism: Schistocerca nitens; assembly: GCF_023898315.1. Classification (NCBI taxonomy): domain Eukaryota; kingdom Metazoa; phylum Arthropoda; class Insecta; order Orthoptera; family Acrididae; genus Schistocerca; species Schistocerca nitens. Next base: position 30,159,268 of record NC_064615.1, read on the forward strand.
CTTGACTTCCGGAAGGCGTTCGATACAGTTCCGCACTGTCGCCTGATAAACAAAGTAAGAGCCTACGGAATATCAGACCAGCTGTGTGGCTGGATTGAAGATTTTTTAGCAAACAGAACACAGCATGTTGTTATCAATGGAGAGACGTCTACAGACGTTAAGGTAACCTCTGGCGTGCCACAGGGGAGTGTTATGGGACCATTGCTTTTCACAATATATATAAATGACCTAGTAGATAGTGTCGGAAGTTCCATGCGGCTTTTCGCGGATGATGCTGTAGTATACAGAGAAGTTGCAGCATTAGAAAATTGTAGCGAAATGCAGGAAGATCTGCAGCGGATAGGCACTTGGTGCAGGGAGTGGCAACTGTCCCTTAACATAGACAAATGTAATGTATTGCGAATACATAGAAAGAAGGATCCTTTATTGTATGATTATATGATAGCGGAACAAACACTGGTAGCAGTTACTTCTGTAAAATATCTGGGAGTATGCGTGCGGAACGATTTGAAGTGGAATGATCATATAAAATTAATTGTTGGTAAGGCTGGTACCAGGTTAAGATTCATTGGGAGAGTGCTTAGAAAATGTAGTCCAGCAACAAAGGAGGTGGCTTACAAAACACTCGTTCGACCTATACTTGAGTATTGCTCATCAGTGTGGGATCCGTACCAGATCGGGTTGACAGAGGAGATAGAGAAGATCCAAAGAAGAGCGGCGCGTTTCGTCACAGGGTTATTTGGTAACCGTGATAGCGTTACGGAGATGTTTAATAAACTCAAGTGGCAGACTCTGCAAGAGAGGCGCTCTGCATCGCGGTGTAGCTTGCTCGCCAGGTTTCGAGAGGGTGCGTTTCTGGATGAGGTATCGAGTATATTGCTTCCCCCTACTTATACCTCCCGAGGAGATCACGAATGTAAAATTAGAGAGATCAGAGCGCGCACAGAGGCTTTCAGACAGTCGTTCTTCCCGCGAACCATACGCGACTGGAACAGGAAAGGGAGGTAATGACAGTGGCACGTAAAGTGCCCTCCGCCACACACCGTTGGGTGGCTTGCGGAGTATGAATGTAGATGTAGATGTAGGATCTGCGAGAGCGATTCCTCAACTTGTTATATTTTTCCATGTGTTTACTTATTTGGATCCTCAGAATTAAGGACCATGTTTGATATTACCAGACATCTCTTGGCCAGGAATGCCCACTTTGGCAGTGCTAATCTGCTATTTATGTCCACTTTGCTCCGACCGTCATTGGTTATTTTGCTGCCCAGGTAGCATCTGATTTCACCTGCTTCCTGATCACGGATCCAGATGTAAAGTTTGTTGCTGTTCTCATTTCTGTTACCTCTCATTATTTTTGTCTTTCTTCGATTAACTCTCGGCCCACATGCTGTACTCATTAGACTGTTCATTCCATTCAGGAGCGAAGCGTATCCAGTCGAGCGTCATATACGTATTTCGACAAAATTCGTAGAAAGGATCGACGTCTGGAGCTTCCACAAAACACTGGTGAGCAGATCCAATTATGATTATTAAACTCGAGGAAAACAGAGCAAAAACGAAGGCTCATTGGTGTGCAAAAGAACAACGTTGAGGTTTTCAGATTCATCTGTTTGATGTGAGAGTTTCTACGCATGAGGAGAAGAGAGAGATAATTGCGCACAGAACGCACCTACACTCCTGGAAATTGAAATAAGAACACCGTGAATTCATTGTCCCAGGAAGGGGAAACTTTATTGACACATTCCTGGGGTCAGATACATCACATGATCACACTGACAGAACCACAGGCACATAGACACAGGCAACAGAGCATGCACAATGTCGGCACTAGTACAGTGTATATCCATCTTTCGCAGCAATGCAGGCTGCTATTCTCCCATGGAGACGATCGTAGAGATGCTGGATGTAGTCCTGTGGAACGGCTTGCCATGCCGTTTCCACCTGGCGCCTCAGTTGGACCAGCGTTCGTGCTGGACGTGCAGACCGCGTGAGACGACGCTTCATCCAGTCCCAAACATGCTCAATGGGGGACAGATCCGGAGATCTTGCTGGCCAGGGTAGTTGACTTACACCTTCTAGAGCACGTTGGGTGGCACAGGATACATGCGGACGTGCATTGTCCTGTTGGAACAGCAAGTTCCCTTGCCGGTCTAGGAATGGTAGAACGATGGGTTCGATAACGGTTGGGATGTACCGTGCACTATTCAGTGTCCCCTCGACGATCACCAGTGGTGTACGGCCAGTGTAGGAGATCGTTCCCCACACCATGATGCCGGGTGTTGGCCCTGTGTGCCTCGGTCGTATGCAGTCCTGATTGTGGCGCTCACCTGCACGGCGCCAAACACGCATACGACCATCATTGGCACCAAGGCAGAAGCGACTCTCATCGCTGAAGACGACACGTCTCCATTCGTCCCTCCATTCACGCCTGTCGCGACACCACTGGAGACGGGCTGCACGATGTTGGGGCGTGAGCGGAAGACGGCCTAACGGTGTGCGGGACCGTAGCCCAGCTTCATGGAGACGGTTGCGAATGGTCCTCGCCGATACCCCAGGAGCAACAGTGTCCCTAATTTGCTGGGAAGTGGCGGTGCCGTCCCCTACGGCACTGCGTAGGATCCTACGGTCTTGGCGTGCATCCGTGCGTCGCTGCGGTCCGGTCCCAGGTCGACGGGCACGTGCACCTTCCGCCGACCACTGGCGACAACATCGATGTACTGTGGAGACCTCACGCCCCACGTGTTGAGCAATTCGGCGGTACGTCCACCCGGCCTCCCGCATGCCCACTATACGCCCTCGCTCAAAGTCCGTCAACTGCACATACGGTTCACGTCCACGCTGTCGCGGCATGCTACCAGTGTTAAAGACTGCGATGGAGCTCCGTATGCCACGGCAAACTGGCTGACACTGACGGCGGCGGTGCACAAATGCTGCGCAGCTAGCGCCATTCGACGGCCAACACCGCGGTTCCTGGTGTGTCCGCTGTGCCGCGCGTGTGATCATTGCTTGTACAGCCCTCTCGCAGTGTCCGGAGCAAGTATGGTGGGTCTGACACACCGATGTCAATGTGTTCTTTTTTCCATTTCCAGGAGTGTATATGAAAATGATTGGAGTAGCGTGCGTATGAACACGTATGTAGAGGGACGTAGTGAAGTCAATGTCCGAAAGAACGAAGACCACGTGGAATCAGCAGCTGTGAACATACTACGTAAAGTGAAGATGAAGGGGGTGGGGGGAGGGAGGGGTGGTGGGGGGGTGGAGCTGCGGAGGCAGATTGGAAAGGAATGGAATTCATGTTAGCTGCATCATGACTTGATGAGGAGTTAGCGTCGACGAGTGAAAATGTGTGCCGGACCGTGATTCGAACCCGGGATCTCCTACTTACTAGGCAGCTGCGCCGACCTCTGCGTCACCTGGTCACAGTGTTTACCGTTGTTGCGCGTAGCATCTCGACACGCCTCTCAGCCGTCCCACCCTCCCAGCCAGGGCCACATATCCACAGTCCCCGTTCAAGTCCCCTTTGCTCACTACTTTGAGATTTCCGTAGAAGAATGAACCTGATTGTGCATTCGCTTTGAATGTGGTAGAGTCATAGCCCATCGAGGCGAATCAATCGTATGAATGGGTGTTGTCCGTTCTTTTGTCACCTCAGTGAGTGTGTGGTATGAAATTTAATTAATTTTTATTACTGTGATTAGCAATTTGCTGAGTTAACCCATTAAAAGTCTCACACCACTTTGGATATCGTTTCTTTGTTGAGCACGTTGGTGTGCCAGACAGATAGCGTTTTCAACTGTCGAGCTGTTGGCGCTGGTTCCACATGAAACAAGCTTTCTATCATATTTAGAGGGATCCACGGACATGCTCCTTTTATATTTTTGCCAACATGCAGCTAGTACCTCATCCAGACTGTTAGGTGCTCCCAGGTCCTGCAGTGGATGAACGTGATTCTGCTAGGATGTATCATTGACCTCTGTGTACCTCTAGAGGAAAATCTTTCATGTGGCTCAGCAATCAGCTGACTAGTTACTTTGTGGCTGATGCATCGGTTTGTCAACGTTGTTTGTTCCATCTGTCCCTTGTAATAAGCCTCAAGAGTTACAAAAGTATAGGATCTGAGCTTCATATAGAGTACCCATACGTAGGTAAACATCATAAATAACATCTTAGCTCATGAATTCCAACATCCTCTTTGGGCAACAACCTTACAAGTTCTCATAGTTTGGTTAAGTACTCCAACTTGATAACATTTAGCCTTTGGAATACTAAAAAGGAATATATATAATAATGGTTCGTAAATGTACAAATGCACAAAGTAAACAAAATACACATTGGCAAAGAAATGTTACCAGAGCTACATAAAACGTAATCACCAACATACACGCTTCACGTAACACATTACATCCAAACAAATTGAAACCAAATTATACCCCTAATTTAATGTCAACTTTTTCTACTGTATCAAACATCAAATACCATTCTTTCCCCTACTGGAAATGCTACATGCAACCCTTCTGCTCTAATTTCGTTGAGCACCTTGTCTTCCGATGCAGTACTCTTCCAATGTTGAACAAATTAGTTATAAAACAAACAGTGCACTTTTACATAAAAACATAAGCATATATATTTACATAATTCTGCACGTAATGATAATAATTCTTTCTTCGCATAAGCTCCACCTGTGAGTGAAACCCTGATTAGCCTACACAGTTACATTATGTCATTGTGACGTTATTCATCTGTCTTCCGCTCCTGTAAAGTTCCCGTCATTCAGATAAATCACTTTCTTCTTTCAGCCATCCTTTCAAAAATAGTCAGTTTAATACATTACTAATACGTAGAAACACATTAACAAGTAAATCAAGATGAGACACTACATATGTATGTGAATATGAAATGTTATAATTAGAAAAATAAACCTTATCCATAATGAAAATCAGTTCTTCTCAATTAAACAGTTACTGTCCGGTACTAAAACATCACCACATAATTCACTCATTGGTTCATCCTAAAAATCCCCTTGAGAACAAGTCGTTTCTTTAGAACTCATTAATTGCATCTGTTGACTATCATTTCTATATTATTGATATTCATCATGTCTTAGGAAGACTTTCCATAGGTCAATTATTTTTTATAAAAAGGGTACACTGCCACATAGTATTTAAAACATGTCATCCATCTGGAAACATACGTCAGATTACAAATATATAATAGGCTCATTTAAAAGGTTTTTCACTTAATTTGAGATAACATGTATTATATTTCTAATCCCTCAATATTTTCACCGTACTAATATGGTAATCTCTGTAAGATATATTTCTTGTAAGATTCTCAAACACGGCTGTATTTTTAAGCACACAATACCTCACTCTATGTGGTCCTATACAGGCTCGACATCACTTATGTATCAACAAATGCTGTTTAGTGGGTAATTTGTTCGACTTTGTCAGCATTCTCTGTCACCATGATTAACATTATTGACGTCCTGTGTTCACAATTTCTTTGGCGGTCCTCAACAGTTTCCGAAGCTGGTAATTGTGCAATTCCTCGCATTTTATTCAGCAGAAGTTGATTGTTCAGAACCAGAGTCAGTGGTTATGATTTCAAATCATTTGCAAGTTCATTAATAAATTCTCCAGATTGATGAATAAATGAGTCACATGATTTATGGCAACATTTGGAATAAAGTTTACATAATCTACCAAGCTCTTTCGTAACAGGTTCTGATGAATTTTAGGCCAAATGGAACAGTGAAATGAAAACCATCCCAATCTTTCTGTGGTGCTGTCCACTCTTCCAAATTACTAACCTCAACTGTGGACCATTGTCCTGAATGACCTTATCAACATGAACAGTTGTGAACAGAAACTGGTTAAGAAATTCACGTACAACAGATTAACTAACAGCTGTAATGAATAGTGTACGTGACACAAACTTTGATGTCAGCTCAGCTGTAGCAAACAGGTACAGAAGATTCTGAATAGTTCTTGGAAGATGACCTAACAAATCTACAGCAGCAAGTTCTATTAATTTTGAATCACTAATAGGAACAATGGAGCAAGATGAGGCACCACCAGAGGTTTCACCTTGTGAGAAGGTTTGTATGAATCCAAGACTATGTAGATACGTTTCACCATGCTTCAAAATTACATTGTCTCACAAATTTTGTGAAAACATTTTTTCATATCGAAGTAAGTGTGCCAAATCTGTGCATTAACTAATTCATCTGGAATGTACAGTATCGAGTGCATGCCATCTATTATCGTCTCCCAAACAAAATCTCGTCCTTAATATAAAATCACCTGACTGCAGCATTAGCCTGATCTCTCCTCTTCTCTTTCACCTCCTACCGCGACAGATCCTTATGTTGTTTCTTGATAATATACTCAAGCAAATATGTGATGAAATGATGAATAGCAATACCTCTTAAGTAGAGAATACTGAAATTATTTTTATGATGATGATCCATAGTCCTATTATGGCATGGCAGGGAAGACGAATGGAATATTCCAGAATTTGAACACGAACAGCTGCTAGCATGAGTTTCTTAGAAGTAGATACATTAGGGGTTGCGAAGCAACTCAAATCGCTTGATACGGGCAAGTCGTCAGGTCCAGATTGTATAACGATTAGGTTCCTTTCAGATTACGCTGACACAATAGCTCCCTACTTAGCAATCATATACAACCGCTCGCTCACCGATAGATCTGTACCTACAGATTGTAAAAGTGCGCAGGTCGCACCAGTGTTTAAGAAGGGTAGTAGGAGCAATCCATCGAACTACAGACCTATATCATTGACGTCGGTTTGCAGCAGAGTTTTGGAGCATATACTGTATTCAAACATTATGAATCACCTCGAAGGGAACGATCTATTGATACGTAATCGGCATGGCTTCATAAAACATCGTTCTTGTGCAACGCAGCTAGCTCTTTATTTGCACGAAGTAATGGCCGCTATCGACAGGGGATCTCCAGTTGATTCCGTATTTCTAGATTTCCGGAAAGCTTTTGACACCGTTCCTCACAAGCGACTTCTAATCCAGCTGCGGGCCTACTGGGTATCGTCTCACTTGTGCGACTGGATTCGTGATTTCCTGTCAGGAAGGTCTCAGTTCGGCAAATCATCGAGTAAAACTCAAGTGATATCAGGTGTTCCCCAGGGATGCGTCCTGGGACCACTGCTGTTCCTGATCTATATAAATGACCTGGGTGACAATCTGAGCAGTTCTCTTAGGTTGTTCGCAGATGATGCTGTAATTTACCGTCAAGTAAGGTCATCCGAAGACCAGTATCAGTTGCAAAGCGATTTAGAAAAAATTGCTGTATGGTGTGGCAGGTGGCAGTTGACGCTAAATAACGAAAAGTGTGAGGTGATCCACAAGAGTTCCAAAAGAAATCCGTTGGAATTCGATTACTCGATAAATAGTACAATTCTCAAGGCTGTCAATTCAACTAAGTACCTGGTTGTTAAAATTACGAACAACTTCAGTTGGAAAGACCACATAGATAATATTGTGGGGAAGGCGAGCCAAAGGTTGCGCTTCATTGGCAGGACACTTAGAAGATGCAACAAGTCCACTAAACAGACAGCTTACACTACACTCGTTCGTTCTCTGTCAGAATATTGCTGCGCGGTGTGGGATCCTTACCAGGTGGGTTTGACGGAGGACATCGAAAGGGTGCAAAAAAGGGCAGCTCGTTTTGTATTATCACGTAATAGGAGAGAGAGTGTGGCAGATATGATACGCGAGTTGGGATGGAAGTCATTAAAGCAAAGACGTTTTTCGTCGCGGCGAGACCTTTTTAAAAATTTCAGTCACCAACTTTCTCTTCCGAATACGAAAATATTTTGTTGAGCCCAACCTACATAAGTAGGAATGATCATCAAAATAAAATAAGAGAAATCAGAGCTAGAACAGAAAGGTTTAGGTGTTCGTTTTTCCCGCGCGCTGTTCGGGAGTGGAATGGTAGAGAGATAGTATGATTGTGGTTCGATGGACCCTCTTAAATGTGAATTGCAGAGTAATCATGTAGATGTAGATGTATTCAACAGGGGAGTATATCTGGAAAACACGTCACCAACAACATTATCCTTAACAGGAATATAACTACAGTGAAATTTAACTCTTGCAAGAACACCCATCTGGCGAAACCACCGTGAATCAACTTTCCACTGATCAAGAACTCCAAATCTCCACGGTTTGTATAGAGCTTGGTCAGATGGCGAAAAGATAAGAATGAAACTTCCCAAAGCTCCATACCACAGCTAAAGCCTATGACTCAATAACAGAATAGTTACGTTTACATTTAGTGAGCACCCAGCTTCAAAAAGCAACAGTATGACTTCCCACAGCAGCACATACCCGAAATTTATGAAAAAATCTCAGCACTAAGACCAGTCTTAGAACTGTCTGACCTTAGACAAAGACCTTTGCTCAAATCAGGATGTGACAGGACAGGACAAAAGAGCTTGTTTCACATCCTCAAATTCAGCTTGTGCTTTGTCATCTCTTTGCCATGGAGTATTTCTACAAGTGAATGTACACAATTTTGGCATAGCCAATATGTGAACCTTTTGTAAAAAAATTATTAATTGCAGTTTTTTATTTACCTTATGGCTAATACAGACATATCATGAAATTACATATACATATGTACATATTGACACACAAGAAACTTAAGTTTGTCTTTACAACTGAATATCCAGTCCTTCAATCCAGCGCACTGCATCTGGAGTTGCTAGCAGGAAGTCCTCTTTGGCGCCGTGAGAGGCTCGAATCCTGCATTCACTGACAATGTGGTGAACAGTCTGGTATGGAGCCCCGCAGTCACAAGCTGGATCAGGCAGCTTCTTCCACTTAAAGAGAGCATCCCTGCATCGCCCATGGCTGGTACGGATTCTGTTGAGAGTAGACCACGTCTTGCGTGGTAAGTCGAATCCACTTGGAAGTTTAGCACCTGAGAAGATGTTATGCAGGTGCACACCTGTCACTGCTTCCCACCGACCTTTCCATTCTTCAAGAGGTTTGAAATTCTTAGCAACCATGTCAGCAGCATCGCATAGAGTTGGATGACGTGATTTCAGTCTCTTGCGATTTAAAAGTGGCAGTTCGCTATGCACGGGTAGGTTAGAATTCCTGGATATCTTGTGGAATTCTCTCATAAGGGCAGTACATCTGCGTAGATCAGGAGGCATTATACCGGTTAACAGTGGAAGCCAATAAACTGGAGTAGATCTGATTGTGCCAGATATTATGCGCATTGTCGTATTCAGCTGGGTATCAACAAGCCTTGTATGATGACTATTCATCCAAACAGGTGCACAATACTCAGCACTTGAGTATACCAAGCCCAGAGCTGAAGTTCGCAGGGTGGTTGCTGTAGATCCCCAGGTAGTTCCGCATAGCTTATGGAGGATGTTGTTTCGAGTCCTCAGCTTTTGAGCTAAGTTAAGAAGGTGTTGTTTGAAGCATAGTGTACGATCCAGGATGACACCAAGATATTTTGGGTTCCAGTTGTGACGAAGAATTCTGCCTCTGAAACTTACCTCCAGTTTTACGTTCGCCAACTGGTTATTTAGATGGAAGCACACTCACACTGGGTTGGAGTCTCCAGATTTTGAAGTAATTGTCTAATGCAGACAGGTCATTGGCTAAAATCTCTTCTGTTGTCTTCATTTCCTGGTGTTTGACGGCTAGAGCCAGGTCATCGGCATAGCAGTATTTTCTACATCTACATCTACATCTATACTCCGCGAGCCACCTTACGGTGTGTGGCGGAGGGTACTTATTGTACCACTATCTGATCCCCCCTTCCCTGTTCCATTCACGAATTGTGCGTGGGAAGAACGACTGCTTGTAAGTCTCCGTATTTGCTCTAATTTCTCGGATCTTTTCGTTGTGATCATTACGCGAGATATATGTGGGCGGTAGTAATATGTTGCCCATCTCTTCCCGGAATGTGCTCTCTCGTAATTTCGATAATAAACCTCTCCGTATTGCGTAACGCCTTTCTTGAAGTGTCCGCCACTGGAGCTTGTTCAGCATCTCCGTAACGCTCTCGCGCTGACTAAATGTCCCCATGACGAATCGCGCTGCTTTTCGCTGGATCATGTCTATCTCTTCTATTAATCCAACCTGGTAAGGGTCCCATACTGATGAGCAATACTCAAGAATTTTCTTGACGAAGTGTCAGGTAGATCAGATAGATATAGGTTGAACAGTAAGGGTGAGAGAACCGATCCTTGAGGCAATCCGTTGTTCAGCTTCCTCTCCTTACTTATGTTGCTTCCAGTGATTACCTGGAACTTCCGATCACTTAGCATGCTGTTAATCAGTCGAGCCATTGTTCTGCAGGGTATGATGCGGAGAAATTTGTAGATAAGGCCTTCCCTCCACACAGTGTCGAAGGCGGCAGTTAGATCAACAAATGACACAGATGTTTTCTGCTTCATTTGGTTAATTGCAGTAATACACTGTCATGAGACCAAATAACAGACGTAGCGTTTACATGTACGGCAAAAAAAAAAAAAACCACTCTAGTTTCGAAGCTGCCGATTCCAAGACACGTTTCTCGAATCCTTTCATAAACAAATTTATGAAAATAGACGACAACGGGCTTCCCATCACAGGTCCATCTGCCTGGTGACTGAATAATAAGGAAGATGGCGTTAACATACGTAGAAACAGATTCAATAAAAACCATATCTTCAATTAATCATAACGTACCAGACAGAGGAATACGTATGATGAGAGGGACTACATCGAAAGTTACTAGAGGATCAGAGTCATACTAAGGCATTCCGTCTAATAGTCGTAAGAAATCCGACGAGCTCTTAATATGATGCTCACACCAACCAAACAGTGCGGTCACTTTGAGGCAACCTTTAGTCAGAATGGTTGCAGTGTAAGACACATCACATGTGCGACGCGCTATCGAACAACCGTGCACTGGGTGAGTGATGATAACACCGGGAGTTGGCAGTAAGGTCTACGGCCTTTTTGCTTTGTTCAAGGAGTATTTCCAATAAGACTGGTCGTATTTTGTGGAAATATCTATCTAAGATCGGAGTCCTTTGAAGTTCCATTACGAATGACCCTGGTTTGCATAAGTCGGGTATGTACCGTACTCCTTGAAGTTGTGGCGTGTCTTACATACTGAAATGAAAAAAATATATGGAATAGCGACATGCACGTATACAGACGGCGGTAGTATCGCTTAGACGACATATCAAAAGGCAGTGAATTGGCAGAGTTGAAATGTGTGCTAACGTGACTCAAGTGAAAAGGTCTCAGACGTGATTGTGTCAGCACACAGGGAATCTACGGACATTAAATCTTAGTTGGAGCAAGAGGCACGGAGCGTTTCGTTTCGCTAATGGTTAGGGAAAAAAACATTCCGAAATCGATAGTATCAAGACAGGGCCGATAATATCAAATTTCAGGCATTACCTCCACACGGCCAACACAGTGGCCGACGGCTTCACTTAGAGACCGAGAACAATTGCGCATGCGTAGAGTTGTCAGTGCTAACAGACAAGAAACACTTTCAAATAACCGCAGAAATCGATGTGGGACGTACGACGAACGTATCCGTTAGGAGAGTGAGGTGATATTTAGCGTCAATGGGTATTGCATGGTTTGGGGCTATAGCCACCCCCCGCCCTCCTTGGAGTATCATATTACACTGGATAAAACGACTTCAGAAATTAGCGAATATATTACTCTAACAGATTCAATCATTTTTTTTATAAATATGTAGCAATATAGGCTGCATTGTATTCCAAACACATTTTAACAAAAGAATAAGAGCGGCAAATAGCTTACTGCCTAAACCAAAAAATATCATTTAACTTAAAATAGGCGTCTTATTATTTATTAATACACATTTATTATAATGAACTCCAAAACAGTTACCTGTGGTTTTGCTAACAGCTCGACATAACCTTCAGAGCTCTCCTGGGATCACGAGCATACTGGTTGGGCGCTAGAGAACTGAAAAACCGTGCCCCGGTCAGATGACACCCAATTTCATTTGGTAAGAGCCGATGGTGGAGTTCGAGTGTGACGTTGACCCCACGAAGTCATGGACCCAGGCTTTCAACATGGCACAGTGAAATCTGATGGTCGCTCCATAATGGCATGGGTTGTGTTTACATCGACTGCACTGGGTCCTCTGGTCCACCTGAATCGATCATTTACTGGAAATGATTATGCTCGGCTACTTGGAGATCATTTGCAGACATTCATGGACTTCATCTTCCCAAAAATGTCACCAGGCCACAGTTGTTGACTATTGGTTTGAAGAACAATCTGGACTGTTCAAGTGAATGTTTTGGCCCAGCAAGAATCCTATCGAACATTTATGAGACATAATCGAGATGTAAATTCGCGCGCGAAATCCTGCACCGGCACCACCTTCGCAATTTTGGACAGCTACAGAGGCAGAATGGCTCAATAGTTCTGGAGGTAACTTGCAACGAGCCACGTCCAGTTGTTGCACTATGCCGGGCAAAAGGACGCCCGACATGAGAGTAGGAGGTATCCCATGACTTCTGTAACCTCACTGTGTTGGTCAGACGGTTAGCACCGTGGAGGAGAGGTGTATTGAGCACAAGCATTTCATGTGCTTTCAACAGCCGAGCAGACCTGCTGGTGCAGAGCGTTGTCGGAGCACCGGTCATCCTATCGCCTATAACAAAACGGAGATTCCTGCAAGTACTTCCACCTACTTGGAAAGCACTGTTAACGAAGCAGTTGAAATTAAATTAGCAAGTAGCCTTGCAAACAGAGATGGAGGTTTTTGCTTAAATTCTGCTTCGAATCATGCTCTCTTCCATGTCAAGAAAGCAGGAGGAAGTGAGTTAATGGCACCTCACCCAATGGTTATTAATTTATCTAAGTTGTCTGACGGAATCATCTTCGGTTTTGTGGTGACGCTTGCGTTAACTATGTGTGTTGTTCGTGTGTGTGTGTGTGTGTGTGTGTGTGTGTGTTTTATCTTTACGGAATTGCCCTGCAAACAGAAGTATTAAATTCTCTTTCATAGCACTTACTTTCTGCAGTTTTACGTTGATAGTTATGGGATGTGGACTTTCGAAATATCGGCTGTTGTCGACAGAGTCACCCAGCTGCATTCCCGTAAGTTGTTTGAATATGTTCCTGCTGTATACATTCTTTTGTGCAATGTTGATGACCATGTTTATTTCTTCTTGATAGTTATTTTAGCTGAGAGGTGTTCTGCACAGTATTTATATGGTTTAATTGCCGGTGTATTATCACGTCTCCCGTTGATGCTTTTCTGAAAATGTTGAAGCTGTGTCTGCCGTCAGATATTATGATTCTGAGGTCGAGGTAGTGTATTGCCTCTTTTTTTGTGTTTCCACAGTGGAATTAGTGTTGTGATATCTGTCCAATACGTCATTATGTTTCTCTCAATGATGCTCATCAAACAGCACATTGTCAACATAAGAGTTCAGTGCCGGCCGCGTTGGCCGAGCGGTTCTAGGCGCTTCAGTCCGAAACCGCGCGACTGATACGGTCGCAGGTTCGAATCCTGCCTCTGGCATGGATGTGTGTGATGTCCTTAGGTTAGTTAGGTTTAAGTAGTTCTAAGTTATAGGGGACTGATGACCTAAGATGTTAAGTCCCCTCTGATAAACTAATATTCATTTCAAGTCGCTATTTGTGTAACAAGAGCGATAACACAAAAATTCAGTAAATGTCCTACATGAGTGATGAAACTCAAAATGCCAATAACTCAGTCTTTTATAAGTGGAAAACAGGACTCCCAAACCAGGAAATTTCTGCAAATGCTGATCTTATGTTAACAATATATCAATTTCTGCTATAATAACAGTATTCATCTGCCTTGAATTTAATATAAGCATATTACCATGTCCTTTCTTTGAAAATAACAACAACGGATTAAAAGATACTGGCAACTTTTTCCACGACGTCTTGCTCCAACATTATCTCATTCTCAGCCTCAGCCGACTCGTTATAAATCAATGGTATGGGTAGGGCTTGACGAAAAAGTTTCTGTGCACCTTAATTCTGCATAGATTCAAAAAACCAATGATGGTACCAAATGCTCTGAAAACTCTGATGGATTATGTCGCAGTGCAGCAAACTACGTCATCTGCCTCCTGAACACAGTCAACACGACACTGTACAGTCAAATCATTGGCCATCTAATAATAAAATTGCACGAACAGTCCTTACACTCACTTTGACTCAAAAACCAATTTAAATATTGTAATAAATTTTAGATAATGGTCTGAATTCTTCTGTCTAACCACATTCTCATCAAAACTCAACTTCAATGTAGCATCATTGCATTTCAAACTTACTTCACTGCATACCAGTCCATCAGTGCTTGGCGCAACGACAAAAAAGTCATCCGTTATATTATATCCATAGCCAACCTCAGCATAATCACAAAACTCAAAGAAAAACGATAACCTTGACAGGAAAATGCAATACTCATTTGTTCCTTCAACTCCCACTTTTACCACCTTATTCCATTGCAAAGGAAGAACACTTTGACACTTCTGTAACGATGACTCACTCATCATAGACAACTGTCCTTCCAAATCTAGAATACAAGACCAAATAATTCCTTTCACATTTATCTGTAATACTCTTCTCAGCAAGGAATTAACACTTTCTTGTCTCTCACTTAGCTAAAGCTCCCTCGCGTCTTCGAACTCCCAGATATTCAAAGTTTTACAGCTATTGTTTGTCATATTTGCAGCATCTAAACTGGCTGTTTATAGCTACTGCCAATCACTTGCTTCGGAGCTCTCGACATATCACGTTACCTCGTTATTTTGCGGATCAGAGAATCTTACCTTTACCCTGTGAAGAGGTAAATCTCTATTGATCATCATCTATGATTATTGGTTCCCTTGCCACCTCGATTGTGGCTAAGTCTTCTACTATTCGAAGCATCCCTACCTCTCTTAAAATAGACGCTTTCGTTACGATCAGGGAATTCTTACCAGTTTCTCCACGTACAATTACGGTATCTATCATTGAACTGAATCATGTCACTCCTGATCATTGTCTCAACTCCTCTGTGTCCCCAGATCAGGATAAGAAAATGTAGTATCACTCCTACCACGATCATTAACTTTACGACTATTGTACTCACATTCTTGGAGTAGACGTTGTAGTAACGTACTCGTATGTTTGAAGAATGGAGCAGGATTATTAAAAACAGACTCACTAAAATTCTGCGTCCTCAGTATATCAGGTTTGACTTTGTGTTGTGTTGCCTCAGACCGATACGTGACAGTAACAAATGACGAAACTCCCTTACATTTCGGACTTCCTAATCAACATGTGCATATCAAGTTAGTTTCATCTTCTAAACAGCAACATGTCAACTCAGTTTTACAACCAGCAGGCCAAGTAAGGGTTTCAAATGGTTCTGAGCACTATGGGACTTAACAGTTGTGGTCATCAGTCCCCTAGAACTTAGAACTACTTAAACATAACTAACCTAAGGACATCACACACATCCATGCCCGAGGCAGGATTCGAACCTGCGATCGTAGCGGTCACGCGGTTCCACACTGAAGCGCCTAGAACCGCACGGCCACAACGGCCGGCCAAGTAACGGGAAGTGAAAGTCAAACTGTTCTTAGCAAGCATGGAAATGAATATTATTTAACGTATTTGTTCACACTGGAATTATTTTTAATATGCATGAAATGCATGAAATGATGCATAATATTGATTACAATCATTTCTTGATTTATAACCTCATCATTCAATTGATGATGACTAAGACGAGTCTTTATTTTTTCTAACAAGCTACAGGATTTGGTTCATCTTCTTGACCAGAACCCGCCTCATCATCAGGTACATAGCTGCTACTGAACAATCACCCTCCGAAATTCCCTCTACTAACTTTTTTCAGTTATAGGAACCCTTGCATTGAACTTGTGACCTATTATTGTCATCTCGTCCTGTCAATTTCCTCAAATCCCAACGAAGACCTCACCTCTTCCCAACCAACAACACCTACTGGTGTGGTATCAATGTAACTCTATGCGGGATTAACAGACAATTTTCTACGCCATATAATAATGTAGGAGTATTTGAAACTTGATCATGTATGTGAGTAGCCATTTACTTGCTTGAAACAGCCACCAATCTCTGTGCTGAATCTGTCTTACACTTATCAGATTCAACCCTTAAAATCTGAAAATCACGTTGCAACTGTTTATTGCGCGGACCCACATCTTCCCTGCGCTTTGACTTGATCTGGCTCTCCTCAGCATATCTCTTGTGTTATCCAAGGATTTGTGCTAAGCCGTGCCTTTACTATTTCATTTCATAAGGCTACCCGTTCGTTTCCTGCTTTTTTCGTCTCTCCTGTTCTAGTCAACCGTCGCGTAATGCTCCCTTCAAAATTCTCAGCAACCTCTGGTTCTTTCAGCTTACCCGTATCAATATCCTTAATATCCTGCCTTTCTCGAATTTCTGCAGTTCTAATCTACCGCCCATAAGCAATAACTTGGGGCCAGAATCCACATCTGCTATTACAATTTAAAACTTGTTTCTAAATTTCTAAATTCAGTCTGAAACCTTCTGATGTCTCTATGTCTCTTCCACGTAAATAATCTCCTTTTATGATTCTTAAACCAAGTCTCACCGATGATTAAATTATTCTCTGTGCAAAATTCTACCAGGCGGCTTCCTCTTTCATTCCTTTCCTCCAGTCTATATTCACCTATTATTTTTCCTCACCTTCCTTTTCCACCTTAGAATTCTAGTCCTCCATCGCCTTTAAATTTTCGTGTCCCTTAACTACCAAATAATTTCTTTTATCTCTTCGTACATAATGTCTTTGTTATCTGCGGGGATAGTTCACATATAAACTTGTACTGCCGTGGTGGGTGTGGGCTTCATTTCTGTCTTGGTTACAATAATTCGTTCCAAGTGCTGCTTATATTGTAGCTTACCCACATTCCTACTTTGTTATTCATTACTAAAGCTGCTCCTGCGTTACCATAGTTTGACTTTGTATTTATAGAGCTGTATTCCCCTGACCAGAAATCCTGTTCCTCCTGCCACCGAACTTCACTAATTCCCATTATATCTAATTTTAACCTACTCATTTCCCTTCTTAGGTCTTCTAACCTGCCTGTAGATGCCAGTTTTGTTTCTCCTGATGACGACGTCGTCCTGAATAGTTTTTGCCCGGAAATTGGAAAGGGGGACTATTTTACCTCCGCAATATTTCTCCCAAGAGGATATCATCATTCCACCATACAATAGAGCTGCATGCCCTCGGGAAAAATTACTATTGTACTTTCCATTCGCTTTCGGCCGTTTGCGGTACCGGCACAGCAAAGCCGTTTTGGTTGACGTTACAAGGCCAGATCAGTCAGTCATCTAGACTATTTCCCCTGCAACTACTGGATAGGCTGCTGCCCCTCTTCAGGAACCACAAGTTTGTCTCGTCTCTCAACAGATATCCCCCCGTTGTGATTGCACCTACGGTACAGTTACCTCTATCACTGAGGCACGCTCGGCAAGGTCCTTGGTTCACGTTGGGGAATTATCGAACAATCAGTTTATTAAGTAACGGTTCCGAAACACTAACACGAATTCTCTACATAAGAAACGAAAATCTGGTAGAAGCCGACCTCGGGGAAAATCAGTTTGGATTTCGGAGAAACGCAGGCTCACGCGAAGCGGTACTGACCCTACGACTTATCTTAAAAGATAGGTAAAGGAAAGGCAAACTTACTTTTACAGTACTTATAGACTAAGAGAAAGCTTTTTACTATGTTGACTGAAAGAAAAGCAAAGGAAGGATAATGGAATTCAGTCGAATTAAATCTGATGATGCTGAGGAAATTAGGGTAGGAAACGAGACACTTAAAATAGTAGATGAGTTGTGCTATTTGGGCAGTAAAATAACTTTGAACAATTTTAATAACAATTTTTGGAACAGTGATAAAAAAATTTTAAAATTTTTCTTCTGAAAATTACGTCTTGATCACACCACCTATGTTACAAGAACGTAGGTGACCGGTTTCGGTCATATCACATGACCATCATCAGACGCATGGCGTCCTTCGAAGATGGTAGGTAGAGCACTCTTCGAAGAATGCCATGGGTCTGATGATGGTCATGTGATATGACCGACACCGGTCACCTATATTCTTGTAACATACGTGGTGTGATCAAGACTGAATTTTAAAAAGAAAAAATTTAGTATAATAACTAATGGTGGCTTAAGTACGGGGGATATAAAATGGTAGTCTGGCAACGGCAAGAAAAGTGTTTCTCAAGATGAGAAGTTTGTTAACATCGCATATATAGATTTAAGTGTTAGGAATCTTCTCTTAAAGTATTTGTGTGGTGAGTAGCCATGCACAGAATTGAAACATTAACGATAAACACTTTAGACAAGAAAACAATAGAAGATTTTTAAATGTGGTGCTACAGAAGAATGCTGTGAATTGGATGGGAAAATGACGGAACCAAGTCGAGGTGCTGAACAGAATTTTGAAGAAAAGAAATTTGTGGCTCAACCTGAGTAGAACAAGGGATCAGGTGATAGGACACATTCTGAGATATCAACTGATCACTAATTCTGTATTGGAGGAAAGCGTGGTGGGTAAAAATCGTAGTGGGAGGCCAAGAGATGAATTAGGTAAGCACATTCAGAAGACTGTAAGTTGCAGTAGTTATTCGGAGATGAAGAGGCTTGCCCGGAGTGGAACAGCATGGAGAGCTGGATGAAACCATTCTCTGGAATGACAATCACAACAACGATAATGTGATCTTTCGGAATACCCATGTTTCCCATGGAATACCAAAGTAAGGCCGCTCAGACCGTCAGCGAACACCACCATTTTCACTCTTGTGATACCATCCTAACGTAAACTAGGCCAAAAGTTCCGAAGGGTGGTGAACAAGACTCAACGGACCACACGACTTTCTTCCTTTGTTCCGTTGTCCAGGTTTTATGGTTTCGGCGCCACCATTTCCTGCTACTCCCACTTTCACCACATATGTGTGGTTTGGAATTTCAACTTGCTGTGCTTGTTTTAGTGCTGGCGGGATTCGCGAGTGCTACATTCGGTACTGCAGTGACTTTTGCAGCTGTCACCCTCTCATGTTTCCTCACAGGCCTCTTCAATGGCTGTGTGTCAAGATCATTCAACACACGCTTTCGTCCATATTGTGACTTAGCGGGTGACGTTTTCCGAATTTCCCTGTATGCGTTATGAATATTCGATATTGCACCTCTTAAAACCTCAAACATTTCGGCTACCTTGGTTACGGATGCAACCATCATAAGAGCACCAACACGTTAGAATTTACTAAGCTCCAACATACTACAATCACAGCCACACAGCACACACTTCTGACCTCAACTAACACTTGTAGCGTGTTGAGGACTTTCCAAAGGTGCCGTTCCTGGTTAAATACAACAATGCAACCTGCAGGCTTGACTAGAACCTGCGTTTACGTTCAAGCATGTATTCTCGTGGTATTACCTTGTTTTTTATGACCCCTGTACCTTCCACAAACTGAAAATCAGTCAAGCAATAGAATGGGACATTTATTACAAATAAAATGGATGCACTGTATACCGACTGATCTGTTTCAGTCTCTGTAGCATGGATAATCACTGAATAGATAGACGGGGAACTTGATAAAGAGCGTGCTCAATATGGCGTCACACAAAGCGTGCATCTGAATAAATGAGCTGGGACATCAGAAATGAACGACAGTAATACTGATTTCAAACTCTGCGTTAACTTCAAAATGACCAGAGAAGAGCATACAATACGTATCAATCACAGTACACGTGTACATGAGCCGGATCACCAGAATACAAACTTTTATACACGTCTTCAAGAAAAGCATCGAATAGCCTAAAACATAGGAGAGAATGACAAAACTGAGCGTAGACGCTAATGCTTAACTACGAGAGGATCATGTAATCAGTTTCCAACTTACGAGAAACACATTACCCCTGTGTCTCTGCAGTGCCTCTTGATCAAATACCAGATCATTTTTACAATTCAACACCAAATTCAGCAAGCAAAATGCTAGCAAAATGACTGTGCGAATAGGACTATCACACAACTGAAATGTATTAAAGGTTGCCTTCTAAAGCCACTGCAACTAATGGAAACAGACTCACACAAAATCTGCAAAACTTGCGGCCGATAGCTCCGAACTGCTCCAACTTTCTCGCTTCTACAACCAAAACCAAGTGTGAGTCAACTCTCGGGCACGTGCCTATTTGACTACGTGCTCTCCTAATTGGCTGACGTGAAACTCGCCGGATCCGGCTCGTGGAAGAAATTCGAGGGTAAGAAAGCAAGGCACTGGCATTCTGTTGTTCGCATTTTTCGAGTTTGGCTAATTTATAGCAGAGCCATTATATTATGTTAATTTCAAGCGAATTACACTTTTAAACTTTTTAAAGTTAATGAGAAAATGATGGCTTAATTTATTTAGTACTTAGAAACAACCAATGCCTATGCAAAAAGCCAGAAAAAGTATTTTTTTGCAAAAAAAATTACAAAATGCCAATGGTGTTTTTGGATAGTAGGACACTAAATTTCAAAAAGTGCAGTGACCTTTTTATGGCCAAAACTCGCGAAGTTATTCCTAATCGCTTGTCGTCTGAGACTGCGTGTCCAATTGTCGTATTGTGTTCTATTTTTTCCCGTATTAACGTTTGTAAATAATTATCGGTCATTGTGGATGTGTTAGGATACCGCAACTGTTGACATTCAACGTAATTAATAATGAATTAGCTGCAACCAGTTGCTTTTATAGCTCTTTGTTTTTCCATGATGACCTTTCAAGATGCTTGGCATTCCATCTTCTGATACTTACATTTCTTTACGTGTCGTTAACATTGTTTCTTTACTAATGGCGTTGCAGAATACCTGTATGTCTTCTACACAGCGTTACAAAATTGCTCTCACATTTCTCAAAATATTGCAGTTAGAAATATACAAATAGTTTATGCGTGCATTTAACGATCTTTACACACTATTCGATTTTCTCAGTCACAACGAATAAGGAATATGACTGCATTCGTGGCAAAATAAGAAAAGACTTCCTTAGCAGTCACTGCATTGTATTGTCATAGGTTATCACTGTTGAGTCTTACTATGCCATCTACTATCTTCACTGATTAAATTTGTTGTCTATGAAATACAAATTTCTGTTTCTTCTTCATACTATCTTACTGTTTCCAGTTGTTTGGTCTAACAAACCGTTAGTACAGTTTAAAATAATTTTTTTTCATTTTGAAATATTTTCGTCAACTGGGGTACACTGTTGCATCTTGGACAATTTTCAGACTTTCGCCTCTAATCAAAGAATTAAAATTATCTTCCAAATATGTTTAATACATCATACAGTAGCTAAATGTGTGGAACTCAAAATATTTACAAATGCTGTAAGAAACACAACCTAATGTCTCATAACAAGAAATGCATCAGAAAATATCGGAAACTGGTTATGGCGGTGGCTCGGGTGTGTTCCTGCTTGTGATTCTAAAACTGTTCAATATATTGAAACAACCAGGAAACGCCTACTACGCTGAAGGTAAAGAACTTCACCATACTTATCAGTTGCTTAATGCTCTAACTTTCTCTTCTCTACATGTCTGGTAATATTTAAAATTTAAGTTTCTATTTTGTATTTCTATATGCAGTAGTTTTCACTTTTGTTAAAATTTTCACTGCTGTTAATTTAATCTTGTAAACCTGGCTGTTCTCTTAAATAATTTCTCATAACAGACGTCTACATATTACTACAGTTTCACTCATGCAAGACTTCCTCATCTACAGACAAGTGTTTGTCTTCCATGTACGTGACATCACAGGAACAGTTATCATTTGCCTAAAGAGAAAACCATTACTATAAATCACTCACTAGTCCACTGGACTCTTACTTCGACACGTAACTAACGTAGCATTTTTACTTGAGCTTACATGAATGATGTGAATTCCATTTGTTTATCTTACGCTACGACAGAGAGGTTGCGCCAGTCCAGTACCTAATTTATAAAATCTTAGACACTGGAACACGTGTATACAACCATACAAACATCCCCTCACCGTTCCGCCCCCCTTCGTCCCCCTCCAACCTCCCCCCCTCCCCCCCCCCCCTCATGACCCAGCCACAAATATCCAAAGTTCAGATTTTTGGAACCTTGTGATAAAACCCAACAATGAGAAATCATTTTTTTACAAAACACTGCTCTGAATTTCATGATTTAAAACATAATTCGCCGCGCGGGATTAGCCGAGCGGTCTCAGGCGATGCAGTCATGGACTGTATGGCTGGTTCCAGCGGAGGTTCGAGTCCTCCCTCGGGCATGGGTGTGTGTGTTTGTTCTTAGGATAATTTCGGTTAAGTAGTGTGTAAGCTTAGGGACTGATGACCTTAGCAGCTAAGTCCCATACGATTTCACAAACATGTGAACATATTTGAAAACATAATTTCTTATAATCAAAACACTAAAAGCACATCAATTAATATAAACCGCTACCGTTTGTCCCTGTAGCAGTGTTACTTTCTTCAGCCTAATTCTGCTCGATACATATCGGCACAAGTCGGTAGTCTTCGTGACTATGACGTCATGTTTTCAACTGTTACCAGTTACAGTGTCCAAAATGTTCGAACACTTGCATTGTAGCCGCTGTATGTGTGTCCATATTAATCAATTAAAGCATTTAGAGACGGATGAGGATTAAGATATTCCTGTTCAATCGAGATCATATAAAACTGGGACTTCCCGAAGACTTAGGAAGAAAAAAAGCGGTCTGACATGAGACAAGGAGTTAATTGTTTAGTAAATGCTGTAATTACAATTTGTACAGAAAGCAGATGGCAGTTATAAGAGTCGAGGGACATGAAAGGGAAGCAGTGGTTTGGAAGGGAGTGAGACAGGGTTGTAGCCTGTCCCCGATGTTGTTCAATCTGTATATTGAGCAAGCAGTAAGGAAACAAAAGAAAAATTCGGAGTAGGTATTAAAATCCATGGAGAAGAAATAAGAACTTTGAGGTTCGCCGATGACATTGTAATTCTGTCAGAGAGAGCAAAGGACTTGGAAGAGCAGCTGAACGGAATGGACAGTGTCTTGAAAGGAGGCTATAAGATGAACATCAACAAAAGCAAAACGAGGATAATGGAATGTAGTCGAATTAAGTCGGGTGATACTGAGGGAATTAGATTAGGAAATGAGACACTTAAAGTAGTAAAGGAGTTTTGCTATTTGGGGAGTAAAATAACTGATGATGGTCGAAGTAGAGAGGATATAAAATGTAGACTGGCAATGGCAAGGATATCGTTTCTGAAGAAGAGAAATTTGTTAACATCGAGTATAGATTTAAGTGTCAGGAAGTCGTTTCTGAAAGTATTTGTATGGAGTGTAGCCATGTATGGAAGTGAAACATGGACGATAAATAGTTTGGACAAGAAGAGAATAGAAGCTTTCGAAATGTGGTGCTACAGAAGAATGCTGAAGATTAGATGGGTAGATCACATAACTAATGAGGAGGTATTGAATAGGATTGGGGAGAAGAGGAGTTTGTGGCACAACTTGACAAGAAGAAGGGACCGGTTGGTAGGACATGTTCTGAGGCATCAAGGGGTCACAAATTTAGCATTGGAGGGCAGCGTGGAGGGTAAAAATCGTAGAGGGCGACCAAGAGATGAATACACTAAGGAGATTCAGAAGGATGTAGGCTGCAGTAAGTACTGGGAGATGAAGAGGCTTGCACGGGATAGAGTAACATGGAGAGCTGCATCAAACCAGTCTCAGGACTGAAGACCACAACAACAACACAAATGCTGTAAATGTCACTTGTCTTCTACTCATTGAGTTGTATTGCAACTGGATTGCTTTAAGTTCATATTCATCGTTACAAATAAGCAACACGTTGAACACGAACCTCCCTCTAATACGCCTTCATGAAACATTAATTCCGAGTGGCGTTTGTACAACAGCATTTGGTACCATAGCAGCTGACTGTTGCGTGGCGCCGTGCGCGAAGTTGATCAGCAGGTATGGCATAAATTACGTCGCAGAAGAAACACAATTTCGTGGAAGCACGTTACACGGACGGTCATTTTCAAACACTCCTTATTTTATTTATGTTTCATTGAGAAACAGGAGACATCGCTATGCTACTAGATCGCTGAGGTTGTTGGCAGCCGTAAGGAAACGGCGATATATACCGGTTACAACTTCGGAACAACGCTCAACTTATCTTGGGCATACCGTACACAGATATACACACGCAGACGCCCTTCCGGCGCTTTCCGACAAGAATTAAGCTCTGTTCCAAACGGACCTGAAACTCACTCCAGGGACATTTACAGTTTATCGTTAACTTGGGACTGATCAGATAAACCCGGTAAAACAGAACGTACGCTGCTTCAGTTGTTCCTGCAGCACTGTTTCGACGACCTCGGGATCAGAATGGCTGAGGCACAGTGTAGCTGGTAGAGAGAGAGAGGGAGAGAGAGAAACGGGCTCGTGATGCCGTCTGCTGCGGATGTGGGCGGCGCAGCGGGGCCGTTCCTCTCCCGGAACATCACGACGTCGACTGCTCGCCGGCCTCTTCAGGGATCCTGCACTGCTCTTTACTCGCGTGTGCGGGGCTCGCGAGCTGCAGTCTGTTTCCCCCACCACATCGCCCTGCAGGGAAAGCAGTGTCTCCTAAAACACGAGTGTCCTCTTAACTGCTGCTTCCTTTCGAAAAAAGAATTCCCATTTGACGGTGAACTACGACACGCGTCCAAATTTCCTGAACGCCTCTTACTCTTGCTCGCTGGGCCCTTCGTATCAGATTTCTTCTCGTGCAGTGAATCGTCTTCCTGCACAGACGCTTGCTGTTTCACTTCTTTCAGGCTCGACGGGTCCTCTTAAGAGTTTCCATCCGAATCGTGTCCAATAAATGCTGTTCTCTCTTCTAAAAGAAGAAAGAATTCGTTCTGGGCATTCCCACATTCCCACGCTTTCTTATATATACTTCACAGTACTGTACCTCTACCTTCAATTCCCTCGCCCACCTTGCGGCCCAAGTGCTCTTCAAAGATTTATTGTACGTGAAGCTATAACATTTTAACAAGTATATGAGATAAATATATAAGTAAGACACACTTCTTACTCCAGTAGTTCCTGTAGTGGATCGGTAGCGGCCGGCCGTGGTGGCCGTGCGGTTCTAGGCGCTACAGTCCGGAGCCGAGCGACCGCTACGGTCGCAGGTTCGAATCCTTCCTCGGGCATGGATGTGTGTGATGTCCTTAGGTTTGTTAGATTTAATTAATTCTAAGTTTTAGGCGACTGACGACCTCAGAAGTTAAGTCCCATAGTGCTCAGAGCCATTTGAACCAGTCATTTGACGGTAGTGGTATAGGCTATCTCCCAAATATTGTAATAAACGTTGACCTGCAACAGTGCGGTTCAGTAGTACTCTTTAATTGCTACAAGATATCGAAAGACCATTTTAGCCAAACACGTCACTCGAAAGACAAAGAGGCGAGTATTTTCTAGTTATAAGTTTATATGCAGTAGTACGGAAGTAGCTATTTTTCTGTCCAGTTCCGAAGCTGACACGGGAAATCTTATAATTGGAAATTTTTTACGAGCGTCAGGGTACAGGCTGACCATTCAACTAACAAGAATTCGAATCAATAATAACTGTCTACATAAGTATAGAAGCAGATACCCTAGGTGTACCGAGTAGCTTAAATAACTTAATAAAGGCAAGGCCACTTAGGGTATTTTAGAGTGTGCTGAAACAGTGGCTCCATACTTAGCAATCATATACGACCGCTTGCTCGGTGAAAGATCCGTATCTAAAGAATGGCAAGTTGCACAGGTCACACCAATATCCAAGAAGGAAGACAGGAATAACCAGCCTAATTTCAGGCCCCTATCACTAACGTCGATTCGCAGCAGGATTTTCGAACATACACTGTATTCAAACGTTACGAATTACTCCGAAGAAAACGATTTATTGACAAATAGCCAAAGCCGATTCAGAAAACACCGTTATTGTGAAACGCAACTAGCTTTTTACTATCACAAATTAACGAATACTATCGTGAGGGGACGTCAAATTCATACCATATTTTTAAATTTCCAGATGGCTTTTGGCACCGTTCCTCACAAGCATCTTCTAATCACATTGCATGGCTACCGAATATCGTCTTAGTTGTCCGATTCAATTCGTGATTTCCTGTCGGAAAGGTCACAGTTAGTAGTTGGGTTGGGTTGGGTTGTTTGGGGGAAGAGACCAAACATCGAGGTCATCGGTCTCATCGGATTAGGGAAGGATGGGGAAGGAAGTCGGCCGTGCCCTTTCAAAGGAACCATCTCGGCATTTGTCTGGAGCGATTTAGGGAAATCACGGAAAACCTAAATCAGGATGGCCGGACGCGGGATCACAGTTAGTAGTAATTGATGTGAAGTGATAGAGTAAAACAGAATTAATGTCTGGCGTTGCCCTAGGAAGTGTTCTAGCCCCTCTGCTTTTTCTGATCTACATAAACGATTTGGGAGACAATGTGAGCAACTCTCTTAGATTGTCATTTACTATCATATAAAGTCATCAGATGAACAAATCAAATCGCAAATAGATTTAGACAAGATGTCTGTATGATGCGAAAAGTGGCAACCGACTCTAAGTAATGAAAAGTATAAGGTCATCTGCTAAATCGAATCCGCTAAATTTGATTACAATTACGAATATCTCACATTGGAATGATCACATCGATAATTTTGTCGGGAAAGCGAACCGAAGACTATGATTTATTGGCAGAACACTTAGAAAATGCATCAAGTCTACGAAAGAGAATGTTTACATTGCTTGTCCGTTCCTTACTAGAGTGCTGCTCCGCGGTATGGGATCCGCATCAGATAGGATTGACGGAAGACATCGAATAAGTTCAAAGAAGGACAGCCCGTTTTGTATTATGGCCAAATATGTGAGAAAGAGTGATACGGATATGATACGCAAATTGGCGTGGCAATTTCAACCAAGGAGTTTTTCGTTGTAGCACGATCTTTACAAGAAATTTGAATCCCCAAATTTCTCCTCCGAATGCGTAATTATATTTTTTTCGCCCATCTACATAATACAATAAGAGGAAGCAAATCTCGCGCGAAAAGATTTATGTTTTCGTTTTTCCCGC
This sequence comes from Schistocerca nitens, assembly GCF_023898315.1. Classification (NCBI taxonomy): domain Eukaryota; kingdom Metazoa; phylum Arthropoda; class Insecta; order Orthoptera; family Acrididae; genus Schistocerca; species Schistocerca nitens. Next base: position 30,186,480 of record NC_064615.1, read on the forward strand.
GCACTGTACGGGAGCGGAATGGTAGAGAAACAGCTTGAAAAACGTGCAGTGTACCTTCTACCAGGTAGGTGATTGTAAATTGCAAAGTAATAATGTAGATGTAGAATCTGGGGGACCAGAAATTTTAATTGTAGTGTTCTCCGCTTAGAACGATTTAGCTGCGGCGGTATTGAACTTGAACGATCTCCGTTTAGACTAGGGCTTGGACTTGAATAAGATTTGGTATAGGAGTAGGTAGGTGTTTGTGAGAAATACTTTGTCTGCAGCTCCGCCAATGCCCGCACAGCTAACACGCAGTTACTGGTACTTACGCTGCCCCCAGCAGCAACATCATACGGTTGTCGAAGCCTTCATTCTATCATCAGTTGTGGATCTGCCTTCCACAGAAAGGGATACAAAGGCTTCATGACATGCTTCCTAACTGAATAAATGCATTCATCCACGGCAGAGCGGGTGCGATGTCATACTGATAAAAGGGCTCGTATCGGCAAGTTCTTTCTAAATTTGATTCGGTATTGTAACAGTGAAATAGCATCATATACACTCCTGGAAATGGAAAAAAGAACACATTGACACCGGTGTGTCAGACCCACCATACTTGCTCCGGACACTGCGAGAGGGCTGTACAAGCAATGATCACACGCACGGCACAGCGGACACACCAGGAGCCGCGGTGTTGGCCGTCGAATGGCGCTAGCTGCGCAGCATTTGTGCACCGCCGCCGTCAGTGTCAGCCAGTTTGCCGTGGCATACGGAGCTCCATCGCAGTCTTTAACACTGGTAGCATGCCGCGACAGCGTGGACGTGAACCGTATGTGCAGTTGACGGACTTTGAGCGAGGGCGTATAGTGGGCATGCGGGAGGCCGGGTGGACGTACCGCCGAATTGCTCAACACGTGGGGCGTGAGGTCTCCACAGTACATCGATGTTGTCGCCAGTGGTCGGCGGAAGGTGCACGTGCCCGTCGACCTGGGACCGGACCGCAGCGACGCACGGATGCACGCCAAGACCGTGGGATCCTACGCAGTGCCGTAGGGGACCGCACCGCCACTTCCCAGCAAATTAGGGACACTGTTGCTCCTGGGGTATCGGCGAGGACCATTCGCAACCGTCTCCATGAAGCTGGGCTACGGTCCCGCACACCGTTAGGCCGTCTTCCGCTCACGCCCCAACATCGTGCAGCCCGCCTCCAGTGGTGTCGCGACAGGCGTGAATGGAGGGACGAATGGAGACGTGTCGTCTTCAGCGATGAGAGTCTCTTCTGCCTTGGTGCCAATGATGGTCGTATGCGTGTTTGGCGCCGTGCAGGTGAGCGCCACAATCAGGACTGCATACGACCGAGGCACACAGGGCCAACACCCGGCATCATGGTGTGGGGAGCGATCTCCTACACTGGCCGTACACCACTGGTGATCGTCGAGGGGACACTGAATAGTGCACGGTACATCCAAACCGTCATCGAACCCATCGTTCTACCATTCCTAGACCGGCAAGGGAAGTTGCTGTTCCAACAGGACAATGCACGTCCGCATGTATCCCGTGCCACCCAACGTGCTCTAGAAGGTGTAAGTCAACTACCCTGGCCAGCAAGATCTCCGGATCTGTCCCCCATTGAGCATGTTTGGGACTGGATGAAGCGTCGTCTCACGCGGTCTGCACGTCCGGCACGAACGCTGGTCCAACTGAGGCGCCAGGTGGAAATGGCATGGCAAGCCGTTCCACAGGACTACATCCAGCATCTCTACGATCGTCTCCATGTGAGAATAGCAGCCTGCATTGCTGCGAAAGGTGGATATACACTGTACTAGTGCCGACATTGTGCATGCTCTGTTGCCTGTGTCTATGTGCCTGTGGTTCTGTCAGTGTGATCATGTGATGTATCTGACCTCAGGAATGTGTCAATAAAGTTTCCCCTTCCTGGGACAATGAATTCACGGTGTTCTTATTTCAATTTCCAGGAGTGTACTTTCTCAACCAGTGAACTTTCATTTCGTTTCCTCCTTTATCTACATCTACATATACATTTATACTCCGCAAGCCACCCAACGGTGTGTGGCGGAAGGCACTTTACGTGCCACTGTCATTACCTCCCTTTCCTGTTCCGGTCGCGTATGATTCGCGTGAAGAACGACTGCCGAAAAGCCTCCGTGCTCGCTCGAATCTCTCTAATTTTACATTCTTGATCTCCTCGGCAGGTATAAGTAGGGGGAAGCAATATATTCGATACCTCATCCAGAAACGCACCCTCTCGAAACCTGGACAGCAAGCTACACCGCGATGCAGAACGCCTCTCTTGCAGAGTCTGCCACTTGAGTTTGCTAAACATCTCCGTAACGCTATCACACTTAACAAATAACCCTGTGACGAAATGCGCCGCTCTTCTTTGGATATTCTCTATCTGCTCTGTCAACCCGACCTGGTACGGATCCCGCACTGATGAGCAATACTCAAGTATAGGTCGAACGAGTGTTTTGTAAGCCACCTCCTTTGTTGATGGACTACATTTACTAAGGACTCTCCCAATGAATCTCAACCTGGCACCCGTCTTACCAACAATTAATTTTATATGATCATTCCACTTCAAATCGTTCAGTACGCATACTCCAAGATATTTTACAGAAGTAACTGCTACCAGGTTTGTTCCGGTGTCATATAATCATACAACAAGGGATCCTTCTTTCTATGTATTCGCAATACATTACATTTGTCTTTATTAAGGCTCAGTTGCCACTCCCTGCACCAAGTCCACATCCGCTATAGTTCTTCCTGCATTTCGCTGCAATTTTCTAATGCTGCAACTTCTCTGTATACTAAAGCATCATCCGCGAAAAGCCGCATGGAACTTCCGACACTATCTACTAGGTCATTTATATATATTGTGAATAGCAATGGTCCCATAATAATCCCCCGCTCCCCTGTGGCACGCCAGAGGTTACTTTAACGTCTGTAGACGTCTCTCCATTGAGAACAACATGCTGTGTTCTTTTGCTAAAAACTCTTCAATCCAGCCACACAGCTGGTCTGATATTCCGTAGGCTCTTACTTTGTTTATCAGGCGACAGTGCGGAACTGTATCGAACGCCTTCCGGAAGTAAAGGAAACTAGCATCTACCTGCGAGCTTGTACTTAATATTTTCTGGGTCTCATGAACAAATAAAGCGAGTTGGGTTTCCACGATCGCTGTTTCCGGAATCCATGTTGATTCCTACAGAGTAGATTCTGGTTTTCCAGAAATGACTTGATACGCGAGCAAAAAACATGTTCTAAACTTCTACAACAGATCGATGTCAGAGATATAGGCCTATAGTTTTGCGCATCTGCTCGACGACCCTTCTTGAAAACTGGAACTACCTGTGCTCTTTTCCAATCATTTGGAATCTTCCGTTCCTCTAGAGACTTGAGGTACACGGCTGCTAGAAGGGGGCACGTTCTTTCGCGTACTCTGTGTAGAATCGAATTGGTATCACGTCAGGTCCAGTGGACTTTCCTCTGTTGATTGATTTCAGTTGCTTTTCTATTCGTTGGACACTTATTTCGATGTCAGCCATTTTTTCGTTCGTGTGAGGATTTAAAGAATGAACTGCAGTGCGGTCTTCCTCTGTGAAACAGCTTTGGAAAAAGGTGTTTAGTATTTCAGCTTTACGCGTGTCATCCTCTGTTTCAATGCCATTACCACCCCCAGAGTTCTGGATATGCTGTTTCGATCCACTTACTGATTTAACGTAAGACCAGAACTTCCTAGGATTTTCTGTCAAGCCGGTACATAGAATTTTACTTTCGGATTCACTGAGCGCTTCACGCATAGCCCCCCATACGCTAACTTTGACATCGTTTAGCTTCTGTTTGTCTGAGAGGTTTTGGCTGCGTTTAAACTTGCAGTGAAGCTCTCTTTGCTTTCGCAGTAGTTTCCTAACTTTGTTGTTGAACCACGGTGAGTTTTTCCCGTCCCCCACAGTTTTATTCGGCACTTACCTGTCTAAAACGCATTTTACGATTGCCTTGAACTTTTTCCATAAACACTCAACATTGTCAATGTCTGAACAGAAATTTTCGTTTTGATCTGTTAGGTAGTCTGAAATCTGCCTCTTATTACTCTTGCTAAACAGATAAACCTTCGTCCCTTTTTTTATATTCCTATTTACTTCCATATTCAGGGATCCTGCAACGGCCTTATGATCACTGATTCCCTGTTCTGCGCTTACAGAGTCGAAAAGTTCGTTTCTGTTTGTTATCAGTAGGTCCAAGATGTTATCTCCACGAGTCGGTTCTCTGTTTAATTGCTCGAGGTAATTTTCGGATAAAATGCTCCACTTTTTTTGTCAGGTGGTTATTTCTCGTCTTTCCCTATAGCTTAAACCTGCTTTTCTGAGAATTTGGGAAGTCTTACAGCGCCTGACGTTGTCAGGTTGTTGACACAAGTAATCGAATAGGTCACGATAAAAGAACAATAAGAAAATTCAATTCTACTCTGAGAAATAATCATATAACAGAAAGAAGGAAACAAATCATCTACAAATCAATTATTGAGGATATTGCTACATTTGGTGCAGAGACGTGCTAGCTGAACAAAATATCACAGAGATTACTGTCGTTGGAACAAAGCTTTTGGAGCAAATGTTGTGATATCTAAAGGATGGAGCGTGTGAAGAATATTACAACGTTAATTACTGGTGCCAGAGACACAATAATTGATAAAATAGTGAAATCCTGCAAGGAGGCAACATTTTGCAGAGGACTGCTGTTGGTGGGAGAAAGTGACGACCAATAAAAACCCTAGCATTCTCCTCCTGGGGCTCCCTGCCTCAAGACACTGACTGTGCAAACTACTCCACGTGGTTCTTGGAGCACAAATAATAGAGGAATAAATCAGCAGGCCTCGTGGGTGTAGGAAGCATGTCGTGGGCCCCAGGGGTAGAGGGAATGTTCAAAACGATTTAATATTTTTGAATTGGTAAATTAGCAACTGTCAGTAATCGATAAAGCTATTCTGATAGAATGCTGGAACAATTTGCAAGTGTGATACCGCGCTCGAGCCTGGAATTCTAAATAATACTTACAGCTTTATTACTGGATATTACCTCTGTATTGTACACAATAGGCTGATTATCACACTTACAGACAGTCCGCATATAGTACTGATCATCGCTAAGGTTTGCGTGGCAAGTGCTCATAATACGACTCGATATAGTGTGCCTTATTTCTTACCTTAAGCAGACTCTCGTTTATGCATTACTTATTAAACACAGATTCTGACTTATACTTTAGAGATTATAAGCCGTCCAGTATTGCAGGCACTTGGCTCAAAGCATCCTCCTTTCTTAGTGCTCCAATTTTATTTAAATTTTATATGTCTTGGTATTTGAACCACCAGTTATCATTTGCATATGTCTTTCAGGATTATCATTACCATTTGGAGGTTCTTTAAGTGTTTCTTTTCTCATAACTACAGCATGCAGTTTTGTTTATTACTTTTATCTTGTTATTTTGGCCTACATCTGTAAATGGGCTACCCGCTATTTTAGTACGATTAGTCTTTTATTAGTTTTATACAGTCTTCTAGCAGCTTCCATGTTAGGTCTCTAGCACTTATATTTCAACTTCGATTTCAGTTTTTTTTTAAATTTTTATAGGTACTTTTATTTGTACCACAAGTCACAATTTGCATCCATCTTGGACGATTGTCATTTCCATCTCGGGAGCATTTATTCGTTTTCAAGCCTGAATACTACAGCACCAATTTCGTATTAGTCTTTTGTTTTGTTACATTGGCCCACATCTCTAAATGGATCACCCACAATTTTAGTACGATTAGTTTTTATATCAGTTCTGAAGGTGGCAGGGGTAAAATAGAAGAAGCGAAAGGCTATTTACAATTTGTACAGAAACCAGATGGCAGTTATAAGAGTCGAGGGGCATTAAAGGGAAACAGTGGTTGGGAAAGGAGTGAGACAGGGTTGTAGCCTCTCCCCGATGTTATTCAATCTGTATACTGAGCAAGCAGTAAAGGAAACAAAAGAGAAATTCGGAGTAGGTATTAAAATTCATGGAGAAGAAGTAAAAACTTTGAGGTTCGCCGATGACATTGTAATTCTGTCAGAGACAGCAAAGGACTTGGAAGAGCAGTTGAACGGAATGGACAGTGTCTTGAAAGGGGGATATAAGATGAACATCAACAAAAGCAAAACGAGGATAATGGAATGTAGTCGAATTAAGTCGGGTGATGCTGAGGGAATTAGATTAGGAAATGAGACACTTAAAGTAGTAAAGGAGTTTTGCTATTTGGGGAGCAAAATAACTGATGATGGTCGAAGTAGAGAGGATATAAAATGTAGAGTGGAAATGGCAAGGAAAGCGTTTCTGAGGAAGAGAAATTTGTTAACATCGAGTATAGATTTAAGTGTCAGGAAGTCGTTTCTGAAAGTATTTGTATGGAGTGTAGCCATGTATGGAAGTGAAACATGGACGATAACCAGTTTGGACAAGAAGAGAATAGAAGCTTTCGAAATGTGGTGCTGTAGAAGAATGCTGAAGATTAGATGGGTAGATCACATAACTAAAGAGGAGGTATTGAATTGAATTGGGGAGAAGAGAAATTTGTGGCAAAACTTGACTAGATAAAGGGATCGATGGTAGGACTTATTCTGAGGCATCAAGGGATCACAAATTTAGCATTGGAGGGCAGCATGGAGGGTAAAAATCGTAGAGGGAGACCAAGAGATGAATATAGTAAGAAGATTCAGAAGGATGTAGGTTGCAGTAGGTACTGGGAGATGAAGAAGCTTGCACAGGATAGAGTAGCATGGAGAGCTGCATCAAACCAGTCTCAGGACTGAGGACCACAACAACAACATCAGTTCTTTACATGACTTGTAATACCTCTCATATTTTACTTTTAATCCTTGCTAATATTTTGCGTTTATACACTGAAGAGCCAAAGAAACTGCTACACCTGCCTAATATCGTGTAGGGTCCCCGCGAGCAAGCAGAAGTGCCACAGCACGATGTTGCATGGATGCGACTAATGTCTGAAGTAGTGCTGGAGGGAATTGACACAGTGAATCCTCCAGAGCTGTCCATAAATCCGTAAGACTACGAGGGAGTGGACATCTCTTCTGAACAGCACGTTGGAAGACATCCCAGATACGCTTAATAATGTTCATGTGTGCGGAGTCTGGTGGCCACCAACAGAAGTGTTTAAACTCACAGGAGTGTTCCTCTAGCAATTTTGGACATGTGGGGTGTCGCTTTATTCTGCCGGAATTGCCCAAGTCCGTCGGAATGCACAATGGACATGAATGGATGCAGGTGATCAGACAGAATGCTTACGAATGTGTCACCTGTCAGAGACGTATCTAGATGTATCGGGGTCCTGTTTCACTCCAACTGCACACGCCTCACACCATTAGAGAGCCTCCACCAGCTTGAACAATCCACTGGTGACGCGCAGGGTCCATGAATTCATGAGGTTGTCTCTATACCCGTATCTATCCATCCGCTCGTTACAATCTGAAACGAGACTCATCCGACCAGACAACATGTTTCCAGTCATCAACAATTAAATGTCGGTGTTGACGGGCCCAGGCGAGGCGTAAAGCTTTGTGTCGTGCAGACATCAAGGGTACACTAGTGGGCCTTCGGCTCCGAAAGCCCATATGGGTGCCGTTTCGTTGAATGGTTCGCACGCTGACAGTTGTTGATGGCCGAGCATTCGAATCTGCAGCAATTTGTAGAACGGTTGCACTTCTGTGAAGTTTGATCGATTTTCTTCAGTCGTCGATGGTCCCGTTCTTGCAGGATCTTTTTCCGGCCGCAACGATATCGTAGATTTCATGTTTTACCGGATTCCTGATATTCATAGTACTCTCGAGAAATGCCCGTACGGGAAAATCCGCACTTTATCGCTACCTCGGAGATGCTGTGTCCCATCGATCGTGCGTCAACTATAACACCACTTTCAAACTCACTTAAATCTTGATAACCTGCCATTGTAGCAGCAGTAAGCGATCTAACAACTGCGCCAGACACTTGTTGTCTTATATAGGAGTTGCCGATCGCAGCGTCGTATTCTGCCGCTTTACATATCTCTGTATTTGAATAGGCATGCCAAATCAGTTTCTTTGGCGTTTCAGTGTATAATACTCCGTAATTCACAGCTCACCAACACCATCTGGTGCCAGACCCAGACTCCTGGCTCACGCCTCAATGTGTTGCCTCGGCCAGTAGCCAGTAGCGTAGGTCGGACATGAGCAACTACACTTCCGACATGTTTGCAGAATGACAGATCTATGTAGGCGTGATCATATTTTGCATTCAGTGGACTACATCGCACACCTCAACAACGAAATCTATTGTCTTTCCTTTTTCTTTTCTTATTTCGTGGTGTGCAAAACATATATTTATGCTAAGCAGATGACCGGGCGAGTTTTTCCGCTATATTCCGTTCTATTTATTTATAGGACACTGCGCAGTGTTTCCAAATATTTGACGGGTTCAATTATTTGCTGGGCGTTCTGTATGCTCGGTATCCCAGGTCCCTAACACCACGAATATTCAGTAAGTCTTACTAGTAACTCCAATTTTGCAAAATATAATCGTGCCATTTCTAGCGAAATGTACATTTTTTGTGTAGCGAAAGCTGAAGATGCCTGATTCAGGTGAAACCCGTCATTGGTAAAGAAATAATAAATATATTCCCTTAACCAAAACGGAGTGTTTCTTACATTACTTATCACTGTACCATCCCTGCCACGTGTTCGAAATCGTTTTAGTAATCATCCAATTTTCTAATTTAGTGTTTCCATTCAGTGAGAGTGTCCGGTGGCTTCGTTTCACATCGTGGAACTGTCAGCTAAGAGGAAGTTGCCCTATATGAAAGGTATAGACCCATAGACGCGTTTATCCCGTGTTGTGTTTTTGTGTGACATTTTACCTATTGGCTTTGATGTTTTGTCGTGTTTTTTCTCTGTGGGGCTTATCTTTGAAAGATATAAGACTCAAGTAGGAGGCGGAACACGTTTTCAGGTCCAGTATTCTATACCTGGAACCTATGTGAATACAGTTTAAGTGGCATTTGAATAGTGACATTACAGCCCCATCTCAATGCTCAAATCTAGAGGGACGGCTCCTATTTAGATATTCTGTGACTGTAGCAGTTGCGAGAATTGGTCTGGATTCAAAGATAGACTTTTTCTTGCTAAGCAGCGATGTTAAACGTCGTGTCGTTTGTCTTGTGCACCGCGCTTCTCGTTAAGATTGCGTGGGTCAGCGGCTCGTGGTTAATGTAGCTGATTCTCAATCACGCGTACCCGGGTTTGATTCTCGGCCGGGTCGGAGATTTTCTCCCCGTGGGACTGAATGTGATAGTTTCATCAAGTTGCCAAAGACTAGCACCTGCCGGCTGAACTCCATGGAAGGGGATTCCCAGCCATACGTAAAACTCAAAACAACATTTTCTACCAAGGAATAAAACTGTACAATAAATTACCAAAAGAGATTAAAGAAATTGCAAAAGTATACTTATTTAAAAAGGCAGCTAAAAAGTACCTGTTATGCAATACATTTTAAACATTGAGGGCTTACTTAGCTAAAACAGAGTAGGGATTTGATAAAAAAAACACTATACAAATACATAATGATAATAATGATTATAAAATATCCAACATTCCACATAACACCTTCACTTCATGGTTTTTTTCCTTCTTTTTTTCCTTTCTAGAAATATTTACCCGCAAACTATGCATAGCACAATACTAACACCTCTTCCTCTTTCTGAGCATAACATCTCACTCATTATGGAGGGATGCTGACTCAGTTTTTCAGGATAGCAAATGGAAAGTTGCGGTACAGAAAATGGCCCAGGGATCACCAGTGTGTGTGTGTGTGTGTGTGTGTGTGTGTGTGTGTGTTTTTGTGTGTATGTGTGTGTGTGTGTGTGTGTGTGTGTGTGTGTGTGTGTGTGTAGTGAGTGAAGTGTTATGGATCAATGTGTGTATAGTGTGTGCAGTGACCGATAGTGAGATATGAGTGAACAATGTGGCATTACATTATTTAATAAGTTATTTGTAAAAAAAGTATTGTATACCAGGAGTAAATCAAATGTCTCTAACTAGAAGTCTATAAATACTATGTGTATACCAATCAGCTTATTTTAAATTTATCTAAATTTCTAAATGCTTTGACATGTCCTATACTCTTGTGAAAATAGATCTACGGATGTATAAAGCTACTACTTCTACTACTACTACATGCTGCACGCACGTATCGGAAGTGTGTACCTTCCGGTCGCGACTGTGGGGATGAGTTCTCGCAGCTCCGACCCCAGGCGCAGTAACTTTCCAATCTGAATAATGTAACAAAAGTATGACCAAAATTTATAGTGTGCTCTGGCGAGGTACACCCTTAGATTCCGAGGCTATTTGATGGTTCAGAGAAGATAATATAATCACTTATTTCAAAGAAACGTTTAGACCAACAGAACTTACTTTATACGTGGCAAGGCTCTTACCACCCATACGAGCCCCTTGTATTTCTCCCCGTCGAGTGCCCTGTTCGTCCATTCTGTGCTGATGTTCATCCTACCTGTCTGCTCCAGTTTGTTACCTCGTCACCGAAGTCTGGGTCTTCCTCTTTCTGTCGTTCCATCTATTGTCCTGCAGTCCGCTCTCCGTCATTCTTGACCAGTACGGTGTTTCTACAGTTTGTACAGTTCTCGCATTTCTGCATTTTTTCATACCTCCGATTCAGTGTTATTTTCGTCACATACAGGTCCACAAATTCTGTCGGTATTTTTCTTTCAAATTTTAACGATTTTTCTTCATCTTTGTTTGTAAATATTAATGCTTTAAATCCGTATACTGATAATGGTATAATAGTCGATTGATACAAGCGAACTTTGCCAAGTTAGCTCTAAGTAGTCTTTTCCTTAAGATATCTATAAAACTAAAAAAATGTTTTGTTCATTGATGCTAGAAGGGTATCTATGTGTATCTCCGCTCTCCATGTTTTTTGACATTGTCAACGTTGGGGAAAAGCGATTTGCTGTAATTAATGGATTGAAAATCTTCGAAGTCAAGATCACAAATCTTTTTATTTTATTTTGATTACTAATGTCAACTACAGGCGAGCCGTCTTCAGATATAAAACTGCATATAAGAAAATAACAACATACAACAGCTTGTTGGAATCAAAATTGCAGATTCAGAATATAAACTGCACGTAAAATTATAGCGAAAATTAAAGGTATATAAGAACAAATAATTGCAGGATACATACCATGATAACATTATTGATCAGTGTAATTGCGATAGCGGTTGAAAACATCATTACAAAGATTTTAGAAACATTTTAACGATGTGTTGAGCCATTATTGCAATTATTCTAATCAAGAATGCTTTGATGGCGTGTATCCTATAATTCTCTGTTCGTACATACCTCTGAACTTCGCTTCGATTTTATGTGCAGTTTGCATTTTGCATCTGTAATTTTGATTCCTACAAGCTATTGTATGTTGCTATTTTCTTACATGCAAATTTATGTCTTAAATTTGAAGGTGACTCGCCTGTAGCTGAAAGCTTCGACCTGATGATTGCTCGTGTGTAGCTGAAACTGGTAATCAAAATAAAAATTTACTCTCGATCTTGATTCGAGGATTTTCAGTACATCTGTTCTGTTGATGTTACTAAAACAACTTCCAGTGTATTTCAATCTATCCACAGCCAAAGGTGCATTACTAGCAATTATTTAGTTATGAACAGATATTCTGTCGTTTCCTTATTAAAACGTAGTCATGTTTTCTCAGCGACTTTGTAAAAATTTTTCTTCACCCTGATTAATACTGTCTTGGAACTACTTGCCAACGCTACATTAGTTGCTTAGTCGGTCGGATGTCTTGTGGATCAGTTTTAGTGTATTCTGTATTGATCTTTTCTAAGGCGTGGCTAAACAAAAGAGGTGAAATAGCGTCCCCTCACTTTAGTCTAGTGTAAACTTAAGATTTTCAGCTTCTCCTGCAATTGTCTTTATGAAACTAAAGTTTCGCCTATACGCCTTTTAACCATAAGATTACTTCAAATTCCCTCATTATATTTTAGAGTGTCTGCCAGTGTATGCTACATAGATCTTTTAGAAACCTAGAAATAATATAATCTGCATGACAAAGCTAGGAAAATAAAGTTTACCTATGAAGTTCAGATTTGTCCTTACCAAGGAGGACTCTCTACGTAGTTTTACATTTAAAACAGATGAAGTCATCTATAGTTTCATTCACCACACGTATTCTCACGAACAGAGAACGATAACAGCTAAAACTTTCTGACCTGGGATGTAATATTAAAGTAATCTCAGTCAGTGTTAGATACTACACTGAAAAGCCAAAGAAACTGGTACACCTGCTTTATATCGTGTAGGGGCCCCGCGAGCATGCAGAAGTGACACAACAGGACGTGGCGTGGCCTCAACTAATATCTTAAGTAGTGCTGGAGGGAATTGACACCATGAATCCTGCAGAGCTTATAACACTACCGTCTGCTACTACTGTACCATAACCTTAAAGCTGGAAACAGGTTGTGAAATAAAACTATTTTGTTAAAGCAATTATGGTATAAAGCAACAGAGCAGTGTTACCCTCTGAGAGGAATTTTGTTACGTTGACCGTGTTGTACCTAACGGAGGTGGCTTATCGGAAATGGAAGTCAGAATTACGTAAATATTTGATCAGTAACAAACGAAATTTTGTTATCTGCACTGTTTAATGGATAAAGAAAACGGTCGCCAGCCTAACTAGGCAAGAGAATGATTAACATTCTCGTTCAAGAAAATAGTTATTAGTAATTTTAGTGGATAAACACAACCTATACTTTGTCACACGGGAGTGCAGTGAACTCTGATACATACATTTGTTTACGTTAAGATTGAAGCTAGCAGCTAGAGCATCAGAAACTATTTGCAAAATTATAAGAGATACCGAAAAACACTATTACTTTCAGGGCTTACACAAACTGAGTGGTCTTTATAACATTACCATTAACATTTCCTCCAGGATCATAAATTGGACATAGGTTAAGTCTCTCTCAGTTAAATACTTTACTATTTAAAATGCAAGTTAGTTGAAATTCACTGACAGGTTACTTATCACTGTCTTTCTAATAAATAGATTATGGTTTTCATAAATAGAGATCTTTCCGTTACTTGTTACCTAGCATTAGCACAATAGACAGACTGTGTATCTTGTTATACTATTAATATGCACTTCCAATACACAAGAGAGACAAACACTTAGCAATCATGAACATATAATTTTCTACTATTGCAGTTTCCCACTTTTACTACAGCGAAACACAATGTTGACAAAATTGCAAGAAACTGACTCACCTTTTAGAATTTACTACAGACAACAATGTGATGATTTACTTTATAAGCCTCAGTCTTAAGAACTTTTAGTTTTGAAGTTGGCAACAGCACTTTAATAAGCAGTTTTAATAGGAATATTTTCAGCAAACAACATTTACATTAACTCACTCTCTTGCCACATTAACTTTAACTTTCTTTTTACTATGTTGAAGAGGCATTAATGAGCAAAATACTGGGCTTTAATGTTCTTTTAGTAAGGACACTCGGATATCACTTTAGCTCAAACGGAGAGGAACCTGATAGGTGTTATGATGAGGAGAAAAATCAGGGTAGGTACATAAATTCAGATATAAATTACCTTATATTTGAGCACACTAACACATCCATTAAGCTGATCCTTCACTGTACATCATTGTAGTATTCCGATGTAATGATTGCGCAATGTGGTGGCAACTGCATGTTGTTAGGTGGAATTGCAGGTAGAATTGCTGGACTCTGTCATTTCTTGGCGGCGATGATTGATACCATTCCCAGAATATTTCCAGCTATTTATCCATTCTTCCGAGGCATTGGGAAGCGGCAGGAAAAGTCTCTCTCGGAACCAGCACGATATGCAACATTTACATGACAGTGCACAGATTGGTAGCTCGTCCCCGACTCGTAGCTCGTCCCCGACTGGTAGCTCGTCCCCGACTGACTATCAGTTCCACCTTTTCTACCTAGGCCAACCACAATTTGCGCACGCTACACAGTTCCGTTCCCGAGCGGAACCACAACAACTTTTACATACAGAATAACTAAGAATCCTAAGTGAGGATCAGCAGTTTACATAACAGCAACCAAATGCATTATATAAAACAAAACATTTACACATATTGACATCTCTACAAAAAAAGTTTTGTTCCCTCCAAATGGGACAAAGAATTTAAATGACAGATACGCTACATTGCATAGAACCAAACCATGACATCAAAGTTTGTATAAAGAAAGCAGTATACAATTCTGTGTTATTTATTCAATCAAACACGTTTACTGAAGATCAACGATGTAATTTTAAATAAAACAAAAGCAAAATAAATCAGTATAGCATTAGAGCTATGGTGTTACAAGCTGTCCATAAATCCGTCAGAGTACGAGAGGATGGAGATCTCTTCTGAGCAGCACATAGCAATGAATTCCACATATGTTCAATAATGTTCACTTCTGTGGAGCCTAGTGGCCAGCGGAAGTGTTTAAAGTCAGAAGAGCGTTCCTGGAGCCACTCTGTAGCAATTCTGAACGTGTGAGTTGTCGCATTGTCCTGCTGGAATTGCCCAAGTTCGTCTGAATGTATAATGGACATGAATGGTTACGGTGATCGGACAGGATGCTTACGTACGTGTCACCTGTTAGAGTCGTATCTAAACGTATTAGGGAGCCCACATCACTCCAACTGCACACACTCTACACCATTACAGAGCCTCCACCAACTAGAACAGTTCCCTGCTGACATGTAGGTTCTATGAATTCATGGGGCTGTTTCCATCCCCATACACATCCATCCGCTCGATACAAATTGAAACGACTGGTCCGATCAGACAGCAAAATGTCGGTGTTCACGAACCCGGGCGAGGCATAAAGCTTTGTGTTGTGCAGTCATCAAGGGTACAGTAAAGGGACTTCGAAAGCCCATACCGTTGGGTTTTCTTTGAGTGGTTCGCAGGTTGACTCTTGTTGATGGCCTAGCACTGAAATCTGCAGCAATCTACGAAAGGGTTGCACTTCTGACAAGTTGAGCGATTCTCTTCAGTTGTTGTTGGTCCCGTTCTTGCAGGATTTTTTTTTTTCCAGCCGCAGCGATGTCAGAGATTTGATCTTTTACCGGATTCCTGATATTCATGGAACACTCTTGAAATGCTGATATCGAAAAATCTCTACTTCATTGCTACCTCGGACATGCTGTGTCCCATAGCTCGTGCATCGACTAGAGCACCACGTTCCAACTCAATTAAATCTCGATAATCTGCCATTGTAGCAGCAGTAACCGATCTAACAACTGGTGTCTTATATAGGCGTTGGCGACCGCAACGTCATATTCTGCCTGTTTATAGACACATCAAAAAAAGTTTTGCATCACCCCAGTTCCCAGAACTCATGCACATAGACGTTGACTGTGGATATTACATCACAGACACAGTCCTTTTGACTGTTTGTCCAGATATGTAATCAACCATGAATATGGAGTGCCTATTAGACGGAGGTGGTGCCACAGCCGATCAGTTCCAGCCATTCCACCAGGAAGGAGGTACACGGCCCGTGTTGTCTGTAGTTCAACCATGCCTAGACTGTCAGTACCACGGTTCGATCGCGTCCGCATTCTTACTTTGTGCCAGGAAGGGATCTCAACAAGGGAAGTGTGCAGGCATCTCGGAGTGAAACAAAGCGATATTGTTCGGACATGGAGGAGATACAGGGAGACAGGAACTGTTGACGATATGCCTCGCTCAGGCCGTCCAAGGGCTACTACTGCAGTGGATGACCCTTACCTACGGATTATGGCTTGGAGGAACCACGACAGCAACGCCACCAAGTTGAATACTGCTTTTCGTGCAGTCACAGGGCGTCGTGTTATAACTCTGTGCGCCATAGGCTACATGATGCGCAACTTCACTCCCGACGTCCATAGCGAGCTCCATGTTTACAACGACAACACCATGCTGCACGTACAGATGGGCCAAACAACCTGCAGAATGGACAGCTCAGAACTGGCATCAAGTTCTCTTCAACTATAAGTGCCGCATATGCCTTCAACCAGACAATCGTCGGAGACTTGTTTGGGGGCAAGCCGGTCAGGCTGAGCGCCTTCGACACACTGTCCAGAGAGTGCAGCAAGGTGGAGGTTCCCTGCTGTGCTGCTGTGGGGGTGTCATTACGTAGGACCCACGTACGCGCTGGTGGTCATCGAAGACGCCGAACAGCTGTACGATACGTGAATGCCATCCTCCGGCCGACAGTGCAGCCATATTGGCAGCATACTGGCGAGACATTCGTCTTCATGGACGACAATTTGCGCCCTCACTGTGGTGTCACTGCCAGACACCACACTTGCTAGGTGGTAGCTTAAATCGGCCGCGGTCCATTAGTACATGTCGGACCCGCGTGTCGCCACTGTGTGATCGCAGACCGAGCGCCACCACACGGCAGGTCTAGAGAGACGTACGAGAACTCGCCCCAGTTGTACGACGACGTTGCTAGCGACTATACTGACGAAGCCTTTGCTCTCATTTGCCGAGAGACAGTTAGAATAGCCTTCAGCTAAGTTAATGGCTACGACTTAGCAAGGCGCCAATTGTATCAGTGCATGTATCATACGAGTCTCATTTGTATCGCCACAATCTCCAGATGTATAATCAAGAACGATGTATACAAGGACGGATTAAAAGTTAAGTAGTCCAAAAGCTACGTACTTTTCTTTATAGCATTCATTAAGTCTCCTGTTTCAGACCTCACTCCATCCTTCGTGAGTTAGCGCGTGCATCTTGGCCGCCTCTTTCAATTAGTGTGCGTAGTGTTGGCAAGTCTGCCGACACTACACTCACCATGTACTTCTTGTGAATTACTTCCTTTAGGATAATGACATCGCTTGACTAAAGTGGCCAGCATGTTCTTCAGACATGAACCCTATCGAACATGCCTGGGATAGATTGAAAAAGGATGTTTGCGAACGACTTGACCCACCAACCACTCTGAGGGATCTACACCGAATCGCCGTTGAGAAGTGGGACAATCTGGACGAAAAGTGCCTTGATGAACTTGTGGATAGTATGCCACGACGAATATAGGCGTGCATCAGTGCAAGAGGACGTGCTATCGGGTATTAGAGGTACCGGTGTGTACAGCAGTCTGGACCACCACCTCTGGAGGTCTCGCTGTATGGTGGTACAACACGCAATGAGCAATAAAAAGGGTGTAAATGATGTTTATGTTGATCTCTATTCCAATTTTCTGTACTGATTTCGGAACTCTCGGAACCGAGGTGATGCAAAACTTTTTTTGATGTGTGTATATCTGTGTAGCCGGCCGGGGTTGCCGTGCGGTTCTAGGCGCTACAGTCTGGAGCCGAGCGACCGCTACGGTCGCAGGTTCGAGTCCTGCCTCGGGCATGGATGTTTGTGATGTCCTTAGGTTAGTTAGGTTTAATTAGTTCTAAGCTCTAGGCGACTGATGACCTCAGCAGTTAATTCGCATAGTGCTCAGAGCCATTTGAACCATTATATCTGTGTATTTCTATACGCATGCCTATAACAGTTTCTTTGGCGCTTAAGTGTATATCTTTATTGAGTCACTCATATTCTCACAAGGTACGAATTTCTGTTAAGCGTATAACTAATATAAAAACTGAATCCGAAACGAAGTCAGAAATGTAGTAAAGAAGCAGGCCACGGCGCGATGTAATTTTTTCTTTGCACTTTACAGGGTCATTCATCCGTGGCAGATCCACTCGAGACACGAATTTAATCTCACGTCGCGACGAATGATCTACGTATACATTAACAAAGAGACGCTTACTCGAGAAGAAGGAAAGAGAGCCTTAAATCCGACCGACATCCACCAAGGTGGGCAGCCGCCGACTAGCGTCTTTTCAACAAACTGACACTACTTTTCGGCTGAAACAGAGAGAAAAATAAATCTATGAATCCTTCAAAATCTCATCTAGCTATCTAATTTGTAATGCATACAACGCGGAAATTGCCTAACGGAGCGCGATGAGATTACGTCTGTTCCCCGTGGAATGCATACGTCAGCGTTCCCAAGTTGTGTCACAATGACTAAGAATCACGGTTGTTTTGTGTCAAACTATGCAGGGGACGTATTGAGTATGCAATGTTGTCTCTCCAACCATCAACAGTAGTCGATACACTACTGGCCATTAAAATTGCTACACCAAGAAGTAATGCAGATGATAATCGGGTATTCATTGGACAAATATATTATACTAGAACTGACATGTCATTACATTTTCACGCAATTTGGGTGCATAGATCCTGAGAAATCATTACCCAGAACAACCACCTCTGGCCGTAATAACGTTCTTGATACGCCTGGGCATTGAGTCAAACAGAGCTTGGATAACGTGTACAGGTAGAGCTGCCCATGCAGCTTCAACACGATACCACAGTTCATCAGGAGTAGTGACTGGCGTATTGTGACGAGCCAGTTGCTCGACCACCATTGACCAGACGTTTTCAGTTGGTGAGATATCTGGAGAATGTGCTGACCAGGGCAGCAGTCGAACATTTTCCGTGTCCAGAAAGGCCCGTAAAGGACCTGCAACATGCGGTCGTGCATTATCCTGCTGAAATGTAAGGTTTCGCAGGGATCGAATGAAGGGTAGAGCCACGGGTCGCAACATCTGAAATGTAACGTCCACTGTTCAAAGTGCCGTCAATGCGGACAAGAGGTGACCGAGACGTGTAACCAATGCCACCCCATACCATCACACCGGGTGATACGCCAGTATGGCCATGACGAACACACGCTTCCAATGTGCGTTCACCGCGAAGTCGCCAAACACGGATGCGACCATCATCATGCTGTAAACAGAACCTGGATTCATCCGAAAAAATGACGTTTTGCCATTCGTGCACCCAGGTTCGTCGTTGAGTACACCATCGCAGACGCTCCTGTCTGTGATACAGTGTCAAGGGTAACCGCAGCCACGGTCTCCGAGCAGATAGTCCATGCTGCTGCAAACGTCGTCGAACTGTTCGTGCAGATGGTTGTTGTCTTGCAAAAGTACCCAGGGATCGGGACGTGGCTGCACGATCAGTTACAGCCATGCGGATAAGATACCTGTCATCTCGACTGCTAGTGATTCGAGGCCGTTGGGATCCAGCACGTTCCCATCTGTTGACTCAGGGATCGAGACGTGGCTGCACGATGCGTTATAACCATGCGGATAAAATGCAAGGAATACTTCTCGCAGAAATCTCATGCTTCAACGATATTTAACAAGAACGATGAAATTAAGATTGTCATCCAGCACCAAGACACTTTAACTCTTTCATTTAGGTGTTTCTTATATCTGGATGGATGATTTAAGAAAAAGGATGGTAGCCATACAGTGGGATCAAAGCTTGCACGAAATGCTTTGGCATCCCTGTTCAGGAAATACATTTACGATGTGAACTTAATTGGGGTAGAGATTGATCGTACACGTAATGTTGGCATAGCATCAACCTTTAAAACATATATCTTATCTTCACCCTCGGATTTTAATGGTTTGTAAAATGTATGAAGGTTCGCAGACGAGCCTTTGGGCTGAACAGCAGAAGAGTACCGCCGTTTCTCTGCACTCATACTTCCAAAAATGCTTATGGAGTACTTTGAGGACATGCAGCGAATTATTGTGAATGCTAAACAGGACCTTATTTTGGTACAGAGTGCAACGGATAACAACTCATAAATTCAAGGACCTCAAGAGGAGAATCAGATTATCATCAGTAAAATTATATTAAAAATGCAACACGTCATTGTGGCACACGAGGAGCGTTTGAAGCTTTTAAAAGTTCTGTGTAACGGTACGAATCTGCCACTGACCTTCTGCTCACAGGAGTTTTTTGAGTATCCGGTGCTACCGACAGCGAGCAGACAAACATGGGCTGTAAAAGCTTCCGTGCAGCTGGAAACACCGAGATTCATCATCCCTGCATTTTAGACTAATAAAGAGGGAATTTAGCAAATGAGTCCACCATATTTGACAACTGCAATTTAACTAATGCCAGAGTCTACTTAAATTCAGAATTCTGTCCGTATGACAATTAACTGCTACAGTGGGACCAGAATACATACAGTCTAGCATGTGACATGTATGCAAGGATCCGTGATTCGCCCCAATAGCTGAGTGGTCACTGCGGCGGACTCTCACGCCAAGGGGCCAGGGTTCGATTCCCGGCTGGGTCGGAGATTTTCTCCATTCATGGCCTGGGTGTTGTGTTGTCCTAATTATCATTTCATCATCGTCATCAGTGGAAGGCAACGGGAAACCACCACTGGAATCATTGCCCTAGACGCTCATGCGGTGGACCTCTCTGACGCCGGCCCGTGTGGCCATGCGGTTCTAGGTGCTTCAGTCTGGAACCGCGTGACCGCTACGGTCGCAGGTTCGAATCCTGCCTCGGGCATGGATGTGTGTGATGTCCTTAGGTTAGTTAGGTTTAAGTAGTTCTAAGTTCTAGAGGACTGATGACCACAGATGTTAAGTCCCATAGTGCTCAGGGGCGCTTTTTTGAACCTCTCTGACGAGGCTTCCCTCATGACAAGATCTGCCGTAAGGAAGTCCACAAAGTTAAGTAGGGATCCGTGTTTCTTACTGTGAAGGTGTTGAAAAGTAAGGATGACTACTCATTCAACAGAAATTCAAGAAGCTGGCATCAAACATCGTAATAGACTGTTCTAAGCAAAAGAAGACAATAAAATGTGCAATTCGAATCAAATTTTCCGGAACGCACTGCAGCATATGCTCTAGTTCTACATGACTGTGTGATTTACTGTTGCCCACTTACTGATGTTGTGCAATGTGCTGTATAAATGACCAAGTGTTGTGTCATACACAGACATTTCACAATTACCACTTGGAGTGTGAACATCGTTGCCGACATTCAAGTTTTCTATGATAATGAGTGTAGACAATTCATATTTGAAGATTTTGTATTCGTAGCATACACAGAAGATGTTGGTATAAGAGGAACATTCTCTGCAAGTATTACGTAACCGAGGCCTTTCAAGGAAGTGAATTGTGCTAAAATTCGGAGGACTGCAAAGTGGTTAACACGTTTCTTCCATAGATTTCATTAGGACGATCGTGGTATACCTGATAAAGATATGGTGACGCCACTTCGAATATTCGATCATCCTGAGACCATCATTTACGTCAAAGGCGAAGAGAAGCTCACATGGATGCCACGAAGCTTCAAGTTTGTGTCTGTTCAAGATCTGGTATTCTACAGGTGCCCTGTTATCCATCAGCTCAAGAAGAAGAAGACGATGTGTGAAAATAGTGGTTGGTTGGTTGATTTTGGGGGAAGGGACCAAACAGCGAGGTCATCGGTCCCATCTGACTAGGGAAGGAACTCGGCCATGTCCTTTCAGATGAACCATCCCAGCATTTGCCTGAAGCAATTTAGGGAAATCACGGAAAACCTAAACCAGGAAAGCTGGACGCTGGTTTGAACCGTCGTCCTCCCGAATGCGAGTCCAGTGTGCTAACCAGTGCGCCAGCTCTCTCAGTGAAAATAGGGTGGTTTGTGCTTATGAAAATGTAAACTTACTTTTAAATTGGATTAATAAAACTAAATGATTTTTTTATATCACATTCTGTATTTTTCTATCTTTCTACCTGGCTGCCACTTAGATAGCATGCAGCTTTGCGCAAATCCTACGTCTGTGGCTTTTTTCAAGCACAGGAGATATAATTTCAGACATGTTTGCTTTATGTCCTTGGAAGCGCAAACGAAAAAGCTCCGCCTGTTCCCAAAAATCTATACGTGCAGCTCGATAGGTGAAATCCCATGCAATTATTACATATATTTTGCTTTCCTCCATTTTAAACGTCACCTCCATCATGCATTTGTAAGGGTAGGGATTTGTGAAATAAGAACAAAGACTTATGCTAAGCAATAACATTTTTTTATTCGGACATAAACATTCACAGTAGTAACATAGCTTTACATTCACAAATCTTGTTGTCTTTACAGTACACGAGCTTTTTAAATTCAGAGTTCTTGTTACTGTTTGAAATTTTTTCTTGGTTTTACAAATAATACTATTGGTTGAATTTTTTTATTTCACCTTGCATGATTGAGTGTAGCTATTGCAGAGGTACAGTTTCTCTTACACCAATACTGCTACGATTACTAGTGAAATTCCATCCAAACAGAAGACAATTTACACACTGAAATGTGGGAAATTTGACGGGAAACTTCTAAAATATTTCACTCAAATTTCCAGATCATACTCTGGTATCAGGTGGAGATGTTAACTTGCCAGCTATAAACTGGGAAACCCAAGTGATTAGGGTGGATGTCAGAAAACAATCTTGGACACTTGGAGAATCGACTTAGTTAAAACGCATTACTGCTTCACTGCATACTGCTGTAAACAGGAATTTTAACAAATGTAGGTATAGGGGTAGCGTCTTTGATTCATAATCAAAACGTCTTCGATCCCGGGATCGATCCCCGCCACTGCGCCGGCCGTTGTGGCCACGCGGTTAAAGGCGCTACAGTCTGGAACCGCGCGACCGCTACGGTCGCAGGTTCCAATCCTGCCTCGGGCATGGATGTGTGTGATGTCCTTAGGTTAGTTAGGTTTAAGTTGTTCTAAGTTCTAGGGGACTGATGACCTCATATGTTAAGTCCCATAGTGCTCAGAGCCATTTGAACCATTTTGAACCCGCCACTGCCTAAATTTTGATAAATAATCAGCATTGGCGGCCGAAGACTTCCGGCATAAGAAGTCAGCCTCATTCTGCCAACGGCCTTGTCAAAGAGGGCGGAGGAGCGGATAGAGGTTCAGGGCACTCTCTTGTCCTAGGGGTGGGAAATTGCCCCTAAAGGCGGAAGAATCAGCAATGATCAACGACATGAGGATGCAGAAGGCAATGGAAACCACTGCATTAAAGACACGTAACGTGTATCCACAGGACATGTGGCCTGTAATTGAAGAAGTGTCATGATGATCTCTCCATTGGCAAAACGTTCCGGAATAGTCCCCCATTCGGATCTCCGGGAGGGGACTGCCAAGGGGGAGGTTACCATGAGAAAAAGATTGAATAATGAACGAAAGGATAACGTTCTACGAGTCGGGGCATGGAGTGTCAGAAGCTTGAACGTGGTAGGGAAACTAGAAAATCTGAAAAGGGAAATGCAAAGGCTCAATCTAGATATAGTGTAAGTAGGCTGTTTAGGTTTTCTTAGCGCTCTGTATGAAAATCACTGGCTGTGCTGTGTGCACTCTGTGGCTGGTTTGCATTGTTGTTGGCCATTGTAGTGTTGGGCAGTTGGATGTGAACATCGCATAGCGTTGCGCAGTTGGAGGTAAGCCGCCAGCAGTGGTGGATGTGGGGAGAGAGATGGCGGAGTTTTGAAATTTGTAAGACTGGATGTCATGAACTCATATATATATTATGACTATTAAGGTAAATACATTGTTTGTTCTCTATTAAAATCTTTCATTTGCTATCAATGCCTATCAGTAGTTAGTGCCTTCCGTAGTTTGAATCTTTTATTTAGCTGGCAGTAGTGGCGCTCGCTGTATTGCAGTAGTTCGAGTAACGAAGATTTTTGTGAGGTAAGTGATTTGTGAAAGGTATAGGTTAATGTTAGTCAGGGCCATTCTTTTGTAGGGATTATTGAAAGTCAGGTTGCGCTGCGCTAAAAAAAATATTGTGTGTCAGTTTAAGCACAGTCATGTATAATTGTTCAAAGGGGACGTTCCTAATATAAATATTTTATGCCTACAGATCCAGTAAAAAATAACTTTATGATGGATGTACTCCAAAAAAACGAGGGAGCACAAAAAGACATTTCCACTTCACAGGAATTGCATACATAATTTTTGTCAGTGACTTGGTAACTTGTCTGCTAGAGCAAGTTACGGTGATGCATCACTCTAGTGTTAAGATGTGACATAGGTATTAGACATGGCCATCTTTACTGTAATATTTTTTCTGCTTGAGCTTTTTCATGATTAGATATAAGTTATTGCATTTGCTGCTGCTGTTTGCCAGGCATAGTGTTATTAAATTTCACTTTGTGTTACTCTGTTAATCTAGTTTTACTACTGATTTATTTTTCTTGTTTGCTGCACATTGCCTTATATTAGTTGTAATATAGCATTTGCTTTGCTAATTTATGCAGCTTGCTTTGCCATTTGTATTTTTTATCATTGCTGTTTGTGTTAATTGTTTTGTGCTGCTGCATTGCCTCGTTCCTTAGTTTAGCATCTGAGCTCAGTAGATTTAAGTTAGCTTAAGATGGGGTAGGCTATATGAGAGAACGAGTTGTGATGAATTGGAAGAAATGCATTGAGAAGCTATAAGAAAATGGTTTGGCCAAAAAAGTATTTTGAAAGAGGATATGAGCAAAAAAGTAGGGTTTAGGGACAACAGGTTTACGTAGGATTTTCTTGGAAATAAATGATGAGGTAAGATAATGGAAAATAAATAATGAGGTAAGAAATATGTGAACATACAAATACAGAAAGCATGCTTGGATAGGATTTTTTTGGTGGAAACAAATGTTGAAATAAGACGAAAGATCTATGGAATGAAGTTTTAGGTTGGACTGCAGTACCAAATGTTACACTGAAAACAAACCTTGCCCTTTCCTCTTGTGTTATTCTGCTATGTGTTTGTGTACTCTTGTATATTTGTGTTTTTCCTGTCTTTATGTGTTTAGCTGATATGAGTTACGTTGTAGAATTTTTCTAATACTATGTTATTTACTTTGTAAATATGTTTAGACATTATTTATCTGTTCTGTTTTGTTGCTCATATGTGAAGTTGATGTATCAAAAGTTATTCTGATCTTTATGTATGTACTTATGTAATAATTCTTGTAACACTGCTGTGCATGTTTATTTCTATTCTTTTGTAAAGCCTGTTTTACTACAAATGTTATCTGTACTATTATGTTCTTTAATGATGTATTTTGTACCTTTGTTATTGTATTCTTATGTTATAAAATTGTAATTGACACCAGTTCATCAAATTAAGTAACTTGTAAGTTACATTTCGCTGCACACGTTTCTGTTGGTCATAGTATATGGACAATATGTGAGAAGTAGGGACTGTTAGTGTTTGCACGTGTGTTAATAATTCAGCAAGGGACTGGATAACAGCACTGCTGGTTCTAAGGACAATTCCAAAAACTGTGTGGGTGCACAAGTGGTGGTTTATGGACTTGCTATATTCTCCGCAAGACTCTTCGATGGTGATTGTGCACCTGCAAAGTCGCAGCAGATGGCTGCTGGCCATCTCTACAAGGATTACAGTGGGTCTACTCTGTGATGACCTACCTACCAATATTCTTCAAAACGTCGAATGACTGCTGTGGGTTTGCTCTGTTGTGGCCCATTACCTGTCAGCATGTCAAGAGTCAGCACTGTCTTTCCGTTGGAAGGACAACACTACCTCTTCAAGACTGCATGGAAATCCACTACTTCCGTGTGCATTGTCTTTTACTGCTCAGCCTTTGAGAAAAGAAACGGCAGTTTTACTGTGATGAATGATCAGGACTGTTTTTATGGACTGTGAGAAAATTTTAGCTTTTCACCAACATTTTTGTATCAATAAGTGTGTGCATTTGATATCTTTGTTATTTTAATTATGAAACATTTTATAAAATCATTATTGGCTACTGCCCAAAACAATTTGTAAAATTTTTTGTGCGGAGCATGGGGGCTATGTAAGTAGGCTGTTTAGGTTTTCTTAGCGCTCTGTATGAAAATCACTGGCTGTGCTGTGTGCAGTCTGTGGCTGGTTGGCATTGTTGTAATACTCGCCATTGTAGCGTTGGGCAGCTGGATGCTAACAGCGCGTAGCGTTGCGCAGTTGTAGGTGAGCCGCCAGCAGTGGTGGATGTGGGGAGAGAGATGGCGGAGTTTTGAAATTTGTAAGATTCTGATTATAACTCCTATATATATTGTGACTATTAAGGTAAATACATTGTTTGTTCTCTATTAAAGTCTTTCATTTGCTATCTATGCCTATCAGTAGTTAGTGCCTTCCGTAGTTTGAATCTTTTATTTAGCTGGCAGTAGTGGCGCTCGCTGTATTGCAGTAGTTCGAGTAACGAAGATTTTTGTGAGGTAAGTGATTTGTGAAAGGTATAGGTTAATGTTAGTCAGGGCCATTCTTTTGTAGGGATTATTGAAAGTCAGATTGCGCTGCGCTAAAAAAAAAATATTGTGTGTCAGTTTAAGCACAGTCATGTATAATTGTTCAAAGGGGACGTTCCAATAGTAGGGGTCAGTTAAGTGAAGTGGAAGGAAGACAAGGATTTCTGGTCCGATGAGTGTCGGGTAATATCAACAGCAGCAGAAAATGGTATAACAGGTGTATGATTCGTTATGAATAGGAAGGTAGGGCAGAGGGTGTGTTACTGTGAACAGTTCAGTGACCGGGTTGTTCTAATCAGAATCGACAGCAGACCAACATCGACAACGATGGTTCAGGCATGCATGCCGACGTCGTAAGCTGAAGATGAACAGATAGAGAAAGTGTACGAGGATATTGAAAGGGAAATGCAGTATGTAAAGGGGGACGAAAATCTAATAGTCATGGGCGACTTGAATGCAGTTGTAGGGGAAGGAGTAGAAGAAAAGGTTACAGGAGAATATGGGCTTGGGACAAGTAATGAAAGAGGAGAAACACTAACTGAGTTCTGTAACAAGTTTCAGCTAGTAATAGCGAATACCCTGTTCAAGAACCACAAGAGGAGGAGGTATACTTGGAAAAGGCCGGGAGATACGGGAAGATTTCAGTTAGATTACATCATGGTCAGACAGAGATTCCGAAATCAGATACTGGATTGTAAGGCGTACCCAGGAGCAGATATAGACTCAGAACACAATATAGTAGTGATGGAGAGTAGGCTGAAGTTCAAGACATTAGTCAGGAAGAATCAATACGCAAAGAAGTGGGATACGGAAGTACTAAGGAATGACGAGATACGTTTGAAGTTCTCTAACGCTATAGATACAGCAATAAGGAATAGCGCAGTAGGCAGTACAGTTGAAGAGGAATGGACATCTCTAAAAAGGGCCATCACAAAAGTTGGGAAGGGAAGCATAGGTATAAAGAAGGTAGCTGCGAAGAAACCATGGGTAACAGAAGAAATAATTCGGTTGATTGATGAAAGGAGGAAGTACAAACATGTTCCGGGAAAATCAGGAATACAGAAATACAAGTCGCTGATGAATGAAATAAATAGGAAGTGCAGGGAAGCTAAGACGAAATGACTGCAGGAAAAATGTGAAGACATCGAAAAAGATATGATTGTCGGAAGGACAGACTCAGCATACAGGAAAGTCAAAACAACCTTTGGTGACATTAAAAGCAACGGTGGTAACATTAAGAGTGCAACGGGAATTCCACTGTTGAATGCAGAGGAGAGAGCAGATAGGTGGAAAGAATACATTGAAAGCCTCTATGAGGGTGAAGATTTGTGTGATGTGATAGAAGAAGAAACAGGAGTCGATTTAGAAGAGATAGGGGATCAAGTATTAGAATCGGAATTTAAAAGAGCTTTCGAGGACTTCCGGTCAAATAAGGCAGATGGGATAGATAACATTCCATCAGAATTTCTAAAATCATTGGGGGAAGTGGCAACACAACGACTATTCACGTTGGTGTATAGAATATATGAGTCTGGCGATATGCCATCTGACTTTCGGAAAAGCATCATCCTCACAATTCCGAAGACGGCAAGAGCTGACAAGTGCGAGAATTATCGCACAATCAGCTTAACAGCTCATGCATCGAAACTGCTTACAAGAAAAATATACAGACGAATGGAAAAGAAAATTGAGAATGCGCTAGGTGACGATCAGTTTGGCTTTAGGAAAAGTAAAGGGACGAGAGAGGCAATTCTGACGTTACGGCTAATAATGGAAGCAAGGCTAAAGAAAAATCAAGACACTTTCATAGGATTTGTCGACCTGGAAAAAGCGTTCGAAAATATAAAATGGTGCAAGCTGTTCGAGATTCTGAAAAAAGTAGGGGTAAGCTATAGGGAGAGACGGGTGATATACAATATGTACAACAACCAAGAGGGAATAATAAGAGTTGAGGATCAAGAACGAAGTGCTCGTATTAAGAAGGGTGTAAGACAATGCTGTAGCCTTTCGCCCCTACTCTTCAATCTGTACATCGAGGAAGCAATGATGGAAATAAAAGAAAGGTTCAGGAGTGGAATTAAATTACAAGGTGAAAGGATATCAATGATACGATTCGCTGATGACATTGCTATCCTGACTGAAAGTGAAGAAGAATTAAATGATCTGCTGAACGGAATGAATAGTCTAATTACACAGTATGGTTTGAGAGTAAATCGGAGAAAGACGAAGGTAATGAGAAGTACTAGAAATGAGAACAGCGAGAAACTTAACATCAGGATTAATGGTCACGAAGTCAATGAAGTTAAGGAATTCTGCTACCTAGGCTGTAAAATAACCAATGACGGACGGAGCAAGGAGGACATCAAAAGCAGACTCGCTATGGCAAAAAAGGCATTCCTGGTCAAGAGAAGTCTACTAATATCAAATACCGGCCTTAATTTGGGGAAGAAATTTCTGAGGATGTACGTCTGGAGTACAGCATTGTATGGTAGTGAAAACCGGAACAGAAGAGAATCGAAGCATTTGAGATGTGGTGCTATAGACGAATGTTGAAAATTAGTTGGACTGATAAGGTAAGGAATGAGGAGGTTCTACGCAGAATCGGAGAGGAAAGGAATATGTGGAAAACACTGATAAGGAGAAGGGACAGGATGATAGGACATCTGCTAAGACATGCGGGAATGACTTCCATGGTACTAGAGGGAGCTGTAGAGGGCAAAAACTGTAGACGAAGACAGAGATTGGAATACGTCAAGCAAATAATTGAGGACGTAGGTTGCAAGTGCTACTCTGAGATGAAGAGGTTAGCACAGGAAAGGAATTCGTGGCGGGCCGCATCAAACCAGTCAGTAGACTGAAGGAAAAAAAAAACATTTAAACGAAGTCAAAATCAACGTACGGAGAGCTATGCGTGAACCGTTCAAAAATTAGAAAGTAAAGTTCTAACTAACGAACTGACAGAAAATCTAAAAACGTTTTGCTCTGATTTTAAATCCGTAAACAGGTTGAAGCCATCTATCCAAATACTGTACTATTATAACGGCATCGAAACTGAGGATGAAACAGGAAAAGCCGAGACATTAAAAATATTCTTCCAAAACTGTTTCACAGTGGAACGTCGCACTGTAGTGCTTCCTGTAAACTGTCACACGAACAACAAAATGGCTGATACCGAAATAAGTTACCATGGAATAGAAAAGTAACTGAAATGGCTGAACAAAGGAAAGTCCACTGGATTTGACAGGAAACCAACACGATTTTACAACGATAATTCGAAAGAAATTTCTCATCTTCTAGAAGGAGTGAACCGTAGATCTCTGGAGAAGTGAACTGTACGTAGTGATTGGAAAACAAACGCAGTTATTCCCCTTTTCAAGAAAGGTTTTTGAAAAGACACACAAAAGCACATGCCTATATCTCTTGCCTCAGTTTGCTTCATAATTTAAGAACACGTTCTATGCTCGCGTATTATAACATTTTTGGAGACATGAAATTTCCTCTGTAGTAATCAACATGGACTCCGAAAATAACGATCTTGTGAAATCAAGCTCGCTCTGATCGTCCACGAGATGTAGAAAGCAGTAGGCACCATCGCCGAGGTAAATGTCATGGTCCTTGCCTTCCGCATGTCGTTCCATAAAGTTACCATTGAATTCGAACGTACGGAATACAACAGCAACTGTGTGATTGGACAGGTTTTTTGCGAATTATGCCGTTGTACAGAGAGCAATCGCAACACTGGGAAGCTGTAGCAAACGGCAGGAAAACTTGCAGAGGACCGACACTTGGTTCAGGGAGTGGCAATTAACCTTCAATAAACAAATGTAAAATAGACACAAAGATCCGTTATTGTATGATTAATCACTGGAACAGTTACTTCCATAACACATCTAGGAATATGCGTACGGAGCGATTAAATTAAACCTATAGCAGCAAAGCCAAACGTCAGACTGACATTGATTGGTGGAATCCTCAGGAAATATAGTCCGTCAAGAAAGGAGGTAGCTTGCAAAACCCTCGACCGAGCAGTACTTGAATACTGCTCGTCAGTGTGGGATCTGCTGGAACTGATAGGGGAAATAGAGAAGGTCCAAAGAAGAGCAGCGCGCTTCGTTGCAGATTCATTTAGTAAACACAAAAGTGCCACGGCGATGATTAATCAAAGCCAGTGGCAATTCACTGTTAAAGTTCTGAGAGCGCACGTTCCTAGAAAAATCTATAAATATATTGTTTCCTCTTAAGTATATCTCACAAAAGGAAGGTTAAGATAAAATTATAGACACTCAAGCCCACACGCTGACTCACCTGAGATCGCTCTTTCAGGGAATCGTTCGGGACTGGAATGGGAAATAGAAGTAATAGTGGTACACAAAGTACGCTCTGCCATACGCACCGCAAGGCTGCTTTCATAGTGTGGATAAAGATATAGGTGTAATAATTATACGCAGAGGTCCAGATGAAGGCACCGCCTGCACCTCTTTACAGGTAGAGCATTTATCAATTTGAGTCTAATTATAACCAGTGACAATGTGTCCTTGCGTAATTAGGTTTGAAATGTCATGGTGAGCTAATTCATGAGCCACTGATGATTGACAACTTCCTCTTCGAGCAGTCTCTCTAGACTGAGTAGGAACTTTATGCGTGGACTATTATGAATAGCCAGTATAAGTGAGTTGTCTGAAGTAAACCGTACACCAATCCAGGAATATGAAGGCTGTCGCTATGCACCTCCCCCATCCTTCCCCCCTCCTCCTCACCCCGACGTACACGTACACCTCCAGAGTCGTTACAGAAGTACGAATAGAGTTCTTGCTTCTTAGTATTAAGGCAACATAACACTTCAAGCATCCTCGAAACATTTGAATTCTCCACCCGCTGTCAGTTTGTCCTCATCTTCGCGTTTATCTGCAATTTAGGTTATTTGTATCCTGCCTCTGCAAGTTTTTATTTGCCTTTACCCAATCAACATATTCTGTTAATTAGTTTTCACTGAATCCGTTACCTGCTGTGAGACTGGAATTTCATTAAGTTTCTGGTTGGGACTGTTAAGTTGGGAAAGTTACTGCCGGAGTGAGACACGTCGTCCGGAACTTGTAAGTCGCCCTCTTTACGACCTGAGAGCTCGCCGGCGGATCTGTCGACGTAACTCTGGAAACTCGCGTCCCGGTTCCCAGCTAATTTAGCAATGCAAAAGAGCCAGTACGACAAGACCTGCAACTGTACAGGATGGATGTTCTGTAAAGGTGTTAAACATGGACCTAGAATGCCAGAAATTTTACGAAGAGAAAACGCTCTGCTAATTATAAGTAATATATATATATATATATATATATATATATATATATATATATATATATATATATATATATAGTAAATTTTGTTGTAGACTGTTCTGTCCATGTACACTGCACAACACAATTAAAGGATCGCTTTTTCGAAAACCCGTTATTGTCTCCCACTGAGACCCATAAATTTGAAATCTGATTCAAAGGTGCCTACAACATCCCTGTGTAATGGTCCAAAATAGTGGCGCCCTTCGATTTCAACCACGAGCTTGACGACGCGTAGCGTTCCAAAGGACTGGAAAAGGGCACAGGTCATCCCCATTTTCAAGAAGGGACGTCGAACAGATGTGCAGAACTATAGACCTATATATCTAACGTCGATCAGTTGTAGAATTTTGGAACACGTATTATGTTCGAGTATAATGACTTTTCTGGAGACTAGAAATCTACTCTGTAGGAATCAGCATGGCGTTCGAAAAAGACGATCGTGTGAAACCCAGCTTGCGCTATTCGTCCACGAGACTCAGAGGGCCATAGACACGGGTTCCCAGGTAGATGCCGTGTTTCTTGACTTCCGCAAGGCGTTCGATATAGTTCCCCACAGTCGTTTAATGAACAAAGTAAGAGCATATGGACTATCAGACCAATTGTGTGATTGGACTGAAGAGTTCGTAGATAACAGAACGCAGAATGCCATTCTCAATGGAGAGAAGTCTTCCGAAATAGGAGTGATTTCAGGTGTGCCGCAGGGGAGTGTCGTAGGACCGTTGCTATTCACAATATATATATAAATGACCTTGTGGATGACATCGGAAGTTCACTGAGGCTTTTTGCGGATGATGCTGTGGTATATCTAGAGGTTGTAACAATGGAAAATTGTACTGAAATGCAGGAGGATCTGCAGCGAATTGACGCATGGTGCAAGGAATGGCAATTGAATCTCAATGTAGACAAGTGCAATGTGCTGCGAATACATAGAAACATAGATCCCTTATCATTTAGCTACAAAATAGCAGGTCAGCAACTGGAAGCAGTTAATTCCATAAATTATCTGGGAGTACGCATTAGGGGTGATTTAAAATGGAATGATCATATAAAGTTGATAGTTGGTAAAGCAGATGCCAGACTGAGATTCATTGGAAGAATCCTAAGGAAATGCTATCCGAAAACAAAGGAAGTAGGTTACAGTACGCTTGTTCGCCCACTGCTTGAATACTCCTCAGCAGTGTGGGATCCGTACCAGATAGGGTTGATAGAAGAGACAGAGAAGATCCAACGGAGAGCAGCGCGCATTGTTACGGGATCATTTAGTAATCGCGAAACAGTAACGAAGATGATGGATAAACTCCAGTGGAAGACTTTGCAGGAGAGACGATCAGTAGCTCGGTACGGGCTTTTGTTAAAGTTTCGAGAACATACCTTCACCGAGGAGTCAAGCAGTATATTGCTCCCTCCTACGTATATCTCGAGAAGAGACCATGAGGATAAAATCAGAGAGACTAGAGCCCATACAGAGGCATACCGACAATCTTTCTTTCCACGAACTGTAAGAGACTGGAATAGAAGGGAGAACCGATAGAGGTACTCAAAGTACCCTACGCCAAACACCGTCAGGTGGCTTGCGGAGTATGGATGCAGATGTAGATGTAGATTTAGACGCTACAAACAGCAATGTGTCCACACACACGAAGAAAAGGCCAGAGCTCAGAAGTCCATATGAGTTACCTCTCACACCCTTCTCTGGCGTTACTAAAAAGTGGTACGACATTGACTCATGCGTGAATAAAACGGTAAACGGTCCTTCTAAAAGCATCTAGTTCGGCGACAACCTCAGCGCTACCCGTGCACCTTTGCTGAGCACCCTAAAAATGTACTTGATCAGATAGAATCCGTGACGAAAGTCCTAGGTGCATGCAGGCAGGCTACGCTGCTGCCTTTGCTCCTGCTTTAGGCCATCCAGATTTGGAGGGATGTCGAACGGGTTGCCTGCACGCAAGTGCCTAGAACTTCGTTGTGATTTACGAGGCCTGTTCAGAAAGTAAGCTCCGATTGATTGCCAAATTGAAACCACAGTGAACATCAGAAATGTTTTACTTGTAACAATTAGCTACACCTTTCAGCTACTTCTCTACGTAGTCGCCGTTCTGACTTAGACTTTTGTCATAGCGTTGTACCGACTTTTCAATAGCCTCATCATAGAAGGCAGCCGCCAGTGCTTTCCGCCAATTCTCCAGGCTGGCCTACACCTCGTTGTCTGTGTCAAAATGTTGTCTTCAAAGACAGCGGTTCATGTGACCAGAGATGAAACTCAGGGGGAGACAATTGCGGACTGTATTGTGGGTAATCTAACATTTCCATTTGAAAACGATGCAGGAGCATCTTCATTGCCCCTGCAGAATGCGGCTGAGAATTGTCTTGAAGAAGAAACAGCACGACAGTTATGTAATGTTAGCTGCATAGCTTCAGGCGAAATTTCTCACTAGGCCCTCGTACTTGGCGGCAGACACTATTTTCTAGACATCTTTAAGCACTCACTGCGAGCTCAGAAATGAGAAGAGCGACGTGATGCTAACTGGGGTTATACTAGAGACACTACCCAACACATCTGTGCAAAGCTTTATCGGATTTTCATAGTCGTTTCCCCCATGAACCATGGACCTTGCCGTTGGTGGGGAGGCTTGCGTGCCTCAGCGATACAGATGGCCGTACCTTAGGTGCAACCACAACGGAGGGGTATCTGTTGAGAGGCCAGACAAACGTGTGGTTCCTGATGAGGGGCAGCAGCCTTTTCAGTAGTTGCAGGGGCAACAGTCTGGATGATTGACTGATCTGGCCTTGTAACATTAACCAAAACGGCCTTGCTGTGCTGGTACTGCGAACGGCTGAAAGCAAGGGGAAACTACAGCCGTAATTTTTCCCGAGGACATGCAGCTTTACTGTATGATTAAATGATGATGGCGTCCTCTTGGGTAAAATATTCCGGAGGTAAAATAGTCCCCCATTCGGATCTCCGGGCGGGGACTACTCAAGAGGACGTCGTTATCAGGAGAAAGAAAACTGGCATTCTACGGATCGAAGTTTGGAATGTCAGATCCCTTAATCGGGCAGGTAGGTTAGAAAATTTAAAAAGGGAAATGGATAGGTTAAAGTTAGATATAGTGGGAATTAGTGAAGTTCGGTGGCAGGAGGAACAAGACTTTTGGTCAGGTGATTACAGGGTTATAAATACAAAATCAAATAGGGGTAATGCAGGAGTAGGTTTAATAATGAATAAAAAAATAGGAGTGCGGGTTAGCTACTACAAACAGCATAGTGAACGCATTATTGTGGCCAAGATAGACACAAAGCCCATCCCTACTACAGTAGTACAAGTTTATATGCCAACTAGCTCTGCAGATGATGAAGAAATTGATGAAATGTATGACGAGATAAAAGAAATTATTCAGGTAGTGAAGGGAGACGAAAATTTAATAGTCATGGGTGACTGGAATTCGTCAGTAGGAAAAGGGAGAGAAGGAAACATAGTAGGTGAACATGGATTGGGGGGAAGAAATGAAAGAGGAAGCCGCCTTGTAGAATTTTGCACAGAGCATAACTTAATCATAGCTAACACTTGGTTCAAGAATCATAAAAGAATGTTGTATACCTGGAAGAATCCTGGAGATAATAGGTATCAGATAGATTATATAATGGTAAGACAGAGATTTAGGAACCAGGTTTTAAATTGTAAGACATTTCCAGGGGCAGATGTGGATTCTGACCACAATCTATTGGTTATGAACTGCAGATTGAAACTGAAGAAACTGCAAAAAGGTGGGAATTTAAGGAGATGGTACCTGGATAAACTGAAAAAACCAGAGGTTGTAGAGAGTTTCAGGGAGAGCATAAGGGAACAATTGACAGGAATGGGGGAAAGAAATACAGTAGAAGAAGAATGGGTAGCTCTGAGGGATGAAGTAGTGAAGGCAGCAGAGGATCAAATAGGTAAAAAGACGAGGGCTAATAGAAATCCTTGGGTAACAGAAGAAATATTGAATTTAATTGATGAAAGGAGAAAATATAAAAATGCAGTAAATGAAGCAGGCAAAAGGGAATACAAACGTCTCAAAAATGAGATCGACAGAAAGTGCAGAATGGCTAAGCAGGGATGGCTAGAGGACAAATGTAAGGATGTAGAGGCTTGTCTCACTAGGGGTAAGATAGATACTGCCTACAGGAAAATTAAAGAGACCTTTGGAGAGAAGAGAACCACTTGTATGAATATCAAGAGCTCAGATGGCAACCCAGTTCTAAGCAAAGATGGGAAGGCAGAAAGGTGGAAGGAGTATATAGAGGGTTTATACAAGGGCGATGTACTTGAGGACAGTATTATGGAAATGGAAGAGGATGTAGATGAAGATGAAATGGGAGATAAGATACTGCGTGAAGAGTTTGACAGAGCACTGAAAGACCTGAGTCGAAACAAGGCCCCGGGAGTAGACAACATTCCATTAGAACTACTGATGGCCTTGGGAGAGCCAGTCATGACAAAACTCTACCATCTGGTGAGCAAGATGTATGAGACAGGCGAAATACCCACAGACTTCAAGAAGAATATAATAATTCCAATACCAAAGAAAGCAGGTGTTGACAGATGTGAAAATTACCGAACTATCAGTTTAATAAGTCACAGCTGCAAAATACTAACGCGAATTCTTTACAGACGAATGGAAAAACTGGTAGAAGCTGACCTCGGGGAAGATCAGTTTGGATTCCGTAGAAATGTTGGAACACGTGTGACAATACTAACGTTACGACTTATCTTAGAAGAAAGATTAAGGAAAGGCAAACCTACGTTTCTAGCATTTGTAGACTTAGAGAAAGCTTTTGACAACGTTAACTGGAATACTCTCTTTCAAATTCTGAAGGTGGCAGGGGTAAAATACAGGGAGCGAAAGGCTATTTACAATTTGTACAGAAACCAGATGGCAGTTATAAGAGTCGAGGGGCATGAAAGGGAAGCAGTGGTTGGGAAGGGAGTGAGACAGGGTTGTAGCCTCTCCCCGATGTTATTCAATCTGTATATTGAGCAAGCAGTAAAGGAAACAAAAGAAAAATTCGGAGTAGGTATTAAAATTCATGGAGAAGAAGTAAAAACTTTGAGGTTCGCCGATGACATTGTAATTCTGTCAGAGACAGCAAAGGACTTGGAAGAGCAGTTGAACGGAATGGACAGTGTCTTGAAAGGAGGATATAAGATGAACATCAACAAAAACAAAACGAGGATAATGGAATGTAGTCAAATTAAATCGGGTGATGCTGGGGGGATTAGATTAGGAAATGAGACACTTAAAGTAGTAAAGGAGTTTTGCTATTTAGGGAGTAAAGTAAGTGATGATGGTCGAAGTAGAGAGGATATAAAATGTAGACTGGCAATGGCAAGGAAATCATTTCTGAAGAAGAGAAATTTGTTAACATCGAGTATAGATTTAAGTGTCAGGAAGTCGTTTGTGAAAGTATTTGTATGGAGTGTAGCCATGTATGGAAGTGAAACATGGACGATAACCAGTTTGGACAAGAAGAGAATAGAAGCTTTCGAAATGTGGTGCTACAGAAGAATGCTGAAGATAAGGTGGGTAGATCACGTAACTAATGAGGAGGTATTGAATAGGATTGGGGAGAAGAGAAGTTTGTGGCTCAACTTGACTAGAAGAAGGGATCGGTTGGTAGGACATGTTTTGAGGCATCAAGGGATAACAAATTTAGCATTGGAGGGCAGCGTGGAGGGTAAAAAGCGTAGAGGGAGACCAAGAGATCAATACACTAAGCAGATTCAGAAGGATGTAGGTTGCAGTAGGTACTGGGAGATGAAGAAGCTTGCACAGGATAGAGTAGCATGGAGAGCTGCATCAAACCAGTCTCAGGACTGAAGACCACAACAACAACAACACATAGTCGTTTCCATTTCGCGACCGATCGGAGCTTACTTTCTGAACGCCCCTCGTATCTCTGTTCACGTACATTTTTAAAGCGGTCAACAAAAGAGGGGGGGTGGGTGACACCGTGGGTGTTGTGGGTTGGGGGGGGGGGGCAACCTTTGCCTTTTATTCAGGCATGCATCAACGTTGCGCCCCTCTGCGATCACGCCACAGATAGGTGGGAAACAGAAAGGCAGAAGAAGTGTAACCTCCCTCTGCTGCTTCGGATCGCGTTTCGTTTCGCCTAATGGTTTTGGACGGACGCTATTGATTCCAGTCTGCACATCAGAGTGAAAATAGTGGTCGCACTGCATTGCAAAGGATGCAACCAATTTCCAGCAGTGCCCACAGTTTTCAACAACGTCTTCGCGTTGATCATCATCCTGCGAAATGTTGTTTTCGACCGCGAAATGTGGGGGAGTTGGTGCCTCAAGGGAAGGTTCCATTGGTGCCCTTTATGCCACCCTGTGAGGACTTTTCTTGTCGATTCTGAGCGGCGGTACGTCTGAATTATTTCCCTCAGCCAGCCATGAGAAAACCGAGTGATTTCAACACAGGGCGTCGCGAGTGTGACGTCGGTTGCAAAGGCGCCAAAAACAGGGGTGAAATGTGGGAAAGGGAGGGTGTGACGGCCTTCTCATCGTATGAAACATCCACGGTGTCGTTGAGCAGAATTTTTATAAAATTTGATGCCAGTGTGATATCGTTAACTCACAATATATCTCACAGGAACTTTTGAGCTCTGGACTTTCTTTCGCAAGTGTCAACACCTTGCTGTTTGAATGGTCGCTGTGCCCAGAAACGACATTGCAGGGAACCGCGCTTTTACTGTGTTATACAGGAGTATTTTATGCATCGTTGACGCAAATTTCGAATTTATGTGTCCCACTGGAAGACAGTTAGGGCGTTTCGAAAAAGTGGTCCTCTATTATTTTGCACAATGTAGTTTCTATACAGTATCATATTAAATCACTGGAAACTTTAAATATGCCGGTAGATCATAGCTCTTAGGAATTGTATTTCTGTTTTGCCAGTCAGAGCTACAGTGCACATCTAAATTTCTTGAGACAACGTATGAGCTCAGAAAAACACAACGACCTTTAGAAACAAAACTAGATCTCGAGGCACATTCATTCTGCACAGTAGTGAAACCTTGCCGTCTCCTCTACATATTTTTGTTTCTTACGCAGCCTTCCCTTTTACAATAACCTTTGAAACCTTCCCTTAGGATTTCTATCTCTTGCTTAATAATAACAAATGAAATCTTCCCTTCGAAATTAATTCTTTCTCAATCTTCACATACAAATTTAAATGCTGCTTACTAAAAGTTACACTCCTGGAAATTGAAATAAGAACACCGTGAATTCATTGTCCCAGGAAGGGGAAACTTTATTGACACATTCCTGGGGTCAGATACATCACATGATCACACTGACAGAACTACAGGCACATAGACACAGGCAACAGAGCATGCACAATGTCGGCACTAGTACAGTGTATATCCACCTTTCGCAGCAATGCAGGCTGCTATTCTCCCATGGAGACGATCGTAGAGATGCTGGATGTAGTCCTGTGGAACGGCTTGCCATGCCATTTCCACCTGGCGCCTCAGTTGGACCAGCGTTCGTGCTGGACGTGCAGACCGCGTGAGACGACGCTTCATCCAGTCCCAAACATGCTCAATGGGGGACAGATCCGGAGATCTTGCTGGCCAGGGTAGTTGACTTACACCTTCTAGAGCACGTTGGGTGGCACGGGATACATGCGGACTTGCATTGTCCTGTTGGAACAGCAAGTTCCCTTGCCGGTCTAGGAATGGTAGAACGATGGGTTCGATGACGGTTTGGATGTACCGTGAACTATTTAGTGTCCCCTCGACGATCACCAGTGGTGTACGGCCAGTGTAGGAGATCGCTCCCCACACCATGATGCCGGGTGTTGGCCCTGTGTGCCTCGGTCGTATGCAGTCCTGATTGTGGCGCTCACCTGCATGGCGCCAAACACGCATACGACCATCATTGGCACCAAGGCAGAAGCGACTCTCATCGCTGAAGACGACACGTCTCCATTCGTCCCTCCATTCACGCCTGTCGCGACACCACTGGAGGCGGGCTGCACGATGTTGGGGCGTGAGCGGAAGACGGCCTAACGGTGTGCGGGACCGTAGCCCAGCTTCATGGAGACGGTTGCGAATGGTCCTCGCCGATACCCCAGGAGCAACAGTGTCCCTAATTTGCTGGGAAGTGGCGGTGCGGTCCCCTACGGCACTGCGTAGGATCCTACGATCTTGGCGTGCATTCGTGCGTCGCTGCGGTCCGGTCCCAGGTCGACGGGCACGTGCACCTTCCGCCGACCACTGGCGACAACATCGATGTACTGTGGAGACCTCGCGCCCCACGTGTTGAGCAATTCGGCGGTACGTCCACCCGGCCTCCCGCATGCCCACTATACGCCCTCGCTCAAAGTCCGTCAACTGCACATACGGTTCACGTCCACGCTGTCGCGGCATGCTACCAGTGTTAAAGACTGCGATGGAGCTCCGTATGCCACGGCAAACCTTACTGACACTGACGTTGGCGGTGCACAAATGCTGCGCAGCTAGCGCCATTCGACGGCCAACACCGCGGTTCCTGGTGTGTCCGCTGTGCCGTGCGTGTGATCATTGCTTGTACAGCCCTCTCGCAGTGTCCGGAGCAAGTTTGGTGGGTCTGACACACCGGTGTCAATGTGTTCTTTTTTCCATTTCCAGGAGTGTATTTTCTGATTATTTCGACGAAACATAGAATGTGTCGTCGTCGTGGCCCTCAGTCGTTACCTGCAATAACCGAGAATTGTTCCTTACCTTTTTTACTGTTACTGGTTCGCCATCTGACTCCTACATCGAACTGCGACATGAATATACTTACTCTGTTTTCCTATACTCTATTAGCTGCTGGTGTACTGTCATAATAAGTGGCTGTATTTATTACCAAGGCTGACGTTATTCTTTAATAGCAAAGCTGACGTTATTCTTTAATTAAAATTGACTGAAGTTTCGTAATTCATAGTTAACCTTTTTTTACAACAGTAAAATTTTGCAAAGTTTGATGTTGATGGTTTTTGGGATGGATTATAATCAGTAATGCAATATTGCTGGCAAAAATTAATGATATTCTGAATGAAATGATTTTACAAACGTTCAAATGGGACTTACGTTTTGCAATAATCTTACAATTAGCATTGCGCAAACATACCTTCAGTAGTCTTGAGTTTCTCAAAAAAATAATTCAATTATATTTGTTCCTCTTATGATAATAATTAGGTGATGTCTCTGTACATCCGTTTATAATCTCTTGTAAATCATAGCTGGTGGCTGGCAGGCACACCGCTCCTCTCAACCTCTCGCTTCAGACCTGCTACCGACTCGCTTCACATCTCGCTTGCTACTGACTTCCTACGAACGCTAAAGTGAGGTCTCTCCCGCCAACAATGTTTTCTGGTGCAGCAATCCCTGCTACCATTACAAAATGTATCAATGCGCGGTCTTTCTCGCTCTTTTGTTAAGATGTATCCATACGCGGTCTCTCCCGCCCTTTTAAAATTATATCAATGTGGGGTCTCTCCCGCCAACAAAACTTTGGTGCAGACATTCCCTGCTACCACAATTATTTCCAACATGACAAATATTAATTATTCCTACTTAACCCTATTAATAAAATATAAACATCTTTCATAAATGGTGGTTTGACAATAGACAATAGAAATATACAAATCTTACAGTAGTTCTCCATAATGGCTTAGAACTTCTCACTATAACATAGAACTCATTATGTCCACACTGGCACAAGCAGTAGTCCCAAATCAGCTGCATTTTCAGTGAAGTATCGTGATAACTAATATACAGCTGCTGGTTCATCTTATCTAAATTTCACATTAACGTAAATTTTATTCTGTAAACAGTATGTAATAATACTAAATACAGTATTAATTATGGTAAAATTCCATTGAAATAATTAGACCTGTAGTGCTCTGGGAATAGGAATGAAGTTTCAAAGTGATAAAATATGGAGAATTCCATCGGCATGTTAACGTATTTCATGAATGCGTATATGTTTCAAATATAAAGGTTTTCTGGAAAGTAACTTCTGATTTAAATTTATAGGTACAACTACGTTGCTGTCGCAAGAGGTGGCACCAACTTGTTCTTCCCACTTATGGGGCCCGCATCTCGTGGTCGTGCGGTAGCGTTCTCGCTTCCCACGCCCGGGTTCCCGGGTTCGATTCCCGGCGGGGTCAGGGATTTTCTCTGCCTCGTGATGGCTGGGTGTTGTGTGCTGTCCTTAGGTTAGTTAGGTTTAAGTAGTTCTAAGTTCTAGGGGACTGATGACCATGGATGTTAAGTCCCATAGTTCTCAGAGCCATTTGAACCATTTGAACCCACTTATGGGAAAGAGATGTCAATACAAATCAAGCGAGTAACAGAGGAGTCTGACTGTAGACTTACAATAGTCAAACTAGTGGATAAGCATACTGTGTCTCATGTGCACTTAGTCAAATACTCGTAAGCAATGACGCAGAGATAGCTGCTTTGTTGAGGAATAGAGAGAAAGAAGCTGTTCTCGTGATAGTGGGTGGAAAAGCCATCAGATCCAAGTTTTATAACTCGTGAGAATCTCCATCTTTCGTACAGCACAGGCACTCGATTTTACATATAATACACTCCTGGAAAATTAAAAAAGAACACCATGAATTCGTCGACCCAGCAGAAGGAAATTTTATTGACACACCCTTAGGGACGTATACAACACACGATCACAAAGACAGAGCGTGCATAAAGTCGGCGCTAGTACTGTGTATACCCTCCTTTTGCAGCAATGCAGGCTGCAATTCTCCCATGAAGACGATCGTAGAGGTGCCGAATGTAGTCTTCAGGAAAGGTCTGCCATGCCGTGTCCACTTGGTGCCTCAGCTGGGCCAGATTCCGTGCCGGTCGTGCAGACCGCGCAAGATGACGTTTCATCCGGTCCCAAACATCCTCAATAGGGGACAGATGTGGGGATCGCGCTGGCCAGGGTAGTTGGCGAACACCTTGAAGAGCACGTTGGGTGGTACGGGAGACATGCGGACGTGCATTGTCCTGTTGGAAAAGCATGTCGCCTTTTCGGTGCATGAACGGTAGCAGGACCGGTTAAATAATGGTTTCAATGTACCGTTCACTGTTCAATGTTCCCTCTACTGTCACCAGTGGAGAATGACCAGTGTAGGACAGGGAGGCGGTCTGATTGATATTGGGGCGTGAGTGGAAGACACCATAACGGCACGCGAGATCGTAGCCCTGCTTCACGGAGACGGTTGCGAATGGTTCTCGATGACACCCTCGGAGCAGCAGTGTCCCTAATTTGTTGTGAAGTGACGGTGCGGTCCCGTACGGCATTTCGTAAGATGGACGCTCTTGGCGTGCATCTGTGCGTCACCGCTGTCCAGACCCAGGTCGACG
This sequence comes from Schistocerca nitens, assembly GCF_023898315.1. Classification (NCBI taxonomy): domain Eukaryota; kingdom Metazoa; phylum Arthropoda; class Insecta; order Orthoptera; family Acrididae; genus Schistocerca; species Schistocerca nitens. The sequence continues at coordinate 30,229,424 of NC_064615.1, forward strand.
GGCACGTGCACCTTCTGCTGACCACTGGCGACAACATCGATGCACTGTGGAGACCTCTCACCCCACGTGTTGCGCAGTTTTGCGGTATGTCCATCCGGCCTCCAGCAAGCCCGCTATACGCCCTCGCTCAAACTCTGTCAGCTGCACAAACGGTTCACGTACACGTTGTCGCGGCATGCTGACAATGTTGAAGACACAGAAGAAGCTCCGTGTACCACGGCAAACTGGCTGCCACTTGCAACCTCCCTCTCACTTATCGACCTTAATGACAGTGATAAAAAATTAAACCGCCTGCACCCAATGGAAATTTGGGAAAAACAATCGTCACCGAAGTTAATCCGTCGGTAAAGAGAGAGGAAGGGTTACATCTAAATGAAAGGAAAAATGCAAATAAAACTGATGGAAATTAATTTTAAAAAAGGGTAAAGTTAATAAATGAAGTAAATGTACGGTCGTTACGTTAACAAACAACTGTCGTTAATTAGATATTTGAGATTTGGGGAAAATTACGGTCGCCAGTCTTATGGAAAACTACTATAATAACTGAAAAATGCACATATAATTAGCACTAAAAGCGTGGCAACTGAAGGCTGACGCATGTTGTGTGAAAACTGAATGTTTCTCAGAAGCAATAAATTTCGCTACACTCTGACTTAGTTTAGGAAAAGAATTAATAAAACCGGAAAACTGAAAGTTAATTTAGTGACTGAAATTAATAGTGAACTTTGTTTCTGAAACACTACGAAATTAAATTAAATAAGGTTAGTCTTGGGCTACCTCAACAATCATCTCGAAAGCAACTTGAATCTACGCAATTTAGAAATAAGAGATTTAACTTTGAACTTGAATTAAATGATTTTGAACAATTAACAATAGTAAAATTTAGTACGTACCAAGCTCAGCTGCAGTCACAGGTAAGCTAAAATATGGTAACAAAACTCGCACTCTTAATTTGTGCTTGTGTAATATAAATATAGTTCTGTTTGGTTATTGTAGCCAGCTATGAATACTTTAACTTTGAAATTAATGCAGTGAAATGGAATGATATTACTTTAATGCTGGCGTGTGAATTTCAACGACACTCGGGTTCATTTCGGAAAAGGAAGGGACGCTCCTTCGTAATGCAATTGGGACAATGAGCAACAAAGGTTCATGCTAAGTTGCTGTATTTTAGTGATGCAAATGGAACAGTTTGAAAAGCTGAGGTCTGCCATACTGTTCTAAAACTTTACATGCTTTCAGTCTTCCTTGTTGGTTGATTGAAGGTTTGAAGTCGTCGATCGAGGAAGTGGCGACAGTCACTCATTGTCGGCCGTAGCTCTTGCAGAAGCTGAATGTTGGCGCGCCTTCTTCTCGACACTGTCACCAGGCGAAACGGGATCTTCATGTGCGCCAGCTAATGCTTCTCGTCCGCGACACCGTGTCAGAAACTACAATAGCAAGTCGAGCGCAATTAGATGCTGCCTAACCCCGAAAGCGCGGCAACTCGCGGGAGCGTCACTCAACACACCTGCTCCACCGCCCTACTCCAGCCAGACTCCTTTCTGCCCGCGCCCACGTGGCAGAGTTAACACTACCCAAGACCCTCAACACTTTGGTTCTCCACAGGACCTATCGATGTAATCGTTCGATAGCATAGTTTTCCCTAGGCAAGAGCTAGCGAAAAAATACAAATAATATTTACAAAACAAATCAATTACACATCGACATGAATAAAACAATTACAATATATAAAGACACAGAAATGTCATATCTTCGGGTAACAAAATAAGGAAAAAATTTATAGTACCATAGATGCATTTCCGGCGTTACACACTCTGGCGGTGAACAACCGCTGAGCTGCGTGCAACATTCCACGGCTGATAATGCAGATCCTGGTTTGTCCGCAGTGTGGCGCGTTCGATCGTCGCATGCACTGCCCTCTCATAGTATCCCGTGCAAGTACGAGGGCAGTTCAACAAGTAATGCAACACATTTTTTTTCTCGGCCAATTTTGGTTGAAAAAACCGGAAATTTCTTGTGGAATATTTTCAAACATTCCCGCTTCGTCTCGTATAGTTTCATTGACTTCCGATAGGTGGCAGCGCTGTACGGAGCTGTTAAATTGGCGTCTGTAACGGATGTGCGTTGTAAACAACGGGCAGTGATCGAGTTTCTTTTGGCGGAAAACCAGGGCATCTCAGATATTCATAGGCGCTTGCAGAATGTCTACGGTGATCTGGCAGTGGACAAAAGCACGGTGAGTCGTTGGGCAAAGCGTGTGTCATCATCGGCGCAAGGTCAAGCAAGACTGTCTGATCTCCCGCGTGCGGGCCGGCCGTGCACAGCTGCGACTCGTGCAATGGCGGAGCGTGCGAACACACTCGTTCGAGATGATCGACGGATCACCATCAAACAACTCAGTGCTCAATTTGACATCTCTGTTGGTAGTGCTGTCACAATTGTTCACCAGTTGGGATATTCAAAGGTTTGTTCCCGCTGGGTCCCTCGTTGTCTAACCGAACACCGTAAAGAGCAAAGGAGAACCATCTGTGCGGAATTGCTTGCTCGTCATGTGGCTTCGAGCCTGAATCAAAACGGCAATCAATGGAGTGGCGCCACACCCACTCCCCTACCAAGAAAAAGTTTAAAGCCATACCCTCAGCCGGTAGTCATTGTTACAGTCTTCTGGGACGCTGAAGGGGTTATTCTGTTCGATGTCCTTCCCCATGGTCAAACGATCAACTCTGAAGTGTATTGTGCTACTCTTCAGAAATTGAAGAAACGACTTCAGCGTGTTCGTAGGCACAAAAATCTGAACGAACTTCTCCTTCTTCATGACAATGCAAGACCTCACACAAGTCTTCGCACCCGAGAGGAGCTCACAAAACTTCAGTGGACTGTTCTTCCTCATGCACCCTACAGCCCCGATCTCGCACCGTCGGATTTCCATATGTTTGGCCCAATGAAGGACGCAATCCGTGGGAGGCACTACGCTGATGATGAAGAAGTTATTGATGCAGTACGACGTTGGCTCCGACATCGACCAGTGGAATGGTACCGTGCAGGCATACAGGCCCTCATTTCAAGGTGGCATAAGGCCGTAGCATTGAATGGAGATTACGTTGAAAAATAGTGTTGTGTAGCTAAAAGATTGGGGAATAACCTGGTGTATTTCAATGCTGAATAAAACAACCCCTGTTTCAGAAAAAAAATGTGTTGCATTACTTATTGAACTGCCCTCGTATAAGAGGTCTTATTTTCCAGGAGTGTAGATGATCAATGAATGGAACATGGTCTCTTGTATTGATGAATTACAGTGCCCGATAGGATGCTTAGATGGAGGAGAACGAGCATGGCGTAAACAACATGAGTCGATGCATTCCTCCCTGCCATTATCAAATCGTGCAGTTAGCTTGTGGAGGAATGTTTACATCAGTACAGCCACTGATAGGTATACCCTTGTCTATCATAAGCAAAATACATTATAAGTCTGTTGTCTAATCATGGTCATTTAGTACTTTGCCTGTATCATTGCGCATACGCCCTAAATCTCCAAGAAGATAATCCACCACAACTTCTTATTGTTCACTTTGGTTTTAGGAACACTCGATAGACCTGTCTCAGTACTATTGAGCAACTGTAAGATGGCTTCGACAAATACAAATCTGGCGTTGTACAGCATCCCGTTGACGTCTCCGGTGCTCATACTGAACAAATTGGGGAAGCGACTGTTAATAATGCAATGAAGATTATGCCTTTCTCACTTGTTTGACCTAATCTGCTCATGTCCCATCCGTAATCCATTACATGTGGAAACAAATTTACATGTCTTGCTCGCATTCACAGCGCCAGATTTGCACCTGGTGACCAAAATTGGAACTAATTTGTTTTCAGCATAAATCGGTTCCGCATTAACTTATTGTTCAAATGTGTGTGAAATCTTATGGGACTTACCTGCTAAGGTCACCAGTTCCTAAGCTTACACACTACATAACCTAAATTATCCTAAGGACAAACACATACACCTATGCCCTAGGGAGGACTCGAACCTCCGCCGGGACCAGCCGCACAGTCCATGACTGCAGCGCCTTAGACCGGTCTGCAAATCCCGCGCGGCATTAACTTATTCGAATATTTACAAAGTTTTCCTACCGTACGATAATTACAACCCACACTGGACCTTTGTAAATAGCTGTATTTCAATTATATCCATCCCGTATTTACCCTGGTGACTCGCCGCATCGAGCAGCATAAAACAAGGGTTACACATCGGTTGGAGTTAGCGAATCTGTCGACATGGGGCTACGGAGTCTAGAGCCTGGACGAGGACGGTGGTTGGTGGTCAGCCGGCGACAGCGGCCGCTGCTGAGATGGCAGGCGGCGACAGCCGACACGCCAGGGGACGCCGCCGCGGCTCGTAATTAATGAAGTAATTTATATACGCCGCGGGGCACGTGGTCCGAGCAGCGAGCAGACGCCGACGCCGACGCCGCCGCCGACGCCACCGCCGACGCCTCCGTAATTACGTAAACACGCGCCCCGATCGAATGTGGCACGTCAGTGTCAGCGGCCGGCTTCCTCGGGATACGAAGGCCAGTCGCAGACGTAATGTAATATCCGCTGTACCTCCAATGTACAATTTATCCGCTTTCGGCTACAGACGTGATTCGTCTCAATGTATCATATTACCATATTAGACGGGGGTTTGAAACGCGTACGAGATGGTATCTGTCGCACTGAGTAAATGGCTGTTATTCACTGCTCAATTGAGTGTCAGTTAAAGAAGGAAGATTACAACATATTATATTGGTTCAGGTTGTAATGGTACTTGATTTACGTAACCATTACGGTACCTCACCTGAACCTCTGGATACCAGCAATATTTTACTGTGTTTCTGTAAAGTAGTCAACATATTTCTGTGACAACATTCAGCTTTGATTTCATTAATGTAGAGATACTTTGATACATCGATATGTTTATGTTGCAATGATATTATTCTTATGTGTATTCTTCCTTTTGACACTTTGATCTTTGACGTACTTGTAACTCTTGATTTTTGGGCGCGTAAGCGATAAGCAGTTGTTAGGGAGTCGGACCTTGAGAATATCAAGTCTTGGACCTAATGTTGGAAAGACACATATTGTAGTCAGCTTATAAAATGTGAACTTTAACAGTGAGGAAGATGTTTTTAAGTATGTTTTGTATTGTGAAGTGATGTTTTGTGTGTTACGTGATATTGCAACAAAAGCAATAAAAAGGAAGTGTAACTTAAATTCGGAGTGCTGATTTTTTTTACATCACCATTGTGATAACTTTGAAAGGTTTAATCTTCAAGAATGGTTTGTGAAGCGCATCTACAAAACTTTTGAATATAGCAGAATAAAACCTAGGCTCCTTTGCATCCGAGCTTGGAATCATCACCACCTAGATTTTCGACGATTGAGCCATGACTTTGCAACGAGACCAGCGTGGGAAACACGAATAGATGAGTGCCTAGTTTATTCATTATTACATCAAATGACTTTATTAACTGTGCTCTAATGACACCTGCCACATAATAACTTTGTTGTTGCCCGAAAATGCAGTATTTAGCAGCGTGAGCAACACCACAATCATTATTACATTTTGACCTTTTTTGTGGTAGGGTTGTCAGAAGGTATATGGATGCCATCATTTGCTTAATAGATGAACCACAAGCAACAATTGAAAGACGGCACACTGACATCAACAAGATACATAAAAATATAAAATTCACGATTGAAAGAGATCAGAACAACCAAATTAACTTTCTGGATATAACAATCAAAAAAGAAAACAATAGGCATGTGTTTGAAATTTACCGTAAACCCACAGCAACGGATATTATCATTCCCCAGTCCTCGAACCACCCCCACACACAAAAGCAAGCAGCACTCAACACAGTACCACTCACCAAAGAAAGCTACCAAAAAGAACTGGACATAATAATGCAGACAGCACAAAATAATAGTTACAATAATAACACAGTCACAAAGGTAAACAACAAAAGTAAAAGTAAAATAAAAGCAGAAAGCTCCAAACCACAGACAACAACACAACAGAACCAAACACAAACACGCAGTTCCATAACCACTACACAGGATAATCAGAAAAAGATGAAAGAAAACACAAGATGGTACACAATGACACACAAACACAAACTTACCCATAAAGTCACCAACACTTTCAAAAGACAGGGAATAAACATAGCATACACAACAGACAATTCTATACAAAAATACACCCCAAAACTGACAAGAAATAGAGACATACACAAGAAAGCAGGTATATATCAGTTACAGTGTAACACTTGTGAAGGCACATACATAGGGCAAACAGGGAGAACATTTGATGTCAGATACAAGGAACACATGAGAGCCTTGAAATATGGGACAAACCACTCCACATCTGCAGAACACCTAAGAGAAAATGATCACAAACGAACCACTAGAGAAGATGACATGACAATAATTAGAATCAACAATAAACAACACCTTCTGACCATGCAAGAAAATTACCACATACATAAAACCAAAGCAGAGGGGAAAATCCTGTTGTACACATGCCATGCAATTCATTATTTGCACTAATAGATAAAAGAATAGAATAATGTTCTGAAAAAGTTTTAATATAATAATTCTGTCCAATGTAATAATAGAACCCAACATCTTTACACTATTTCATCCATGACCCCTCAACAGAACACTGAAACGAAAATTCAAAACAGCTATCACCAAAGTTTTCAGCCACTCGCTAACAGCTAGTACACACCGACCCATCCCACCCCCTCCCCCCACCCCACAAAAAAAGAGTCGGCTCTATCCCCCCCTCTCTCTCTCTCTCGTACACACACACGGTATAAACATCATAAATAGAACTTAATAACGAACATATACTTCGTTGGGGTGGCAACAAATAGGTAAGCATACCAAATAAGATGAAACACGTAATGGAATCGCAATATTTACGCTGTGAAAAGAAGTGTACGAGAAAATAGTTGTAACGACTGACAAAAGAACAATAGTCCACTACAAAAATGAGTGAGAAACATGGTGAACAGTGTGTGGATGGCGAGAACACCAAGATGTGTCTATGTGGCAGTGATAAGAGTGGTAGTGCGGCCTCCAGACCAGATGAGAGGAAACGCAGATCAGCAAATCGCAAGTAATTACATTTTTTACAAAAAATCACGAAGTGAACTCTTTGATAATCTATAACTAAGAAAACAGTATCCTTATAGATTTCACTGATGAGGCCTCAGAACAGGAGAAGGTGAAACGCGTATGGGATAAATAAAGTAACTAGCAGCAGGAAAAGGCAGTTTGATTTGCAAAACAAGTACTTGTACTTTTATTCAACAATATACACATTTTTGTGATACGCATTCCATATCCAAAAAGACGCCCTTGGAGTAAGTACTCAGTATGGTTATCACGCTTTACCAATGGAGCACGCTAAAAGTACTGGTAGGATATAGAATAACACACTAACGAAAAGTTGATTAATTTTATAATGCTTCACTTCAACAATTTCTGTTACGAAGAGAGAGAGAAATAATGGTAGTGTGTCTTGGTAAGAGAAATGAGAGAAACATTACTTCGTGTGGGCAAAATATCTGTAGTTTGTACATAGCCGCGACCTCAGAATGTCAGTTTTCGACAAAATAGCAAAATACCTGTGGATAGTGAATACTGTACTTGCTTTCAACAGCCCTAGAGACGATGATACACATGGGATGAACCAGAGGGGAAAAGCAGCTAGCAAATACGTAATGTCCTTACCACACAAAGATTTAAAGGCCGATAACACGGCTTATATCTTATCAGAACCGTAATTTACTAGTATTTGATGAAGATAAGACCGAATAATCTCTTGTGCCGGCCGTTGTGGCCGAGCGGTTTTTAGGCGCTTCAGTCCGGAACCGCGCTGCTGCTACGGTCGCAGGTTCGAATTCTGCCTCGGGCATGGATGTGTGTGAAGTCCTTAGGTTGTTAGGTTTAAGGGGCTCCGGAACGCCCTATACTTGCAATGTTAAAATAACGCTTATAAATTACATCTTTACTCACAAAGTATTTGAGGTAGGAAGTTGAACTTTTTACAGATTATTTATTGGAATATGGGCTACAACTTAACACAGGGATTTTACAAAATTTTAGCTCAGTTATTAAAGATGATTTTTTTCAATTGTAATGAAAATTCACAACATTTTTTTGCAATTTTTTATTTATATATTCAAAAATATACAGTTTTTTGAAAAAGGCTGTGTTAAATTATGCAGAAGGTACTGTGTAACATTTACTGAAAGTTTGAAACAAATATGTTTGGAAGATCCTTAGAAAACATGTAATTAGTATGAAAAAATAAAAGCTTTGGGAATCGAGCGACAAAGATTGGATTAACTTTTTAGTGCATTCCAGGTCCATAGGATGGATTATCTTCATCCTCTGCAAACTCCTCCTCCAGCTTCCTCTTGTTCCTCCTCCTGTTTACTCTTGCTTGTATTTCTAGACTCTTTACAACCCTGTCTGCAGCCCGAAGGCGTTCCTTGTCTAAAGCAAGCATCGCTCGTACCATGTTAGAACCTATCTTCATTCCCATATTTCTAAATACCTTGCACCTTACAATGTTGCCATCATTGAAAGTCGCAACAGCATCATACACACCAAAGTGAAGTGTTTCTATTCCAACAAATAGAGTCTTGGGGATTCTCGACCATATAACACTATTTACACTTTCATTGAGGTTTTGAGTTTTTCCGTGAATACACTTTTTCAACAGTTCAGGTGCTGCTAAGTCTCTGAAAATAGGTTTTATCACCTCCATTATTGCATGAGGCAGACTATGCTTATGAGTGTACACTTCACTAGTTAGCAATCCTTTGTTATATTTACACCAACTGTCTTCTTCTTTGGGACACAAGCTATGTTGGGGATTTTCATTGTCTTTATTGTTTACAGTAATAACACATACCTTTGGATTTCCAACATTTCTCCTTTTCTTAAAAGCCTTCAGAGGATTTCTAATAACTTTACTTTTACTCATTATTATACTTCAACAAAACAGAGACTCAAGAAACAGAATTAATTACGAATATTTTCGAGATAACGACAGAGTAGATAAACATGAAACAATCGACAATCACACCAGCGATATATATTGAACCATCACAGGTTAGCCACAACACATACTTCATCTCACATAACTAAAATGTACCTGATGAACACGGACGTTAATAATAACACCATTTGACAGCAGTTTAACAGCGCCACTGTGGGTCACGCCCATGTAGAACACATTTCAAGAAAAATTTAAAAATAGTTGTAGTCTTCGGAATTGAATAAATTATATATCTATGAAAAGGTAATAGTCTGCAGATTCAGAAAACGCAAAAAAGTAAAAATTGAACTTTTCATGATTTTGAGCCTTTCCGGAGCCCCTTAAGTAGTTCTAAGTCTAGCGGACTGATGACCTCAGATGTTAAGTCCCACAGTGCTCACAGCCATTTGAACCATTTGAATCGAATAATCTTTCTTGCAAAGAAGAAACAATGTACGAATGGAAAAACGAAACATTCATCTCCGAGTTAAGGAAAGGAACTGATAAACGTGAGAGAGGGGATGTTGAAAACTCTAATAATGAATTTTGAGAAACATGGGGGCTAGAAAACTAAGAGGGAATTAATCACACAAGATATGATTTGAAAAGATGACGAGAGAGAGATGTGCCACAAAGTGAATACAGGGGTTCGAAGACACTAATAGCATAACAAACGAGAAGAAAAAGAAACAAAGCGCAAAAAAGTGAGAAAGAAGAAAATTTTAAATGGTAGACGACTGGAAGCGCGGAAGAGTGTAGGGGAAGTATTTAAGGAAACTAGAAGCATGGCAAAGGAGAAACTAAAGAAAATATGTAACACAGGCAGACTCAGAATTTTCGGTTGTTTTGTATCAAATCTATATAATTCTGAAAACTATGAGTACAGTTAATTAGCTGAACATTGTCACGGGGATGCCACTGGCGCAGATACGAATCTGAGCATGACCTGTAACAAAGAATCGAAACCGGTAATCCAAATAAACATGAAAAGAGAAACAGACGGATTATGTTTTTCTTCATCATATTAAAAGTAATCGCCGTGACATCACACGCCATTTCTACAATTATGGAAACAGAAATATGAACGGAACAACCCTATGCGTCTACGAGTATATAAGCGTTGCGGAATGCGAATTCCTCATTAAAATTCGGTTAGTATCTACATATGTTTTGCAAATCTCAATCGCAGCAAAATTTGGCGTACCGCCGTTACGAAGTCATCTGTACCGTAAACCTTGCCTTATTACTACATAGTTTAAAGTCGCCATTTTGTGGATCATTTATTTCGTTACTGGCTGCAGTACAGCAACTTGGCCAAGGTAAATCAACGGACTGTGAATTTAAAACCACTTGATCAGAGCTGTACATCGAGACAAATCCCCTCTAGAAATTGAATACGTTAATACACCAACACACCGTCATTAATCATTAATGGCAACTCGCACATGAGAAAAATTAGAGTGCACAGAACACTGAAATTACGATGATGTATTTAGCAGTGACGTGCTTTACAGTGCTGTTAAGATCTGTCACAAAGTAATTTGCTGTAACTGACAATTTAACCACTCGAATATTCGTGTCAGATATGTGAAACTTCATTTACATGAAGGCACATGCGAACTAGTTTATGAATTAGGGCTGTAATAAGGGTTCATAACACAATTTAAAAAAATTCAAGTATATGTTACGTTTTCATTTGACTGTGTGCTAATAGTTCTTCCAGCAAACAATAGTGACTGACGACAATGTTAGTGAAGTAAGACCACTGTTGGTGCTGTAGGAGGCTCCTTCTATCTCACCCATTTAATTAAGTTTACTCCTCGTGGTTCATTTAGCACTGTCTTGTAAACATACTGATCGCAATGTGCGTCACCCCGCAGAAGACATGACTCTAATATCATGCAGCATCCCCCTTACCCTTGATAATGACTTCATGGTGAAGCAGGGGTGAGGGTTAAAGTTTCGCTGGTATAGAATGCATAGAGTATGGAGTTGTAAGGTTGGCAGACATACTGGCACAGGTGTGGCAGCGTACGAGTGTTCACACTTAAGCGTAAAAGGATGGTGTGGTTGGTGTCAAGTTCGCAGGAAGCGTGCGATTTATGTATGTATTACATGTGAGAGATGAGACTGTGGCAGTTAATAAGTTCATAGAGGATTTTAGTGTGGAGAAGGATAGATGGATACAGAAGGTGACGTGCAGGACATGGAATTTGAGGATATCAATAAGTTATAAAATTTTTATGGAGTGGAAATCTAGACAACACTGGCTCAACAGTCGTGGTCGGATTAAAGCGCCCAGTTACAGTTTAGTAGCCATAGAGTCTGGGGGGATATTCGGTGGGCTGGTAGTTTGGTCCACTGTGGATTTTTTGATGCCTGACTAGTACACTGCTGGCCACCGTAAATGCAACACCAAGAAAGACAAGAGGTAGCACAACAAAATTTATTTTGTAGATAACATGTTGACCAAGTATCAAATGATTACGTTTACAGACGTCTGTGACATGTGGTCCTGCCAGAATCAGTAGCCAGAGTAGCCGCCATTGTTGGAGATCACCGCTGCCACATGTCTCGGCATTGAGTCAAAGAGACGTTGGATGTGTTACTGGGGTACAGCAGCCCAAGCAGCTTCCACACGTTGCCAAAGATCATCTGGTGTGGCTGCTGGGGATGTAATCTGGGTCACTCGTTGAGCAACCATGGACCACATGTTTTCTATCGGCGAAAGATCCGGAGAGCGAGCCGGCCAGGGAAGCAATTCAATCTGGTTATTGACGAAGAACCTTTGGACAATGCGTGCCACGTGTGGTCGCGCATTATCCTGTTGAAATATGGCTGTGGCCGAGCCCTGAAGGTAAGGAAGGACAACTGGCTCCAGCACCTCGGATATGTAGCACCGGCTATTTAAAGTACCGGCAATGCGTACTAGAGGCATGCGAGAGTAATATCCAATACCGCCCCATACCATAATACCCGGTGCAAGACCAGTGTGGTGGTGTATAATGCAGCTGTCCAGCATCCTCTCTCCACGGTGTCTCCACACTCGAATCCGACCATCGTGGTGCTGCAGACAGAAGCGTCCTCGTCAGTAAAGACAACGTCATTCCATTCTGCCGTCCACATCCGTCTGTCATCACACCATTGGCGACGGAGACGTCTGTGGTTCTGCGTCAATGGTAGACGAAGCAATGGACGTCTTGCGGACAGACCACTCTGCTGTAAACGGCGTCGAACGGTACGCGCAGACACTGGATGATGCATTACAGACGCAATGTGCTGTGCTATGGTTCGGGATGTCACTGAGCGATGTGTCACTGCCATGCGCACAATTTGCCTATCAGCACGTGCAGTGGTGCACCGAGGTGAATGCGATCGACCACGTCGGTCCGTCGTACCCTCCTGCATCCAACGGTCACATATCCGCATTACAGTTGTTTGGTTTCGTCCAACACGACTAGCGATTTCTCTGTATGATAATCCACAATCTCGGTAAGCCACTATCCTTCCTCTGTCGAACTCGGATACTTGATCAAAAGATGTTCGCTGTTGTCTACGAGGCATAACTGATCGTCTTGTGAAACAACCACAAGGTAAACACACGTGCCGAACGTACACTCGTCGAAATCGCCAAGCCTTAAACGGCGCTATGAGGTGGCGCCACAGGCGCGCGTGATGTGCGTCTGCGCTGAAATTCTAATCAGTTGCATATCTCATCGCTGCAAACTCATGGTGTAAATTTCACTCGATTCGGATGCTTCCTTCAGGGTGTTGCATTTACGGTGGCCAGCAGTGTAGATGGTGATGTCGTGTTAGTTTGCATTTGAGTACTAGTTAGAGGTATTTTTAGGTAACTGGAGAGAACTGTTGGTGAGTGGACTCTTCACGTGGTTCGTTCTACAGAGTGTAGATGGGGAAGAAGATAAGAAACTGATGGTGTTTAAGTGTACATTGGATGAGCGTTCGGATAGAAAATGCAATGAGGCAAAGTTCTAACCTCATTCTGGATTCATTAATATGCAGAACTAAACACAATAAAACACTGAGTGGTCAGTAGCACAATAGCAGGAATAAATCTAGCGTTCATACCATTCAAATGAATTCCATAAACCAGAATTAAGCCTACTTCCTACAAATGAACATACGTCTAAGAGCTATAACAAATGCCTCCTGGAATTATCACTGAACGGTCAATATATAAATTCAGTCGGTATACGCTTACATGAATCTGTTGTAATGTATGCCGCGCAAAATTGGATCGTTGCGATACTTTTCAGTGATGTGGTTAGTTCTTTTGAGTGCGACTATGGCTTTATTCGTCCACCTTGATTTACTGGTATGGATACCAAGATAACAGAAATGCATAATCCCAACTGCCGACCACACTCGTCTCCCAAGGCGCTCGCTCCATGTGTACACAGTGGCACAGCTGCCCAGCATTGTCAGACAGCAAGACAACACAGACCAGCCCAGCCTTCAAGCATGTGGGGCCATTTACTTGTGTCAGCAGTCACTATCCGTAACTCGTCTCCTCAGGCTTACGCCTGAAGATCAGATGGTCCGCTGCTCATCACCACTGTGGAACCACCCACTTCGGAACGAAGACAGTAGCGGACGGCGCCTCCTCCATACATCTGGCGCCCCCCACGAGGTGTTGCCCATTAGCTGCCACCCACGGTCCCTGCACTGACTTCAAGTGAAGGTCCCACTCCATTAGGCAGTTGTCATCCAAGCTGATAATGTGTCCTGTTGCGGCGGAGAGCACGCGAAGCATCACACCAACTGAGTGCAGTGCCACCACAAGCTGACGAGCACCAGTAAATAGCAGCAGGAAAATGTTTTTTGTGTGACAGTGGTGTAGCGACAACTTGAAGTCAGTGCAGAGCCCATTCGTGTTAGCTGATGGGCAACACATCATTGGGGGCGTAGGACGTATGGAGGGGGCTCGGCCTGGTGTTGTCTTCGTCCTTCAGCGGATGGTTCCACAGTGGCGGTGAGCAGCAGACCGCCTGACCTTGAGGTGTGAGCCTGGGGAGACGAGTTACAGATAGTGGCTGCTAACACAAATGAATGGCCCCACATGCTAGGAGGTTGGGCAGGTCTGTGTTGTCTTATGTCTTACTGTCTGTCAGAATGCTGGGCGGCTGTGGAACTGTGGAGACACAGAGATGAGTGGAGGTTGGCAGTTGGCACTATGCACATATGGGTGGTATCTGGTTCAAAATGGTTCAAATGGCTCTGAGCACTATGGGACTTTATATCTGTGGTCATCAGTCTCCTAGAACGTAGAACTACTTACACCTAACTAACCTAAGGACATCACACACATCCATGCCCGAGGCAGGATTCGAACCAGCGACTGTAGCGGTCACGCGGTTCCAGACTGAAGCGCCTAGAACCGCACAGCCACACCGGCTGGCTTGGTATCTGGCGTCAACTGTGGAGGACCTGCATAGTAGCTGCTGACTGACAATACAAGTGTTCAGTATGGGAGACTAGAAGTAGACGATGGCCGGTGTTCTCTTGGCGACCCTGGAGAGCATAGACTGAGGGTGCAACTTGGGCTCTGTGTGTCTGACAGGCAGGGCTTCCCAAGGGTCTGTGAAAGTCGTTTTTTAAGTCCGTCTGTTATAACCCTGACAGTGCAATTACAGGATGTAACAAGCCCGGGAGTACAACTGGGTGGGGGTACTTCAAACTGGTTGTCGTTTCGTGCCCGTGCTTCCTGTCCACACCACGTACCTGATAATCGCGCGGCGGTCGTACTGTTCTGCTCCACACTGCTGCTGGCTTGTCTGGAATTATCTATCGAAATATGCAAGCGAGTTAGGGGAGTCACTCAACGTCAAAACACAACACTGTTCAACGTCTGGTATGAACAACTATATTCTGAGACGGTTAAAGGAAAATCACAGGTTGCACTGTTTAGACTATAAGTCGTAAATATTTATCCCAACTGACAGTCTTGATGATTATCTGTCCACCTGGACGAGCGTACGCGTACCGAACACGGCGCGAATGATTGTTGATGATGCGGAAGTCGAATGGTCGCACGAAAGTTCTTACGCTCGTCACGCATACACAGATATTTCGTACCAGTCCTCCTTGACACAAGTAATAAATTTTATCACTGTTCACAAGGTTAAACTTACAGTTCACAGTTCTTCAGTTCTACGAGCGTGCACGTAACCGTCGCGGCGCGGCTGATTGTTGATGATGCGGAACGCGATGATAGAACGCACGTTTTCACGCTCGCTACAAGACACTGGCACTTAAATGCTCTCTTTTGTAAAAAAAAAGTAGTATTACTGATTGACAATAGTTGATTCTGGGAGACCGAGCACGGCGCGGAAGATTAATACAGTACGGCACGACACGCAACGAGAGGATACACAAATACGTTATCAGCAGCACTGCTCATTTTTAAATTACTTCTTGACGCACTTTCCTCTGAATCATTTACTTATTTATCAGTTTACTGTAATAACACTTGCAGCAACACTTCAACTTTCATGCTAACAATGCCTCTCACATGCAGAGCTACGCACTACACAACATAACAGTTCCGTGTCCGGTGCTCGACCCACAGACGCGGCTGCCCGCAAAGATACCCCACAACTAAACCAGCGATATGACAATACGCTTACAAGGAAATAGAATAGGCAGTAGTGCTACGTAATGTGCAGTTTTAGGGAAAACATCTGGTCTCCTGCCGGCCACCATAGAAACTAAGCCTGACTCGTTCACTTAAGCCGCCAATAAAATTCGCCACCTCTCACAATATTAGGTCTGACCATCTACGCAGTCCGGCAACACTTTAGGATGTGGATGTGTCTAGAAGGAGTGTTTTCTTCCAATCGAGCTATACAATGTTGTATTTGCTGCTGGTCTAGTGGTAAACATCGCACAACGTAGACGCAAAGTAGCGAGTTCGAGTACACACCTCCCCTTGTCATTTAAATCGTATTTTAGCTGTCTGTTAAAGGCATCACTCTGCTGGCACCTCAAAGACAATTTGCATCACTTTACAACACACTAGTAATAGCAAAATCTTCTCTGCCCGTGGCTACTTCAGGATCAGAAGAGTTCCTGCTCGAGAGTTTCCTCACCCTACAGTGGCCACTGCCCACCATGACGGGTCACCAACCGTTTGGCACAAGTCGCCGCACGACCAGGTTACCGTAGCGCTGTTAATCTTGTACAGATTTCTGCTCTAACATTGCTAAGCATTAACTTGTTTCTTATTGTAGTTTGAATTTGCGCACGACATAACTTACATAAACCTAGTCAACACCATCCAGTTACACAAGATATGCAGTCTGATCTGAGCCTACTTACCAAATGTCATTTTCTTGTTTGAAGTTCGAATACTTGTCATGCAATTACATATGATCTGCGTACTTCAGTCTTGAAAGTTCTTTATGCTTTACAAAATAGAGTGCAAGGGGAAAACTGTCTAGCACTTGCGACATGTTGTTCACCTCCACTTTAATGGAGGGATGCAGGCACTGGAAGCAGCCCGAAACATTTCTATCACGTGTGCGAAGAATGTCGTCAGAGAAACCACTCTAGAGAGGGATTTTCTTGTTTTAAGAAAGATCGTGAATGAATTTTTACATTCAGGGAGTCTCGGTAACTGACATGTGATGAACTGCGACGTTTGCATTCAACAGGTGCACAGATCGAGAGTAGGGGAACGGAATACGCTAAATCAAAGCAACAAAAATTAAAGGATGACTGTTACTATCTTCTTCCTTGAACGTCACCATTTCGCTCATTCAGCAGTCATATGAACTATTTTTACTGGTGAAAAGTTTTGATGCCTTTACGTTTATTTCTTAGGAAGAAATCAATGGCTTACACCTGACAATAGGCATCTACTGGTGTAAATGGGAGTGTAATAGTTTTTTTTCATCTAGAGGCACAAATAGATGTAGGGCGGTCGAACTGTTCCCCAGGGGTGTTTGTATTGCCGATGACATCTTTGCCAACAACCGAGACACCTTTCGGTCGCACTACAAGAAAAATTACAACAGAACAGTATTAAGTGTCGCTACTACACGACAACGCACTTTAACTGTTTTTTAAAAAGAAAAACTATCCATGAGTTTGTTTGGGAAAGTATACCTCATGCACTTATTCGCCAGATCAGGTCTCATATTTACTTTTCTCGCTCCTCGTGGAACAACCGTCAATAAACTTCCTTTCCAGACGCAAATCCACTTCAAACCTGGATTTATAACGTCATTAACTTCGAACGCGTAGGTTTCTACAAACGTAAAGCATTATCAGACTCTTTTAGGTAACGTTAGATAAAGTTGATGATTGATTTTTCTCTTATGCTTATTGCTGCATTCAGTAAACTGATGGAAAAGCGCTATTAAAATATGAACTCCACTAAGACAAATGAATTACGTATTACCACAGCAGTTTAAAGACGAAAGCCTGTATTAATAAAACAAACTATCTGGAACATGAGCATACATAAACCAAAACGAGTTTGTAAGATACCACACTCTGGATACTGGGCATTTGGAGCAAACGCATAAAGAAGCCCTTTAAATAAATCTTTCAGTGCCACAGTTTCATAAATAAAACTGTGCATTAAAAAAATTGTGGGCAAAGGCAGAAAGAGGCATTACCAAGTTTGCAGTGTCATAATATTTTTCATCCTTCTTCTGTGGGATACTGTAGGCAGCGAAAGGACTAATGGTGGAAAAGTCTCCTCAAGATTTCGTTATTGATTTTCGATCTGGTTACTTTTATCTCTCTCACAGAATAGGCTATAAAAACTGGAGTTAAAGAAACGGGACTCCATTGAGACTGGAACCGAGACCGAACATAGTCTCCACAACATGGCCCATTTACCTCATAGCTAGCGAAGAGATGCAGCATTTTCATAAAGTGATAACTTGATGTCACACCTTAAACGAGAATCAGTCAGATTATTCAATGGATCTGAAAAGATATCTATACCATCTAGGAAGTAAATCGACAGTCGTACAGTAGCAAACATATTCTGCTTTGTTGCCAAGTTTCACTTGTTGAGTGAGCAGGTAGAATTCGTTTTATCTGCTGTTATTCACTGACCAGGTGCGAAAGTGACTACAGCGTCAATCTGAAAGATGCGTCCACTGAGGGCCGGAATACCAAAAGCATATGGTAATATTTTTTTTCCAATTCCTGTTTTATTCCCGTTGCTACAATCATGTTTGGTGTCTATATTATATTAGCAATAATACATAGCTCCGGCGACAGCAATCTAAACGTAATAATGCAACAACTGTTAGAGTTACTTTAATTTTTCTGTGTTTAGTGTACAGATAACTGAAAGGCCAATTCAGCAGACTAGATTAAAGTTTTGGAGAGTCTCCTTTGGTTATTCTGTAAACATTCTGAGTAGGTAACATTACGTTTGATAGTTATTGTCTTAGATGATGGTTTTTTCTTAAGGACACTGTCTTTGGATCCATCCCCAAACCAGAGGAACACAAATACAAAAACAACAACACAGCGCTGATTCCAAAACGTCCATAGTGAGAGTTCACAATCGATGAATAACATATTGTTCCAAATCAAGAATGACCGAAAAAGGGGTTCAAAAGAGGTGGAGAAAATTACACCGGCAAATGTGTGCACTTAAAGCTCAATTTCATCTTCTGTTAACATGAAAGGAGGAGCAGTTGTCATCTGAACATGAAATGAGGAAGACAAAATTTTCACAGTCATGTCTAGAATAAGTCATACTTAAGAAAAACTGTTATTCAGTGTATAAATACTGGAAGAATTGCAAGTTTCGTCCGCTCGTCCGCAGCCTTTGATTAGCCTTCTCCACAACATTTTCTATGCGTTCTTTCGAATTTAAGTTGTTCGAGATTGTAATACCTACGTATTTAGTTGAATTTACAGCTTTTAGATTAGACTGATTTATCGTGTAACCAGAAGTTTGCTTGAAACGCATTTCAAACGGAAAAGGTCGGGCACACTACATTTCACTGCACGGGCTGGCAAGGTAGCCCGCGGTACTCTGTGGGAAACAGAAATTATAATTTAATATGAAGGTATTTGGCACTAATTAATGTAGTATGTATATTTTTCCTATGTTCATAACTCTTCTGTGAATATTTCTGGCTATATGCTTCATCTGCACATAGGAACAATTGCCAAGGGTCTCATTTCAAGTAAATTCCAGCAAGAACACGAAAGTTTTTGTGTGTACATATGTTTCGTGTGTGTATGAGTGCGTGTGTTTTACACTATCCGCTGTGCACGCCGTATCACGCCTCGGTTCCTCCGCTGGACTGTGTCACAGATGGCCCTGCGATATCAGCACGAGCTCTGTCTCTGATCGCAGCGCTGGCTTTCAACGTAATTGGAAGCTGGTGGCCACGTTGTTCCCTCGCATTCCACTCTGCTCAGCAGATGGAGCATTTGCTATGCTGCTAAGCTAAATTACGATGGCCCTAATTTTTATGTAACACTTCGTTTCGCATTACACAATTATTTTTCACATTTATTCCATTATTTCTCCATTTGCGTGTACAATGCTGTGTATATAAAAGAGTCAGCTGTTCCCCTATCTATGGCTTCATTTGAGTCTCCCTCTGTTACGCACATTAAGTTAATAAATGTGCAGCTATATTCGCATTTACTATGCGCATTTACCACGGCGGTGTGTCGTGAATTAATAACCCATTAATTCTTTAGTTGTACCCAGTCCTAAAACGGTTCTCTATATCATTTCTGTTTAGGCTTGTCCTTAGGCGAAGCAACTAAGCATTCACCTTCCTGGGAAAGTGCATAAGATCCATAAGGTTTTTTAATTTCGTTCATTCCCTCATATCGAGCTGGGCTATGTGGATAGTTGATTGTCAGGTTTATGGTATCGCACGTAACATGTGGTCGTGTGAGCAATTTGGCGGACTTTTCCGGTAACCCTCGAACAATTGTTAGTTTTACTGCACTACGTGGGTTTTTCTGTTGTCGTTTTCCTGCTCTGGTGTACTTTACAGGCATTTGTAGCACTTTTATAGCCAATTTGTAACATTACAATCCAGTACCTCACGTATTTTTCAGCTACTTGATTTCCCGGTGTAACTAACATGTTTTGCATATGCAAGTATAAACCAATTTTCAAAAAATGGTTCAAATGGCTCTGAGCACTATGGGACTCAACTGCTGTGGTCATCAGTCCCCTAGAACTTAGAACTACTTAAACCTAACTAACCTAAGGACATCACACACATCCATGCCCGAGGCAGGATTCGAACCTGCGACCGTAGCAGTCGCACGGTTCCGGACTGCGCGCCTAGAACCGCGAGACCACCGCGGCCAGCTAAACCAATTTTCTTAGTCATTAGTTTCAATCTGACAAGTAACCAAAGTTGCAAAATAGTTCTTATTACGTTATGATGACAATTTCGGGTTTTTATTCATAGCCCATTCTCAGATCATACTTGCAACAGAAGGCAAAAATTACATGTTCTTTCATTAAGTACCAAACAACGAATACATGTCACGAAACGCAATGTCTACCGTATCAAAACACGTGCCATCCAGTCAGAATAAATATATTCCGCATTGCAAAAAATAGTGGCAGTCGTTGTCCTGAGGAGTACAATGCAAATGATCATTGCACCGGATGCAGAGACTGACAGCCTAACCTCAGTTATCATGAGAAAATGTTCTGTAGGAGGCACCCCTGTGAAACGTTTAGGGAATTTTTTTAGCATACCATAACCAACATAAACACAAGAAAATAATGAATATAGGAGTGTGTAAGTCATACAACTAAGAAATCAAACGTCGCTTTTTTCTCATTCAGAGTTTCTTAAATCGAAACAGGAAGTCAACTTACGTATAAGACAACAAACATAGCGCCACGCTCGGCACAAGAATTACACGAACCATTGTTAACAAACAATCACAGGCCAAGCCAAACAAATGATTTAAAGTAAAACGTTATAATAAAACCAATTTTATCTTTTTCACTGCGAAAAGATAAGGTTTGGGTTTATTATAAAGTCTGTTTAGACTATTTGTGATACGTGATTCTCATTTTAAAATTTGGCACGTTTTCGCTAAAAAAGAATAAAGTTGGTTTTAAACTATTTGTTTGGTCTGACTCTGCTTGTCTGTAACGATGGCAAATGTAATGCTTTGGTGTGTCGAGTGTGGCGCTATGTGCGTTGTCTTATTCATAAATTGTCCTTCTGTTTCCACTTTTATAAAAATCTGTATAAAAACCGTTGTAATTTCTTAGCTGTGTAACTTACATAGTCCTGTATTCAATATGTTGTATTGATGCTGGTTATGGTATGACAGAAAGACTTCCCTAAACGTCCGACAAGGGCGCCTGCAGGAAATTTTCTCATGCTGACTGAGGTTAGGCTGTCAGTCTCTGCATCCGGTTTCATAATAATGTGCATTGTAGTCCTCTGGACAAAGGCTGCCACTATTTTTTGCTGTGTGGAGTAATATTTATTCTGACTGGATGGCACGTGTTTTGATACGGTAGACATTGCGTTTTGTGACATGCATTAGCTGTTTCGCAATTAATGCAACAAGTTGTAATTTTTGGTTATTGTTTCGCATTATGATTTGAAAATGGATCATAAATAAAAACCCGATACTACTCATAAAGTGCTAAGAAGAGAGAAATTTTGCAATGTCGACTGTTTATCGTATTGCAAATAATATATCACAAGCTGCTGATCCTTCAACTTCCCAGGATACCTATACACCAGAACATAAAATTACGGTCTCAGTTAGTCATAGCGAAAGTACGTTGAGAGGATAACTAAGAATTATTTACGTCAAATCGTTGTATTAAATATGCTGGCAGTGTCAGGGACGTTTTTATTGTAGAAATCCCAGAGAATATCTTTCGTGCAACGATAACATCGTTGACATGAGTACGCGCGGTCGTGGAGATGAAGGCAGAGAAGGAGGTGCGAAGCATGTGTGGCGTGCAATAAACGTATGTGTTGGTTAATTAAGAAGAGCCTGTTGCCAATAATGTTATATACACTTCTTCTTATCACAAGCAATGTATCGCCAAGTAATATCCAGCCACAATTCTCGCAGCTGTGTAATACCCATTCCAGAATCTTACTTACGTTTTGGAACATTATACTGCGATAAGCCAAAGAACAAATTTGTCAACAAGAACCTCATTGACCCCCGTCGTTAACCATTAGCAGGGTCCTATCCTTTCAGCAGAAATTCCGAGATAGTCACAAACGAAAGAAATATTCAAAGGAAGCCAAATCTTGTTAAATTTACAGTTGATTTTCAATCAAGTACTTATTGTACTCAAAAGCAGTAATAACTATAGTAGTTCCAACAGTATTGCACTACTGCTTCAGACAATTAGTTTAACTTCACATTCTATGACAAAAGAATGCTGGCTTTTGTGTAGTTCAACTAGCTTTAGAAATATATGTTGTAATTTGAAAAATCATACTATGTGCTTACGCCTACTTAATATTCGAACCGAGAACAGTCATTGCCATGAATGGAAGTTTTTTCTTTATTAACGTGAAAAGCAATCATCTGCAGAATACCAAGGAACGAATAACAGTAAGTCAGTTTTGGTCACAAAGAAGCATTTTTTAACCGGACAGAATTCTCGCGATTTACGTAACACGGTACAGTTTCTCTGAAGTAGTGCTAGTCTTTCATTATTACTGATGGTCATTGTTGCTGTTGTGGTCTTCAGTCCTGAGACTAGTTTGATGCAGCTCTCCTTGCTACTGTATCCTGTGCAATCTTCTTCATCTCCCAGTACCTACTGCAGCCTACATCCTCCTGAATCTGCATTATGTATTCATCTGTTGGTCTCCCTCTACGATTTTTACCCTCCACGCTGCCCTCCAATCCTAAATTGGTGATCCCTTGATGCCTGAGGACATGTCCTACCAACCGATCCCTTCTTCTAGTCAAGTTGTGCCACAAAATTCTCTTCTCCCCAATCCTATTCAATACCTCCTCATTAGTTATGTGATCTACCCATCAAATCTACAACACTCTTCTGTAGCACCACATTTCGAAAGCTTCTATTCTCTTCTTATCCAAACTATTTATCGTCCATGTTTCACTACCATACATGGCTACACTCCATACAAATACTTTCAGAAACGACTCCCTGGCACTTAAATCTATACTTGATGTTAACAAATTTCTCTTATTTAGAAACGCTTTCCATGCCATTGCCAGTCTACATTTTATATCCTCTCTAGTTCGACCATCATCAGTTATTTTGCTCCCCAAATAGCAAAACTCCTTTACTACTTTAAGTGTCTCATTTCCTAATCTAATTCCCTCAGCATCACCCGAATTAATTCGACTACATTCCATTATCCTCGTTTTGCTTTTGTTGATGTTCATCTTATACCCTACTTTCA
This sequence comes from Schistocerca nitens, assembly GCF_023898315.1. NCBI lineage: Eukaryota > Metazoa > Arthropoda > Insecta > Orthoptera > Acrididae > Schistocerca > Schistocerca nitens. The sequence continues at coordinate 30,252,926 of NC_064615.1, forward strand.
AGACACTGTCCATTCCGTTCAGCTGCTCTTCCAGGTCCTTTTCTGTCTCTGAAAGAATTACAATGTCATCGGCGAACTTCAAAGTTTTTATTTCTTCTCCATGGAATTTAATTCCTACTCTGAATTTGTTTCCTTTACTGCTTGCTCAATATACAGATTGAATAACATCGGGGATAGGCTACAACCCTGTCTCACTCCCTTCCCAACCACTGCTCCCGTTTCATGCCATCTGGTTTCTGAACAAATTGTAAATAGCCTTTCGCTCCCTGTATTTTACCCCTGACACCGTTAGAATTTGAAAGAGAGTATTCCAGTCAGATTTGTCAAAAGCTTTCTCTAAGTCTACAAATGCTAGAAACGTAGGTTTGCCTTTTCTTAATCTTTCTTCTAAGATAAGTCGTAAGGTTAGTATTGCCTCACGTGTTCCAACATTTCTACGGAGTCCAAACTGATCTTCCCCGAGGTCCACTTCTACCAGTTTTTCCATTCGTCTGTAAAGAATTCGCGTTAGTATTTTGCAGCTGTGACTTATTAAATTGATAGTTTGGTAATTTTCGCACCTGTCAACATCTGCTTTCTTTGGAATTGGAATTATTATATTCTTCTTGAAGTCTGATCGTATTTCGCCTGTCTCATACATCTTTCGCACCAGATGGTAGAGTTTTGTCAGGACTGGCTCTCCCAAGGCCGTCAGTAGTTCTAATGGAATTTTGTCTACTCCCAGGGCCTTGTTTCGACTCAGGACTTTCAGTGCTCTGTCAAATTCTTCACGCAGTATCGTATCTCCCATTTCATGTTCATCTACATCCTCTTCCATTTCCATAATATCGTCCTCAAGTACGTCGCCCTTGTATAGACCCTCTATATACTCCTTCCACCTTTCTGCTTTCCCTTCTTTGCTTAGAATTGGGTTTCCATCTGAGCTCTTGATATTCATACAAGTGGTTCTCTTTTCTCCAAAGGTCTCTTTAATTTTCCTATAGGCAGTATCTATCTTAACCTTAGTGAGATAAGCCTGTACATCCTTACATTTGTCCTCTAGACATCCCTACTTAGCCATTTTGTACTTCCTGTCGATCTCATTTTTGAGACGTTTGTATTCCTTTTTGCCTGCTTCATTTACTGCATTTTTATATTTTCTCCTTTCATTAATTAAATTCAAAATTTCTTCTGTTACCCGTGGAGTTCTATTAGCCCTCATCTTTTTTCCTACTTGAACCTCTGCTGCCTTCACTACTTTATCCGTCAAAGCTACCCATTCTTCTTCTACTATATTTCTTTCCCCCATTCAATTGTTCCCTTATGCTCTCTCTGAAACTCTGTACTACCTCTGGTTCTTTCAGTTCATCCAGGTCCCATCTCCTTAAATTCCCACCTTTTTGCAGTTTCTTCAGTTTTAATCTACAGTTCATAACCAATAGATTGTGGTCAGAATCCACATCTGCCCCTGGAAATGTCTTACAATTTAAAACCTGGTTCCTAAATCTCTGTCTTACCATTATATAATCTATCTGATACCTTTTAGTATCTCCAGGATTCTTCCAGGTATACAACCGTCTTTCATTATTCTTGAACCAAGTGTTAGCTATGATTAAGTTATGCTCTGTGCAAAATTCTACCAGGCGGCTTCCTCTTTCATTTCTTACCCCCAATCCATATTCACCGACTACGTTTCCTTGTCTCCCCAGTCACCCATGACTGTTAAATTTTCGTCTCCCTTCACTATCTGAATAATTTATTTTATTTCATCATACATTTCATCAATTTCTTCGTCATCTGCAGAACTAGTTGGCATATAAACTTGTACTACTGTAGTAGGCGTGGGTTTCGTGTCTATCATGGCCACAATAATGCGTTCACTATGCTGTTTGTAGTAGCTTACCCTCACTCCTATTTTTAAATTCATTGTTAAACCTGCTACTGTATTACCCCTATTTATTTTGTATTTATTATCCTGTATTCGCCTGACGAAAAGTCTTCTTTCTCCTACCACCGAGCCTCACTAATTCCGCCCGCATCTCGTGGTCGTGCGGTAGCGTTCTCGCTTCCCACGCCCGGGTTCCCGGGTTCGATTCCCGGCGGGGTCAGGGATTTTCTCTGCCTCGTGATGGCTGGGTGTTGTGTGCTGTCCTTAGGTTAGTTAGGTTTAAGTAGTTCTAGGGGACTTATGACCACAGCAGTTGAGTCCTATAGTGCTCAGAGCCATTTGAGCCTCACTAATTCCCACTATATCTAACTTTAACCTATCCATTTCCCTTTTTCAAATTTTCTAACCTACCTTCCCGATCAAGGGATCTGACATTCCACGCTCCGATCCGTAGAACGCCAGTTTTCTTTCACCTGATAACGACGACCTCTTGAGTAGTCCCCGCCCATAGATCCGAATGGGGGACTATTTTACCTCCAGAATATTTTACCCAAGAGGACGCCATCCTCATTTAACCATACAGTAAAGCTGCATGCCCTAGGGGAAAAATTACGGCTGTAGTTTCCCCTTGCTTTCAGCCGTTCGCAGTGCCAGCACAGCAAGGCCGTTTTGGTTAGTGTTACAAGGCCAGATCAGTCAATCATCCAGACTGTTTCCCCTGCAACTATGAAATGGCTACTGCCCCTCTTCAGGAACCACACGTTTATCTGACCTCTCAACAGATTCCCTCCGTTGTTGTTGCACCGCCGGCCGAAGTGGCCGTGCGGTTAAAGGCGCTGCAGTCTGGAACCGCGAGACCGCTGCGGTCGCAGGTTCGAATCCTGCCTCGGGCATGGATGTTTCTGATGTCCTTAGGTTAGTTAGGTTTAACTAGTTCTAAGTTCTAGGGGACTAATGACCTCAGCAGTTGAGTCCCATAGTGCTCAGGGCCATTTTGTTGTTGCACCTACGACACGGCTATCTGTATCGCTGAGGCACGCAACCTCCCCACCAACGGCAAGGCCCATGGTTCACGGGGAGGTCATTATGATAACAAATTTCATTGCACTCCGGATTAACGTATTATGGGTCCATGTCATGCGTGTCTTTTACACTTAAGTTATCTCGTGTGCGGTTTGCGAAATTGCCCCACACGATATCTGTGTGACCTCAAAGTCACTATAGTCATTAACTAAAATTCAACTTTTCCTCGTTTGGTGCTGGCAATTGTGTTGTCCTGCAGTAAAAATTCATGCAAACCAAATATCGGTATTGGAAAGTACGGCTAACTACAGCGAACATTAATTTATTATCATTTTTATATTTCGCTCGTTGTTGTACGTAGTAACGAACACCCATGCGATAGCGATCAGGGTGTATTCTATCGGTAAGCCCTAATCATCGGAACCGATGCCCTGTTTCCACACACAGCAAAACATTGGCTAGATGTGTCACAGGATACCTTACGTACACTGTTGTGCATAGGTACGTTATAAGCTACGCCAGAGAAATCATTATGCCACTCTTGATCATGAGAATTCGCATTACAATTTCAAAACAATGAAAGCGGCATACATCAAATGTGGTACTAGAATGAAATAGAGTACACGCTTGGCAGTAACTGCATCTTCAGTCTGAAAAGAAAAGGAATAGCTTCTTCGAAACCGCGTAATTATCTTCCACTGCGACTATTATACTTCAAATTTCTCTCAAAGGTGCCTACAATCTTCCTCTCGAGTGATGCAAAAGCATGGCGCCCTGCGAAATCACATTCGCTGTCGGCGAAGCTTCGAAAGGCAAGATGTCTAGAAGTGTGAAAAAAATACCAGAGCTCAGAAGATTATGTACGGTGCAACGTGGGTTATTGGAGTCACACTGGCACGAAATTGCATTAAAATTCTACCCAGTGCCATAGTGGACGTGTCACACCATGGGAAGGTCGTCACAGCCCTTTTACCAACGTTTTACGTTTTCTTTCTACGCGTCTGCAATGGGGTTCAGAACAGCGAAGCCCAGCGCTGAAATCACACGGTTGTCTTATGGATGGCAGGGGAAACCATTTCAGACACACCTCTGCTCAGAGTAGATACGAAAACGTCTCAGTGGGTTGCATAAAGGGCATTAGTGACACCATTCCTTTCTCTGGAGCGTTGTCCCTATAAGAACGTAGCCCTGTTGCTCACTGCATTGCGAAGTGTGTGGGAATCAACGCTCTGCAGCGTCTCCTCGCCAGTCGTCATAAAAAGCGTGTGATAGAATTTCTTCCGTGTGAAGACCAGTTAACATGTATCGATATAGTGCCACGCACATGGCGAAAGAGAAATAATTGAAACATGACCAAGTGAAACAATAAAGCAAGACTGTGTAAACATTTCACGAATGTATTATGTGTGTATGTAGAACATTCATAATTATTTGACGTTTTATGCGTTTTTTAACTTTGAATCCACGACATATTATTATCTTGTTAAATGAATTAGTGATTATGATCTGTGCCTCAGATAAAAATTCAGTACATGTATAAATAGTAAAAAGCATTGTAATAATCTCTCTGTTCTCTTTGGGTTTCGTTACGAGTAACACTTGCGTGTTAAGCAAATGCATGTGCTGGCCGTGAGTCTTTTGTTCATGAAGCTTGAGATCCGCCATTAGGCGAGTTGTTGTAAAAAGGTGTGTAAAATTAATGCATTTTTGTTTGGATATATAGAGTTTGAGCAAATATGTTTGTAAAATAATTTGTAAAGTTGCCAGCCATTCGTCCCGTAAATAATTTAGACATTTTCAGCATTTAATTTAGCGGAAGCCGCTGTACCAATCTGCGAGGGCAACGGCCGCAGACGTGGCACATTTAATAAGTATTTATTTCAGGCATCGCAGTCGCCTCGCCGGTAAAGCGAGGTAACACAATAATATTTAACATTTTCTTACAGCTTCCAGCAGTGCCGGCAGACTATATCATATTATTCAGTGCATTTCTCAGTTTGATTTGGAAGGTGCTGCGCGACATGTTCTATGCGGCCGCAAAAAATATAACGAATAACTGTGTTATGACTTTATCATTTTCACATTTTGTGGCAAGGTCTGCTCTGTGAAACTAAAGCAATATTTTAAATTTTTCCCTGAGATTAAGAGAACGCGGGCTAGCCGCGCGCCTATTCTAATTAACAGTATTCAAAAATGCACTGCATAACGTAAACAACATTCAGTGCTGTAACGATCCTTTGAATTTCATTACTGACTTTTCTGGATACGATGCGAGGTAGTGAGTTCAGATACAGTTGTCTTTCTTTCTTGACTACGTTACAGTAGCAAGTGAATGTTTCCTGCATGATTATCCAGAGCAGGTGTGGAAAAGCAATAATTTGATCCACGGTGTGCCACATTTATGATAAAAGTGTTTATTCCCTCTCCCACTCCATATCTGAAATTAACATATGTGTGTTAGTGTGACTCATACAGCCAAAGTGAAATATTTATTCAACGTTACTCAAAGTTACTTGCTTTTATGAAGAAAGAATTACTAAGTAAAGACAGTGTAATAACGTTGAATCAAAACCATAGCAGCTTGTTACAAATAATTTTGTGTACTGCCTTCAGCTCTCAGTTTCAGTTTTATATCAGTCTGAACATTGTAAATCCAAACTTTAATATCGTAAAGCAAAGTTACTACACTCCTGGAAATTGAAATAAGAACACTGTGAATTCATTGTCCCAGGAAGGGGAAACTTTATTGACACATTCCTGGGGTCAGATACATCACATGATCACACTGACAGAACCACAGGCACATAGACACAGGCAACAGAGCATGCACAATGTCGGCACTAGTACAGTGTACATCCACCTTTCGCAGCAATGCAGGCTGCTATTCTCCCATGGAGACGATCGTAGAGATGCTGGATGTAGTCCTGTGGAACGGCTTGCCATGCCATTTCCACCTGGCGCCTCAGTTGGACCAGCGTTCGTGCTGGACGTGCAGACCGCGTGAGACGACGCTTCATCCAGTCCCAAACATGCTCAATGGGGGACAGATCCGGAGATCTTGCTGGCCAGGGTAGTTGACTTACAACTTCTAGAGCACGTTGGGTGGCACGGGATACATGCGGACGTGCATTGTCCTGTTGGAACAGCAAGTTCCCTTGCCGGTCTAGGAATGGGTTCGATGACGGTTTGGATGTACCGTGCACTATTCAGTGTCCCCTCGACGATCACCAGTGGTGTACGGCCAGTGTAGGAGATCGCTCCCCACACCATGATGCCGGGTGTTGGCCCTGTGTGCCTCGGTCGTATGCAGTCCTGATTGTGGCGCTCACCTGCACGGCGCCAAACACGCATACGACCATCATTGGCACCAAGGCAGAAGCGACTCTCATCGCTGAAGACGACACGTCTCCATTCGTCCCTCCATTCACGCCTGTCGCGACACCACTGGAGGCGGGCTGCACGATGTTGGGGCGTGAGCGGAAGACGGCCTAACGGTGTGCGGGACCGTAGCCCAGCTTCATGGAGACGGTTGCGAATGGTCCTCGCCGATACCCCAGGAGCAACAGTGTCCCTAATTTGCTGGGAAGTGGCGGTGCGGTCCCCTACGGCACTGCGTAGGATCCTACGGTCTTGGCGTGCATCCGTGCGTCGCTGCGGTCCGGTCCCAGGTCGACGGGCACGTGCACCTTCTGCCGACCACTGGCGACAACATCGATGTACTGTGGAGACCTCACGCCCCACGTGTTGACCAATTCGGCGGTACGTCCACCCGGCCTCCCGCATGTCCACTATACGCCCTCGCTCAAAGTCCGTCAACTGCACATACGGTTCACGTCCACGCTGGGCGGCATGCTACCAGTGTTAAAGACTGCGATGGAGCTCCGTATGCCACGGCAAACTGGCTGACACTGACGGCGGCGGTGCACAAATGCTGCGCAGCTAACGCCATTCGACGGCCAACACCGCGGTTCCTGGTGTGTCCGCTGTGCCGTGCGTGTGATCATTGCTTGTACAGCCCTCTCGCAGTGTCCGGAGCAAGTATGGTGGGTCTGACACACCGGTGTCAATGTGTTCTTTTTTCCATTTCCAGGAGTGTAGTTACCATGTACCAACTTACTTGCTGCTACATATATATAATCATATCTAAATAAATAAAACCACAAGCCGAATAAAATTAACTCCAGTGGTAAAAAAAGTGAGAGGTGCAGTAAGGGAGACGGAATAACTGGCGCCCAACGTGGGGCGCGAACAGTTGCAGCGGTCACTATAGCTCCAAAGAAAGTTTTGGTTCCATTGATGCCCTAAATGCCAGCCCCGTCTGAAATGTTTTCCTCCGTCACGCATAAGAAAGTCTCGTTATTTCGGCGCTGGACGTCGAGATTCTGAACTCCATCGCAGGTGGATAGAAAGAAGGTGTGAAATGTTGGTAAGAGGGGTTGACAACTTTTCCATGGAGTAACACGTCCACGATGGCACTGTGCAGAATTTTAGAGAATTCACTAACACACCTTACACATCACATGAATTTCTAAGCTCTGGCCTTTATTCGCTTGTGTCGACAACTTGTTGTTTGAAGCGTTGCAGAACCCGAAGGGGATGTCGTATGGCGCCATTCGCATCGATGCAGAAAGCTGTTTGAGGTACCTTTGAACCAAATATCAATATTATGCATTCCAGTGGGAGACAATTACGGGGTTTCGAAATAGCATTCCTTTAATTCTGTTCATTCACTATACATAAACCACTACGCACCAGTTTTCTCACTCAGAAATCCCGGTTGGCTGTTGGTTATCTGTGAGAAGATAATGTCATGTCTCTTAAAACTAGCACAGCAGGAATATTGTGTCCTTTAGAGATAGCGGTTTCTCGTTCCCCCATGTTGCAGCTTCCGTCGATCGGGATTTCAAGAGTTATGAGAATATGAAATCAATTAAGTTAATGCGCCTTACTCTCGTTATCAGGAGAAAGAAAACTGGTGTTCTACGGATCGGAGCGTGGAATGTCAGATCCCTTAATCGGTCAGGCAGGTTATAAAATTTAAAAAGGGAAATGGATAGGTTAAAGTTAGATATAGTGGGAATCAGTGAAGTTCGGTGGCAGGAGGAACAAGACTTCTAGTCAGGTGAATACAGGGTTATAAATACAAAATCAAATAGGGGTAATGCAGGAGTAGGTTTAATAATGAATAAAAAAATAGGACTGCTGGTAAGCTACTACAAACAGCATAGTGAACGCATTATTGTGGCCAAGATAGACACGAAGCCCACGCCTACTACAGTAGTACAAGTTTATATGCCAACTAGCTCTACAGATGATGAAGAAATTGATGAAATGTATGATGAGATAAAAAAAAAAACTATTCAGGTAGTGAAGGGAAACGAAAATTTAATAGTCATGGGTGACTGGAATTCGAGAGTAGGAAAAGGGAGAGAAGGAAACATAGTAGGTGAATATGGATTGGGGCTAAGAAATGAAAGAGGAAGCCGTCTGGTAGAATTTTGCAGAGTGCATAAATTAATCATAGCTAACACTTGGTTCAGGAATCATGAAAGAAGGTTGTATACATGGAAGAACCCTGGAGATACTAAAAGGTTTCAGATAGATTATATAATGGTGAGACAGAGATTTCGGAACCAGGTATTAAATTGTAAGACATTTCCAGGGGTAGATGTGGACTCTGACCACAATCTATTAGTTATCAACTGTAGATTAAAACTGAAGATACTGCAAAAGGGTGGGAATTTAAGGAGATGGGACCTTGATAAACTGACTAAACCGGAGGTTGTAGGGAGTTTAAGGGAGAGCATAAGGGAAAAGTTGAGAGGAATGGGGGAAAGAAATACAGTAGAAGAAGAATAGGTAGCTCTGAGGGATGAAGTAGTGAAGTAGTGAAGGCAGCAGAGGAACAAGTAGGTAAAAAGACGAGGGCTAGTATAAATCCATGGGTAACAGCAGAAATATTGAATTTAATTGATGAAAGGAGAAAATATAAAAATGCAGTAAGTGTAGCAGACAAAAAGAAATACAGACGTCTCAAAAATGAGATCGACAGGAAGTGCAAAACTGCTAGGCAGGGATGGCTATAGGACAAATGTAAGGATGTACAGGCTTATCTCACTAACGGTAAGATAGATACTGCCTATAGGAAAATTAAAGAAAGGAAAGCAGAAAGGTGGAAGGAGTATATAGAGGGCCTATACAAGGGCGACGTACTTGAGGACAATATTATGGAAATGGAAGAGGATGTAGATGAACATGAAATGGGAGATACGATACTGCGTGAAGAATTTGACAGAGCACTGAAAGTCCTGAGTCGAAACAAGGCCCTGCGAGTAGACAAACTTCCATTAGAACTACTGACGGCCTTGGGAGAGCCAATCATGACAAAACTCTACCATCTGGTGAGCAAGATGTATGAGACAGGCGAAATACCCACAGACTTCAAGAAGAAGATAATAATTCCAATCCCAAAGAAAGCAGATGTTGACAGATGCGAAAATTACCGAACTATCAATTTAATAAGTCACAGCTGCAAAATACTAACGCGAATTCTTTACAGACGAATGGAAAAACTGGTAGAAGCGGACTTCGGGGAAGATCAGTTTGTATTCCGTAGAAATGTTGGAACACGTGAGGCAATACTAACCTTACGACTTATATTAGAAGAAAGATTAAGAAAAGGCAAACCTACGTTTCTAGCATTTGTAGACTTAGAGAAAGCTTTTGACAATGCTGAATGGAATACTCTCTTTCAAATTCTAAAGGTGTCAGGAGTAAAATACAGGGAGCGAAAGGCTATTTACAATTTGTACAGAACCAGATGGCAGTTATAAGAATCGAGGGGCATGAAGGGGAAGCAGTGGTTGGGAAGGGAGTGAGACAGGGTTGTAGCCTCTCCCCGATGTTATTCAATCTGTATATTGAGCAAGCAGTAAAGGAAACAAAAGAAAAATTCGGAGTAGTTATTAAAATCCATGGAGAAGAAATTAAAACTTTGAGGTTCACCGATGACACTGTAATTCTGTCACAGACAGCAAAGGACTTGGAAGAGCAGTTGAACGGAATGGACAGTGTCTTGAAAGGAGGATATAAGATGGACATCAACAAAAGCAAAACGAGGATAATGGAATGTAGTCGAATTAAGTCGGGTAATCCTGCAGGAATTAGATTAGGAAATGAGACACTTAAATTAGTAAAGGAGTTTTGCTATTTGGGGAGCAAAATAACTGATGATGGTCGAACTAGAGAGGATATAAAATGTAGACTGGAAATGGAAAGGAAAGCGTTTCTGAAGAAGAGGAATTTGCTAACATCGAGTGTAGGTTTAAGTGTCAGGAAGTCGTTTCTGAAAGTATTTGTATGGAGCGTAGTCATGTATGGAAGTGAAACATGGACGATAAATAGTTTGGACAAGAAGAGAATAGATGCTTTCGAAATATGGTGCTACAGAAGAATGCTGAAGATTAAATGGGTAGATCACGTAACTAATCAGGAGGTATTGAATAGAATTGCGGAGAAGAGAAGTTTGTGGCACAACTTGACAAGAAGAAGGGACCGGTTGGTAGGACATGTTCTGAGGCATCAAGGGATCACAAATTTTGTATTGGAGGGCAGCGTAGAGGGTAAAAATCGTAGAGGGAGACCAAGAGATCAATACACTAAGCAGATTCAGAAGGATGTAGGTTGCAGTAGGTACTGGGAGATGATGAAGCTTGCCCAGGATAGAGTAGCATGGAGAGCTGCATCAAACCAGCCTCAGGACTGAAGACCACAACAACAACAACAACATACTCTGTGCATGATTTTAGAGGCCTCGAGCGACTAGCTCCTGCGATGACAATCATACTGTTCACTTGTCCGCGAGATCGTGCAGCCATTCCTAGTACCCTAAGTCAAGAAATATACACGTTTGCGGCGGGACAAGTATCTACATTGACAGTGCAACGACTTCTGCAGCATCATCAGCTCAGAGTGGCCACTGTTGTTGCGGCTTTCTTTGATGCAGTGGCAGAGAGACTCGCCGCCAAAGATGGGCCCAATGACACTCCAACCAGAACAAACATTTCCAGATTGAATCGTTTGCGCCCAGCATCTGGCATGGTGGCACGTGGTGACAACGGGTACTCAATACTTCTGGTTTGCTTAGATATTAATTTGGACAGCAGTTGTCACATAGCCCGCATCTCGTGGTCGTGCGGTAGCGTTCTCGCTTCCCACCCCGGGTTCCCGGGTTCGATTCCCGGCGGGGTCAGGGATTTTCTCTGCCTCGAGGTGGCTGGGTGTTGTGTGCTGTCCTTAGGTTAGTTAGGTTTAAGTAGTTCTAAGTTCTAGGGGACTGATGACCATAGATGTTAAGTCCCATAGTATTAAAAAAAAAAAGTTGTCACATATTTGATGTAACCGATAGTTTTGTCCTATCTTCGAGGTCATCCCAATATTATCTTTCAACCAGATAACGCTAGACCTTATGTTGCACGTGCAGTCCTGATGTACCTCAGCAGAGAGAGTGAGTTGCTCTGACCAGCATGTTCTTCAGGTCAATCATATATTCAAAACAGCTGCCAACGGATTGCCAATAGATTTGCGAACTACCACTCACCAGCCACTATGACTGATGAACTGTGACCTACCGTTGAAACAGTACGCAATGACACATCCGTATCTCATACCCAAGCTCAGTTTGACTGGTGCCAACCCAGATTAGAGATGTAGTCGGTGCCACAGGTAGCGGCTGCGTGTAGCAGTGTCGCACCCTGTATACCCCCAACTAAACATTCAGATTTATTACATATTCCCCCTTCTTTTCTGGATACACACAATAATGAAAATTTCTTCATTTTCTATCCTTCTGATACTGCAGTTTCAGTGCCCAATAGTGTATTATATCGCCTACCACTTTTATGCTTTTTTTCATTTAAGTACGGTAATGAATTTTAAGCTCTTCCTAACCTTCTTTTGTACCCGTATCAAGAAGCATGATACAGCTCATAAGTTTTTACGCACAACCAAGAACGCTATCACTATGTGTCCTTAGTCGCCACTGCCAAGTATACCTATTGTCAGCATGGTGTAGGGGCGTCTAGGAGAGTCACCTCTGACTTGTCAAGACGGTGATGGGACATGTAGAGCGTCTTCCAGCGCTAATAAAACACGATTAGCAACTTAACATTAATTCGTTTAGATTTACGGTTCTGTGTCTTATGTCAGGCTCAGCTGGTGTCCCATTCCAGTGCCAGTGAGATAGCGAAATTCCAGTAACTCCTTTTCTCAATTGAACTAGCTGCCCAGTCCACTGATCCAGTATTCGGTTGAAGTCTTACCCAACTCTGATTTAGAGCATTCTCGATCCTACTCCAGAAGGTCATGATGTCCACATTAACCCATGAGAATGTACTGCACTGCCAGAAGTCGTGCAGCTGGTTGACCCTGGTTCCACCACACAAGCTGTTCCTTGGCTTCCTGTAGTGCCTCCAGAAATGATCAGGAACAGAGGCACTGGATGGCTCTGTCGCCGTCAGTGACGATTGTATTAGTGTGATAAGCGCTCCAAGATGTAATGGTATCCAAATACCCTTCGTCCCCTTATAAGCCAAGTGGTAGGTGGTCGCCAATGCTGAAGTGTACACGTCGTCTGGGTAGAACGGCTTACACACGTCGTATTAGGTTTAGGTACTTCTTGGTGGACGGAGGAACTGTGACGGCGCAAACAAATTAGTGACACAGAAATATACACTTTATTCCTCTGTGAAACTTCACTAAAGTTGTACAGCAACTCACTGGATCTGCTTGTGGCCAGATACAACTAAGCAGTGGCCTGTCAAGGCGTGCATTGCTGAATACAATGTCAACCAGACAATGTCTGTGCTGGGCGTCTCATCATCAATCATTGTAGTAAGCCCTGTCCCTATGCTAAGGCCATAGCCGACTCCACTTGTAGACTAAGCCTCGCAGGCTGATCTGCATTACAAACTGGAGCTACAAACAGCAACCCTGAAACTCTGTTCTAGAACTGTCGTACGCCAATGCTGAACATGAAGCCCCGTTGCTTTCTGCGGCCGCCGCTTACCGCAACATGGAAGTGCATCTCATTGGCGGCAGCACCGAAGTTGCCGATTGGGCGGAGCTTGTGGCTGCGGCGAACTTTTAAGTGCCGCCCATGGTGCTTGTCGGTAACTGTCTCAGCGCACCAGCTCCAGTCGCTTTCACAGGCGAAGTCCCTTGGATTATTGCTGGATACTTGGATGCTGTCACGTTATGAATGACAAGTAGCGTCTTCACAAGAAGTGCTGCAATATCTAATGTATGGATGTCACTAGGCCATAAAAGACACTGCTTCGGTACGTAAGCCATTAAGGGGGGTAGGACGCCAAACGGGCCGACTTGTAGGAGGAGTGGCATCACTGGACATTTTAATTTCCACTGTCTATACTTCTACAAGTAAATTCATAAAACTTTGTCAGCATGACGAGGAAGGATTCAGGATTCACATTCATTGCAGCGGAAGTTCATAAACATAAAAAATAAGTTCTTTTACACGTGAAATTTCATCATTTTTTCACTTACTATTGGCTGCATTTGTTGCTGTAGCTACACTTTCCTTCATAATTAAGAGAGATTCTTCGATGAATTTTGCACAGCATACAAACCATACTTACAGGTGTCTGAAACTCTAGAATCTATTTAATTTATGAAAATGTGAATGAGTTGTTGTCACGTTTTAAACTTGATGTTTAGAAAAAATCAAATTTTGTAGTTAATTATCTCAATTTACTATGAAAATGTGAATGAGTTGTTACGTTTTAAACTTTATGTTTAGAAAAAAATCAAATTTTGTAGTTAATTATCTCAATTTTTACCACAGTTTTTAATATATTTGGAAAATTGTAGAGTTTCATACATCTGTAATTATGGTTTGTATGCTGTGCAAAATTGATCAAAGAATCTCTCTTACTTGTGAAGAAAAATGTACCTATAGCAACAAATGCAGCCAACAGTAAGTGAAAAAATGATGAAATTTCATATCTAAAAAAAATTTTTTGTTATGTTTTTGAACTTCGATTGCTATGAGTCTGAATCCTGAATCCTTCCTGGTCATGCTGACAAAGTTTTATGAATTTATTTGTAAAAGTATAGGCACTAGAAATTAAATTGTTCTGTGGTGCCTCTCCTGCTCCAAGTCGGCCCGTATGACGTCCTACCCCCCTTAAGCCCAATAACCAACTGAATTCAGAATTGCAGAACGACAGAATTAATCGAGACGGGTAGGAGGTTATGGTTTGAGGCTCTATTCATTAAGAGTGTATATGACCTGCTTCTGTAGCAGTTGCCAGCAAGCGTTCTTCCGTTGTGTCTGCTCATAATTTTATTACAGGACTTTAACTACACTAGCAAGTCTCTGGAAGATGTTCCTCAGTCCTAGGTAAAGCTTGTTGATTCAAGTAAAAAGAGTTAATGAACATACCTCTCTCTCTCGTTGAACATTTTGCTGATTGTGTAATCTGCGTTTGGCGATTGGTGCCGGCAGCAACGTGTGCTCGTGTACATGACCGACTTCCACTGTTGATTGTTTCTTTCTGCTGTCATAGCTATGTCACCACCTCTGCCTGGAATCACCTGTGGCTGTTCTACAGTGAACTTCACAAAAGCTTAATTTCTTCCGCTTTACTCCTCTGTGGTGCAACAATCTTTTCAACTACACATCTGGCGATCCTGATTTAGTTTTCTCAAGATTTCTCTGCATCGCTCCAGGCAAATGCTGGGGTGGTTCCGTTGAAAGGGCACAGCCGATTTCCTTCTTCATCCTTGAATCATTCTCAGCATGTACGCCGTCTACAATGAGCTTCTTCCTTCCTTCGTTCCTTCCTTCCTCTCTCCCTTGCTTCCTTCCTTCCTCTGGTCACGTCTCGTGGGTTATTCTTAAGGCTGTGTGTCCTGTTCATGAATGCTGCTGAATTTGTTGCGAATGCCATCCAAAACTTCTATAGAAGCCAATTATCATCTCGTAGCCACAGATAAGTTTTCTATTGGACTGTTGTTCAGCGTGTACTCGGTATTCTGGTTCTGAGACTTGTTCTACGGTCTAATCTTGTTTTGAATGCTTCTGTATCAGATTTCACTTTAGCTTATCAGACTAAGATTATCACTGCTTCCATATGCCCCTCAGAAGCTACTACTGTGTCTACATAACAACCTGGTTTCAGCACGAAGTCAAACTTTCGTTTTTATAGTCACCGTGCGACAGAATTTTCTCTGGTTGGTAGTTTAGCGTTATTTTTGCCATGGATATTATATTATAAAGGTAAATTTATGTACATAAATTACTTTATAGGTCTGCTTTCTATTGCATAAATACAATGCCCAGGCAAATTAAAATGCATTTGAAATCAAAGGCAGCGGTAGAGGGAAACAGTTGACGAGCATCTGAGAAGAGAGACAACTAATAGTGTGTGTTGCCATGATTGATGGCAGGATGTGTTAGATATGCGAAATGTTGTAATAAAAACACTAATTATCGCTTTATAATGTGATGTCAAGTGAGCGCAGACAATTGCGCTGTGTGTGTGTGTGTGTGTGTGTGTGTGTGTGTGTGTGTATGTGTGTGTGTGTATAGGAGGAGGGGGTAGGGGTGGGCCGTGTAATTGAGTTTGTTGTAGTGCACTGTGTTTCGATTCTTGGGAGATGCACCGAACGTTATAATAAAGGATTTTTTTGTTGTTGTTGTTGAATCATCAGTCTTCCGATGCGTTTGATGCCGTCCGCTACGAATTCCTCCACTGTGTCATCTTCTTAATCTTTTGATAGCACTTTCACGTTACGCCCTCAATTATTTGTCTTCCTCTACAGTTTTAACCCTCTGCAACTCCCCCTAGTACCATGGATGTTATTCCCTGACGTCTTAACTCATGTCCTATCTTCTTGTCAGTGTTTTCCATATGTTCCTTTTGTTCCTTTCTTCGCCAATTCGGCGGAGTACCTCTGCATTCCTCCTCTTATTAGTTCACATAATTTCAATGTCCTCTTTTGCACCACATCTCACATGCTTGGATTCTCTTCTTTTATGGTTTTCCCATAGTCCTTGTCTCACTACAATACAATGCTGTGCTCCAAACGTACGTTCTCATAAATTTCATCCTCAAATGAAGCCTGTGTCTGATACTAATAGTCTCCTTTTGGCTAGGAATTCCCTCTTTGACGAAGCAAGGAGGACATAAAAAGGAGACTAACAGCGGCAGTCATGGGCTTTTGCATCCCAGGTACCACAATGATTTTAACTTAGTCTGTCTCGTGATCACCAATTTTGATTTAAAACGTCTCACTGTTCTCATTTTGCAACCCTCATTACTTTCGTCTTCCTTCAGTTTACTCTCAATGCATATTCCGTACTCATTAAACTGTTCATTCCGTTTAACAGATTCTGTAATTCTTTTTCACCTTCGCTGAGGTAAGCAATGCCATCAGTGAATCTTTCATCCTGAATTTTAATCACATTTTTGATCCCTTCGTTTATTTCCACTACTGCTTATGTGTAGAGATCGAACAGTCGGGCAAAAGATTGCATCCTTGTCTTTTTTTAATCTGTGTGCTTCGTTCTTCGTTTTCGTGTCATACTCTCTTGGTTCTTGAATATATTCGATATTATAGGTCGTTTCCTAGAGCTTACTCCAATAGATCCCAGAACTTGCAACATTTTACGTTGTCGAAAGTTTTACCAGGCCGTGAAACTCTATGAGTGTGCCTTCTTTTGTCTTCACTCTCGCTTCCACTACCCAGCGTCAGAGCCACGGCTGCCTCTGTGGTTCCTTTACCTTTCCTACAGCCAAACTGATCATCATCATGGTTCATGATCGGTGTGTAAAATGGTGGAACGTCAACACAGACTGTTGGATGTTGAGTTGTAATCTTTGAAAATAACAGCTGCAGAGCGTGTTCATGATGTGGACCACTTATTCAGAGAAAAGGATTTTAGAATTTGGAAGACTCATTATATAAATAGTACCGTGGAACGGAGAACATGTAGATAATGGCAGTGCAAGAGCATAATACATCTAAGTCGTAATCAATAATCTGTCGTCTATTTGCTTGAATATAAACGGAATGTGCGATCCTATGCCAGTGAAACCGGTGTCTGAGCATTTCAGCCCCATTCCTTCTGAACACCCCATCATAAACTTTTCTACGTGTCCCTCATACCCAGCAATTGCTAAGTTACACCGATCCATCAGTCATTATGCTTCATCAATAATTTTAAAGGCGGATTAGGTAACACGGAAAAAAAGAGGGTACAGCTTCAGAGATGGTTTAAAATGTGATGATTCATAGCCTCTAAATACTACCAAAGTCCTTGTCACTGGTTGCCGTTAATGATAAACCGTTTTTAGCTAGAAACTAACTTATTTACGACGAGTAGCATAGCTATTTTATTGACGGCAACGGTTTGAAAACCTCAAAAATTTAACATATGTTGTTGTGCATTTCAGTGTTTACAAGTGTGTCTCGAATTCAGTTTTGTCACCTCAGTAAAGTAGCGGAATAACATCAAAAAATGGTTCAAATGGCTCTGAGAATTATGGGACTTAACATCTGAGGTCATGAGTCCCCTGGAACGTAGAACTACATAAACCGGAGCGGTCGCGCGGTTCCACACTGAAGCGCCTAGAACCGCTGGGCCACACTGGCCGGCCGGAATAACATCAGTATGGAATTAAAATAAAAAGAATACCAATGCAATTATACCCAACGTTGACAAAAGGAACACACTGCAAGTGACATATATCCGTTAGTACTGGCGCTAATTCCAGGCGTTTACTGAATAAAATTTTAAAGAATATGCTATTTTAAGAGAATGCTATACCAGGCACCACCTAGCAGCATCTCTCAGTCTTACAGCAACAGAGCTAAACGTTATGTAGAGATGAATTGTGGCATAAGGCTATTGTCTGACCACAGCGAAAGGACTAATTCCAGAGTTTTTCGTGCCGTGCTTATAACCGTAAATAGATAGCGTATTATGGTTTAACGTCGATGATGTCGTTAGAGATGGAACGCAAGGAAATTTTCCACAGCTTTGCAGATGAATGATCTCAGCATTTGCAACAACCGAATTAGGGAAACAAACTAAATCCTAAATATGGATGGCCGAACGGAGATTAGAATCCGCGGCCTTTCAGCTGGGAATCACAATGTCCCAAGAATGTGTTACCTCGCTCGGTGACTAGATCCGCGTACTACAACAAAAATTGTTACCTCATCTGTACATTTGATGGTCAGAGTGCTACGAACTCACGTCGTAATGCAAAGCAGAGATACGTGTAAATAATTTCTTTTGAGTTTTGCAGTTGTTGTGTCTTTGACAGATACCTCAAGGAAAGCTGAAATAGGCAGATCGAGAAGGACTATGAGAGATTTATATGTGGTTAAGAGTGACCAGTTCAAAAATTACATAAGCAACTAGTAAAAGGATTTTTCGAAAGCAGAAAATACTGCAGTTACAATTTTACCTGATTATACACTTCATAACGAAGAAAATACACTGCCTGACAAAGAGAGTGAAACATCCAGAAGGTGAGGAGAAACGAAATGAAAGTTCACGGATTGAGACGGTATGCGATGTTATTTCAGCGATTGCAAAATCAGGACAAATTTACAAACGACGTGGCTGTATGAGCCAGCTTGTCAGTATGACATTGCACCCTCTCTAACCTGGATGCATGCTCTAATGTAGTTGAGAAGAGGGTCATAAAGCCGTTACCTTGGCTCCCCACACCGTGACCCCCGGAATGACACCGCCGTTCCGCTCCAAAACTCTGGAAGGATGGGACCTATCTCCTGGTCACCACCCTACTCGTCGATAATGATCACATGGAATAATCCAGAACACCAATTCTTCCCTGAACACAGTGTAACACCATTCATCAGGATTCCATCTTCCTGGTTACTGCACTACTCCAAACGCAGCCGTCTCGGTAGTGGTGTTAACGGCAGCCTACGCATGAGACAGCAGTTCGGTAGTCCGGCTGGCTAGCCACTGATAAATGGTGCGGGACGTCCCCCCCCCCCCCCCCTCCAATGAACCATAGACCTTGCCGTTGGTGGGGAGGCTTGCGTGCCTCAGCGATACAGATAGCCGTACCGTAGGTGCAACCACAACGGAGGGGTATCTGTTGAGAGGCCAAACAAACATGTGGTTCCTGAAGAGGGGCAGCAGCCTTTTCAGTAGTTGCAGGGGCAACAGTCTGGATGATTGACTGGTCTGGCTCTGTAACCCTAACCAATACGGTCTTGCTGTTTTGGTACTGCGAACGGCTGAAAGCAAGGGGAAACTACAACCGTCATTTTTCCCGAGGGCATGCAGCTTTACTTTATGATTAAATGATGATGGCGTCCTCTTGGGTAAAATATTCCGGAGGTAAAATAGTCCCCCATTCGGATCTCCGGGCAGGGACTACTCAAGAGGACATCGTTATCAGGAGAAAGAAAATTGGCGTTCTACGGACTGGAGCGTGGAATGTCAGATCCCTTAATCGGGCAGTTAGGTTAGAAAATTTAAAAATTGAAATGGATAGGTTAAAGTTAGATATAGTGGGAATTAGTGAAGTTCTGTGCCAGGAGGAACAAGACTTTTGGTCAGGTGAATACAGGGTTATAAATACAAAATCAAATAGGGGTAATGAAGGAGCAGGTTTAATAACGAATAAAAAAACAGGAGTGCGGGTAAGCTACTACAAACAGCATAGTGAACGTATTATAGTGGCCGAGATAGACACGAAGCCCATGCCTACTACATTAGTACAAGTTTGTATGCCAACTAGCTCCGCAGATAATGAAGAAATTTATGAAATGCATGATGAGATAAAAGAAATTATTCAGGTAGTGAAGGGAAATGAAAATTTAATAGTCATGGGTGATTGGAATTCAACAGTAAGAAAAGGAAGAGAAGGAAACATAGTAGGTGAATATGGCTTGGGGCTAAGAAAAGAAAGAGGAAGCCGCCTGGTAGAATTTTGCACGTGGCATAACTTAATCATAGCTACCACTTGGTTCAAGAATCATGAAAGAACGTTGTATACATGGAAGTACCCTGGAAATACTAAAAGGTTTCAGATAGATAATATAATGGTAAGACAGAGATTTAGGAACCAGATTTTAAATTGTAAGACATTTCCATGGGTAGATGTGGACTCTGACTACAATCTATTGGTTATGAACTGTAGATTAAATCTGAAGAAACTGCAAAAAGGTGGGAATTTAAGGAAATGGGACATGGATAAATGGATAAACTGAAAGAACCAGAGGTTGTACAGGGTTTCAGGGAGAGCATAAGGGAACAATTGACAGGAATGGGGGAAAGAAATACAGTAGAAGAAAAATGGGTAGCTTTGAGGGATGAAATAGTGAAGGCAGCAGAGGATCAAATAGGTAAAAAGACGAGATCTAGTAGAAACCCTTGGGTAACAGAAGAAATATTGAATTTAATTGATGAAAGGAGAAAATATAAAAAATGCAGTAAATGAAGTAGGCAAAAAGCAATACAAACGTCTCAAAAATGATATCGACAGGAAGTGCAAAATGGCTAAGCAGAGATGGCTAGAGGACAAATGTAAGGATGTAGAGGCTTATCTCACTAGGGGTAAGATAGATACTGCCTACATGAAAATTAAAGAGACCTTTGGAAAAAAGAGAACCACTTGTATGAATATCAAGAGCTCAGATGGAAACCCAATTTTAAGGAAAGAAAGGAAAGCAGAAAGGTGGAAGGAGTATATAGAGGATCTATCCAAGGGCGATGTGCTTGAGGACAATATTATGGAAATGGAAGAGGATGTAGATGAAGATGAAATGGGAGATATGATACTGCGTGAAGAGTTTGACAGAGCACTGAAAGACCTGAGTCGAAACAAGGCCCCAGGAATAGACAAAATTCCATTAGAACTACTGACAGCCTTGGGAGAGCCAGTCCTGACAAAACTCTACCATCTGCTGAGCAAGATGTACGAGACAGGCGAAATACCCTCAGACTTCAAGAAGAATATAATAATTCCAATCCAAAAGAAAGCAAGTGTTGACAGATGTGAAAATTATCGAACTATCAGTTTAGTAAGTCACAGCTGTCAAAATACTAACGCGAATTCTTTACAGACGAATGGAAAAACTGGTAGAAGCCGACCTCGGGGAAGATCAGTTTGTATTCCGTAGAAATGTTGGAACGCGTGAGGCAGTACTGACCCTACGACTTATCTTAGAAAATAGATTAAGGAAAGGGAAACCTACGTTTCTAGCATTGTAGACTTAGAGAAAGCTTTTGACAATGTTGACTGGAATATTCTCTTTCAAATTCCGACGGTGGCAGGGGTAAAATACAGGGAGCGAAAGGCTATTTACAATTTGTACAGAAACCAGATGGCAATTACAAGAGTCGAGGGACATGAAAGGGAAGCAGTGGTTGGGAAGGTGGGAAGGGAGTGACACAGGGTTGTAGCCTCTCCCCGATGCTATTCAATCTGTGTATTGAGCAAGCAGTAAAGGAAACGAAAGAAAAGTTCGGAGTAGGTATTAAAATCCATGGAGAAGAAATAAAAACATTGAGGTTCGCCGATGACATTGTAATTCTGTCACAGACAGCAAAGGACTTGGAAGAGCAGTTGAACGGAATTGACAGTGTCTTGAGTATGTAAGATGAACATCAGCAAAAGCAAAACGAGGATAATGGAATGTAGTCGAATTAAGTCGGGTGATGCTGCGGGAGTTAGAGTAGGAAATGAGACACGTAAAGTAGTAAAGGAGTTTTGCTGTTTGGGTAGCAAAATAACTGATGATTACCGAAGCAGGGAGGATATAAAATGTAGACTGGCAATGGCAAGTAAAGCGTTTCTGAAGGAGAGAAATTTGTCAACATCGAGTATTGATTTAAGCGCCAGGAAGTCGTCTCTGAAAGTATTTGTATGGAGTATAGCCATATATGGAAGTGAGACATGGACGATAAATAGTTTAGACAAGAAGAGAATAGAAACTTCAGAAATGTGGTGCTACAGAAGAATGCTGAAGATTAGATGTGTAGATCACGTAACTAATGAGGAGGCACTGAATAGAATTGGAGAGAAGAGGAGTTTGTGGCACAACTTGACTAGAAGAAGGGATCGGTTGGTAGGACATGTTCTGAGACCTGAAGGGATCACCAAATTAGTATTGGAGGGCAGCATGGAGAGTAAAAATCGTAGAGGGAGACCAAGAGATGAATACACTAAGCAGATTCTGAAGGATGTAGGCTGCGGTAGGTACTGGGAGACTAAGTGGCTTGCACAGGATAGAGTAGCATGGAGAGCTGCATCAAACCAGGCTCAGGACTGAAGACCAGAACAACAACAACAACAACAACATCTATTACTTCTTCTTGGACGGCATACGCAGATGTGAGCGGGTTATGACGTCCTTATTGAACGATAGGGTGGTCTTTGCTTGTGGTTTTAAAACATAGTCGACCAGATCCTCGACAATGGATGTGCTTGTTCTCTCACTCTCACGCATTCCGATGTAAAATGAAGTGATAAAAGTCACGGGATAGCGATATGCACACAAGCAGACGGCAGCACTATAAAAGAACAGTGCACTGGCGTAGCCTTCAATCGTACTCATGTGATTCATGTGAAAAGGTTTACGACTTGATTATGGCCACACGATGGTAATTTACAGACATTGAGAGCGGACTGGTAGTTGGAGCTAGACGCATGGAATATTCCGTTTCGGAAACCGTTAGTAATTTCAACACTCTGAAATCTACAGTGTCAAGAGTGTGCTAAGAATACCAGATTTCAGGCATTACCTCTCATCACGAAAAGGCAGTGGCCAATGGCCGTCACTTAACAACCGAGAGCAGCGACGACTGTGAGGAGTTGTCAGTGCTCACAAACAAGCAACAGTGAAGAGAATAACCACAGACATCAGTGTGAGACGTAAGACTAACGTATCTGTTAGAGCAGTGTGGCGAAACTTGGCGTTTATAGGCTATGGCAACAAATGACCGACGCGACTGCCTTTGCTAACAGCACGACATCGCTTTCAGCATCTCTCGTGGGCTTAGACGACAGTAAAACCGTGTCCTAGTTAGAAGAGTCGTGATTTCAGTTGGTGGCAACTGATGATAGCGTTAGAGTGTAGCGCAGACCCCATGAAACCGTGGGCAAGCTCGTGGTAGCTCCACAATGGCGTGGACTGTTGCGAGCTAACATCCCAAAAATGTTTGGAGTCACATGCGGTTTCTCTTCGTCGTAATCTCTTGGCCCAAACTCGACTAGGCGTTGAATCGCACGTGTCGCTTTACACGCCCTAAATTAGACAGCTGTGACCCTTTGGTTAAATTGTCTGGCTGATGGCAAGTTTGCGAAATACAAAGTTAACATAACATAAAACACTAGTAATAATATCGGGAACTAAATTAACGACCCATAAATGATGCAGGCCACACAGTTGCGATTTGGTAAAATAATTTTTGTTCAGAAAGCAAACTAACAGCGAAACTGGTCGTGTTTAGAGTTACTGTTTCACTCTAGCGCATATCCATTTGACACAGTTCGATCATTCACAGTCTCTCCACCTCGTTAAGTACACGAAAAGTTAGACTTCACACAAGGCGTGCGGCTGCTCACCGCGATACCACATAACACGAAATTTTCTAAGTCGTTTCACTTCCTAGCTGCCTAAAGACCGACCATCCGCTTTCGCGTCTGCATGCGAACTGTACCCTTTGGTGTCTCCAGCCGAACTCTCCGCTTTAGCGTCCCCGGCCGTGTTACCCGCGCAACGAACATCCTCTCTCGACTGACTAGGAGAGTTCCCTTTCCTGAAGCCGTCCATCTGATTGGCTACAGCTTATTATACATTATTTTACATTTTAATATATTTAAATAATCAAAGCTTGACCACTTTCACGTTCTAAATAAAGTAATAATAATATCCATTACATAATAAACGTTACATTTTTTTACATAAAACCAATACAATTTCCTTCTTAGCTTTGAATGCCACGGCCAGTAGCCTTGCACCAGTGTGCTTTCTGATAAATAAATAAAGAACAAAAGTAACTATTATGCACTAAACTTTACAACAAGTATTCTATTACCTAATTACTCAATAAGGTGTCATACTGTCATCGTTCAATGTGTTTTCTGTGGAGGATATTAAGATCTGATCCTTAACTGTAAATACTGATAATTTAAATTTACTATACCTTTTAAACAAATAAAGTTACAGGGTTGATATTTACAACGTCTGTCATTTTAATGATGCAATTCTAAATGAAATGTCGATCGTTAAGATCGACTAAAGCATTCAGATTTTAGCATTCAAGTCTTTATTACAAAACCTGTTAATTTCACTTTAATACTAAATCTTAAACTATTACAGATATGATGAATATTCAAGTTTTATTGGGACCACCATGAAAATTTATGGAGGATGGCAGATTAAAATTACTGTGGCTTGATTGCCTACATTAATATAGAGTTAAATAGTTTTCATAAATGTCCGCAGCTCGTGTTAGTGCGGTAGCGTTCTCGCTTCCCGCGCCCGGGTTCCCGGATTCGATTCCCGACGAGGTGAGGGATTTTCTCTGCCTCGTGATGACTGGGTGTTGTGTGATGTCCTTAGATTAGTTAGGTTTAAGTAATTCTAAGTTCTAGGGGACTGATGACCATAGATGTTAAGTCCCATAGTGCTCAGAGCCATTTTCATAAACGTTTCCGTTTATGGCTGATCTTAGGTCCGCCATATTTAACTCTGCTACCTCTCCTTAGCCACATACGGCTTCTACTGGGTTTCCCTATGACTTAGGTTCTCGTCTGTTTCACTCGCACACCACTTGTTCCTCTGGTCCAACTAAACCGATCGTTGACTGGAAAGGGAAACCTACGTTTCTAGCATTGTAGACTTAGATAAAGCTTCTGACAATGTTGACTGGAATATTCTCTTTCAAACTCCGACGGTGGCAGGGGTAAAATACAGGGAGCGAAAGGCTATTTACAATTTGTACAGAAACCAGATGGCAATTACAAGAGTCGAGGGACATGAAAGGGAAGCAGTGGTTGGGAAAGGAGTTAGACAGGGTTGTAGCCTCTCCCCGATGTTATTCAATCTGTATATTGAGCAAGCGGTAAAGGAAACAAAAGAAAAATTCGGAGTAGGTATTAAAATTCATGAAGAAGAAGTAAAAACTTTGAGGTTCGCCGATGACATTGTAATTCTGTCAGAGACAGCAAAGGACTTGGAAGAGCAGTTGAACGGAATGGACAATGTCTTGAAAGGAGGATATAAGATGAACATCAACAAAAGCAAAACGAGGATAATGGAATGTAGTCGAGTTAACTCGGGTGATGCTGAGGGGATTAGATTAGGAAATGAGACACTTAAAGTAGTAAAGGAGTTTTGCTATTTAGGGAGTAAAATAACTGATGATGGTCGAAGTAGAGAGGATATAAAATGTAGACTGGCAATGGCAAGGAAATCGTTTCTGAAGAAGAGAAATTTGTTAACATCGAGTATAGATTTAAGTGTCAGGAAGTCGTTTCTGAAAGTATTTGTATGGAGTGTAGCCATGTATGGAAGTGAAACATGGACGATAACCAGTTTGGACAAGAAGAGAATAGAAGCTTTCGAAATGTGGTGCTACACAAGAATGCTGAAGATAAGGTGGGTACATCACGTAACTAATGAGGAGGTATTGAATAGGATTGGGGAGAAGAGAAGTTTGTGGCACAACTTGACTAGAAGAAGGGATCGGTTGGTAGGACATGTTTTGATGCATCAAGGGATCACAAATTTAGCATTGGAGGGCAGCGTGGAGGGTAAAAATCGTAGAGGGAGACCAAGAGATCAATACACTAAGCTGATTCAGAAGGATGTAGGTTGCAGTAGGTACTGGGAGATGAAGAAGCTTCCACAGGATAGAGTAGCATGGAGAGCTGCATCAAACCAGTCTCAGGACTGAAGACCACAACAACAACAACATATATACCCTGCCAGGCCGGGTCACAACACTAAACATGAACAATACTAACGCAGTCTAATGATCAATGTACCTGTCACTGAGAATTGAAGTTCTAATTATTTTCCTATCCACCGATGGTGTGTACATGTATGAAGCTTCATTGGCATCCAACAATGTCTTCACTGTTTTCCTGTCTGGCAGTGTATATAAGATAAAATTTCGTTTCAACCACGCCTGGAAAAATGTGGAAAGTAAACTCCCATTCAAATGTAAATTTGAAATTTCGGAGGAACCATCGTGCCTCAGAAAAACGGAATTACAACAGGGAGGCGTACACGTACTCTTATTTGCATAACTCTTGCAGTGGATATGTGGAAAAAGGAGCAGCTACTGCTGACGTAGCGGAACCTTACTGAATAAACGAGTATGGATCAGCGAGCGTAGTGCGAATAAATCCCCATTACACTGATTAACTGAGCGCCGTGTGATGAATAATATAGCCAGTGCGGCCTCGGAATGTGGACGGAGGGATTGCGTTTTTCATTCCATCCCCCAGAGAAATGAAAATTAGTAGCGCGGACAAAGCATGGCTGACGTGGGACGTGAGGCATTCGTACCACCCTATGCGTCGACAATGCTTCCTTTTATTCGTCATGAATAATTTCTCTGGACACTACCTTCATACGTAACTTGCATTATTTATGTCTTCGCTAAGGTTATCACGTGCTGTGTACCGTGTATAGTTTCACTTGTGTGTAACACTATAGACTTGAATGTA
Organism: Schistocerca nitens; assembly: GCF_023898315.1. Classification (NCBI taxonomy): domain Eukaryota; kingdom Metazoa; phylum Arthropoda; class Insecta; order Orthoptera; family Acrididae; genus Schistocerca; species Schistocerca nitens. The sequence continues at coordinate 30,279,569 of NC_064615.1, forward strand.
TTACTTGTTGAGGAAAGACAGGCTGGCTGCTGAATGACAATACTGACTTGAAGTTGCATGCATGTGGTCAGCCTGCAAACGGATCATACAAAATACTCACCTAGAGGAAGAGAGCTACACAGTCTCTGTAACCACTCCAGCTAAAATATCTCGTCTGCAGTGTAGAAATAAAAAATGAGCTCCGTATTCTTGGTGCATCGAGTCATGTGATGCCACCTCCAAACTCGCTGTCTCTGTGTGCTCGGAAACTTGACTCCCCCGTCTCTGATGCTGCCCACGTAACCGAAAACACTTTACTCAAGTCTGGCTTCAGGAGAGTGAGTGCTCAAGTTTGCAAGTATAACAGTGGACTCCCAGCATTCCACACATACAATCAAAATGTCCTTGTTCCTGGGTTCAAACACTGTCACCATTTAAATAGTGAATAAAAATCGGCGTTGGCAGCTGAAGACTTCCACATTACAAGTCACTCTTATTTTTCCAACGGCCTTGTCAAACGGACCATACGACCAACAACGGGTTCAGGGCACTCTCTTCCCCTTTCATTGGAAACTGCCGCTAAAGAAGGACGAATCAACAATGGTGAAAGGCACGAGGACGCAGAGGGGAATGGTGACCACTGCATTAAAAGCACATAATATGTTTCCACAGGACATGTGGCCTGGATCTCTGGGAGGGTACTGCCAAGGGGGAGGTGACCACGAGAAAAGGATGGAATAACCAACGCAAGAATAACGCTCTGCAAGTCGGGGCATGAAATATCACAAGGTTGAATGTGGTATGAAAGCTAGAAAATATGAGAAGGGAAACGCAAAGGCTCACTCTAGATGCATTGGGGGTCAAGGAGGTAAATGGGAAGAAGACAAGGATTTACGTCAGATGAGTACAGAATAATATCGATAGCAGCCGATAATGTAATGGTCGTAGGACTTGTTATGAATGGAAAGGTGGGGCAGAGAATTATTTACTATGAACAGTTGAGTGATAGCGTTGTTCTCATCTGAACCGACAACACACTAACACCGATAACGATGCTTCAGGTACACATACCGATGTCATAAGCTGAAGATGAAGAGATAGAGAAAGTATACGAGGATATTTGAAAGACAACGAACTGACAGTTTCGTCGACTTTCACATTATCGATATTTGAGATGCAAATAACGTAGTGTAACATCTAGATCGTAATAGCTTGATTTGCAAATACCGTATTCCTTTATTTCTATTTAAGGTTGTGCGACAGTGATTGCCAATTCATTAAGTACCTGTGGGCCTTTTATTTCTTGAGAAATACGAGCGGCTGGGCTGGCAGTTTCACAGGCAGTCAGCAGACAAAAGCCAGCCTATGGGCACCATTAAGTTACCGCAGATCGTAAAGGGGACGCCGACGCCGAAGTAGGAAAGCGTTCGGAGAAGGCTGTTGTGTGCATCGGACAGCGTGAGCGGACGCCCATCTCAAGTCCACAGGATGATGATAGCAGGTAACGAAGTCGTTGGAGTTCCGCACTTTTTTGCGGCCAGGACGTTGTAAGGTACAGTAAATGTCCCAGAAAGCGGGCAACATCGAGCGTTGTGAGAAGAATGCTGAGAAGACGGCACCAGTCTCCTGATAGGAGGTCAATATATCGATGGGCACTACGCAGGCTCTGTGAAAGTTACCGGTATTCATCACTCTATGCTCTCGGCAGGTCAAGAGAAGTAAGGTGTGAGCTGTAGCTGGACCGTCGTATATACAAAGCAGATACGAATTTTTGGAGGGTCGTACGAAACAGCATGTTAACACGCCCCTTTGAGGGACCGACGTGACAGACCCAAGACACATCCTTTTCTTTAACTGTAGGCTTCTGGGAGCGATAACGCGGAAATTTGATCATCTTGATCTGTCGTAGTAGTTTTGGAAAATAACTGAGAAGTGGGAGCACGTTCCACGAGAATTTACTCATGTGATTTTGTAACCTCCCCCTCACTTATCGACCTTAATGAGAGTGAAAAATTAAACCGCGTGCACCTAATGGAAATTTGGGAAAAGCAATCGTCACCGAAGTTAATTTGTCGGTAAAGACGGAGGAAAGGGTTACATCTAAATGAAAGGAAAAATGCAAATGAAATTGGTGGAGATTAATTTTGAGAAAAGGGTAAAATTAATAAAGAAAGTAAATGTGTGGTCCTTACGTTAACAATTTATTGGCGTTAATTAGGTATTTGAGATTTGGGGAAAATCACAGTCGCCAGTCCTATGGACAACTACTATAATAACTGAAAATGAAAGATTAATGCACATATAATTAGCACTAAAAGCGTGGGAACTGAAGGTTGACACGTGTTGTGTGAAAACTGAATGTTTGTCAGAAATAAAAATTTCGCTACACTGTGACTTAATTTAGCAAAAGAATTAATAAAACCGGAAAATTGAAAGTTAATTTAGTGACTGAAATTAATAGTGAGCTTTGCTTCTGAAGCACTACGAAATTCAGTAAAATAAGGTTAGTCTTGGGCTACCTCAACAATCATTTCAAATCTACTGGCATCTACGCAATTTAGAAATAAGAGATTTAACTTTGAACTTGAATTACATGATTCTGAACAATTAACAGTAGTATAATTTAGTACGTACCAAGCTGAGCTGCAGTCACAGGTAAGCTAAAATATAGTAACAAATCTCGCACTCTTAATTTGTGCTTGTGTAATCTAAATATTGCAACCAGTTATGAATACATTACCTGAACTTTGAAATTAAAGCAGTGAAATCGAATGATATTACTTTAATGCTGGCGTTTGAATTTCAACGACACTCGGGTTCATTCCGGAGAAGGAAGGGACCCTCCTTGGCAATGCAATTGGGACAATGAGCAACAAAGATTCATGCTACGTTGCTGTAATTTAAAGAGGCAAATGGAACAATTTTAAAAGTTGAGGTCTGCCATACAGTTCTAAAACTTAACGTGCTCCCAGTCTTCCTTGCTGGTTGATTGGAGGTTTGAAATCGTCGATCGATCGGGTGGCGACAGTCACCAACGGTCGGCCGTCGCTGTTGCAGAAGCTGGATGTTGGCGCGCCTTCTTCTCGACACGGTCACCAGGTGAAATGGGCTCTTGATGTGCGCCAGCTAGAGCTTCCCGTCTGCGAAACCGTGTCAGAAACTATTATATCAAGTCGAGCGCAATTACATGCTGCCAAACCCCGAAAGCGCGGCAACTCGCGGGAGCGTCACACAACACACCTGCTCCACCGCCCTACTCCAGCCAGACCCTCTCTGCCCGCGCTCCATGCGGCAGAGTTAACACTACCAAAGATCCTAAGCATTTTGGTTCCCCACACGACCTATCGATGTAATCGCTCGATAGCATAGATTTCCCTAGGCCAGACTCAGCGTAAAAATACAAATAATATTTACAAAACAAACCAACTGTACATCGACATAAATGCATATATATATATATATATATATATATATATATATATATATATATATATATATATATATATATATATATCGGGGCGGTTAGTAGACCCGAAACCGAGCGCCTCCCCAGGTGGCGGATAGGGGAATGCCTCCTAGATATAGGTGGTACCGAGGAAATGAAATACCCGGGGCGGACCAAAACTACTAGTAGGGTCTGTTCCCACAGTGGGCGGCTACAAAAGGCGTCTGCTCCACATGTCAGTGGCGGCCTCAACCAACCTCCTGATCTGGAAAGTCAGGTTCTAGTCGGCAGCATGCCATACATCCAACTACTAAACATCATGATGGTACAACGAGAAAAATCTCATTACCCCGGGCCCCAGTCAGTAGACTGGGATCATCGTGAGCATCGGATTCCGGGGGCTCACGGACATCGTGAGAAGAATCGGAGCTTCTCAAACTCCCTCAAGACCAAACGCAAACACTACATCGGCACACTCAACGTGAACACACTGATGAAGACAGGAAAGATGAAACAACTGACAGACACTGTCGAAAAATTTCAAATCAAAATATGTGCACTGCAAGAAACACGATTCACAGACGAAGACCATTTCAACACGGAGAATTTCAGAATATACAAAGGAAAACCATCGAGGCAACTGAAAAACCTAAGGCTTTTTGGCACAGGATTTGCAGTACACAGGTCCATCACGGACAGCATAATCGACTTTTCGTCACCAAACGAAAGAATCAGCACCATCACAGTGAAATCAGCCAATAAATCCTACACAATAATCAACGCACATGCACCGACTAATGACTACAACAGGAAAAACCCGGACGAAATTGATGACTTCTGGACGACAATGGAAGAAACTATCAGAAAAATTCCTGCACATAGAGTCAAAATAATACTGCGAGACTTCAACGCTAAACTCGGAAAAGAAAAGATATACAGACATATCACAGGAAAACATACTCCACACAAGGACACCAACAAAAACGGAAAACATCTGACAGACTTTTGCAAAAGCCACGACCTCACCATTATGTCAACAAAATTCAAGAAAACAACACGAAAACTTACCACATGGAAATTCCCTAGAGGAAAGCAAGAACTACAAATCGACCACTTAATAGTCCAGAAAGACTCAAAAAAAGAAATTTTGAACATAGACACCCGTAAAGGCTACTTCGACTCAGACCACCACCTACTACAGATCAGGATTCGCCTTTTGCCCAAGAAAAAGCTCCAGAAGAACAAAATTGTTAGACCAGATCCAGAATACGTTACTTTAAACCAGACACAAATATTACACAAAATTAAAATGTGGAAAACGACAGACTGGACACAACTTTCACGAAGAATCCGAGAGGCCATGAAACTAGCAAAAGCACCACGCACACGGAAACACCGTTGGTGGAACCACACATGTGACCAAGCTATTGACCAACGAATCAGTGCATGGAAAAAAATTAGTAGCCATAAATCCCAAGAGAACTGGATGAACTTCTTGAAAACACAGAAGCAATCAAGCAGAATCATTCGCAGTGAAAAACGACAGTATGACAAACGGCGACTGACAGAGATCGAATCGGACTTCATGAAGAACAATACAAGAAACTTCTACAGAACGTTCAGAGAAAATATGACTGGATATCAACCACCCAACTTGTGCTTCAGAAGGCCGGATGGAACCCTAGAAACCAATACCAAAAACAATTGTGACATTCTGGCAAAGTACTTTGAAAAACTGTTCAACACGGACCCCCCTATGGAAGAAATAATGACAGAAACGAGCACATACAATCCAGATAGTGAACCTCCAACTCTAGAAATGGTTCAAATGGCTCTGAGCACTCTGGGACTCAACTGCTGTGGTCATAAGTCCCCTAGAACTTAGAACTACTTAAACCTAACTAACCTAAGGACAGCACACAACACCCAGCCATCACGAGGCAGAGAAAATCCCTGACCCCGCCGGGAATCGAACCCGGGAACCCGGGCGTGGGAAGCGAGAACGCTACCGCACGACCACGAGATGCGGGCGTCTAGAAGTTAGAGAAATAATTAAGTCACTCAATAATCGTAGAGCACCAGGAGAAGATGGCATCATCGCGGAAATCTGGAAGCTACAAGACCCAGAACTCACCAAAGACATCCACAGGATCTTGGAAGACATCTGGAAGACCATGAAAATTCCTGACGACTGGAAAACTCCCATGATACACCCACTACACAAAAAAAAAGGTGACAAGACTGACCCGAACAACTACAGAGGAATATCCCTACTACCGGTCACATACAAGATCCTCTCTAAAGCTTTACTGAACAGACTAGAATGCCAGACCGACCACTTGATTGGGGAATACCAAGCAGGCTTCCGTAAAGTGCGGTCTTGTGCGGAACAAATTTGGAACCTGAAAATGATTTTACAACACAAACAGAACCTGATCATTACCTTTGTTGACTTCAAAAAGGCGTACGACTCTATCGACCGGAAAACTCTCTTCAAAATTCTAGCAGAATACAAAGTAGACAACAGAACACGGGCTATCGTAGAGCAAACTTTAACCAACACGACCTCCAAAGTAAAGTTCTGTGGGGAACTATCAGAACCCTTTGAAATTCGCACAGGTGTCCGACAAGGCGATGGCCTCTCACCTCTCCTTTTCAATCTGGTGTTAGATAAGGTCATAAAAGAATGGGAAACATCACAACAGGGGATAACCTTAGGAAAGCTACAGATTAAATGCCTGGCTTTTGCAGATGATTTGGCGATTGTCACGAAAGGTATAAAGGAAGAAAAAAGACGATATTGATAAACTGCACGAAATCGCTTCCAAAACTGGACTACAGATCTCTTACGAAAAGACACAGTTTATGAGCACAAAGAAACTCTCACATCTGAACACAAAGTATGGCACGATTTACAAAACGGCAAACTTCAAATACCTCGGTGAAACACTACAAATGAGTGGACATAACAGAGACTCAAACGAAGAAAGAAAGACTAAACTGGACAAGGCATAAAAAGTAGTGTGGAATCATTACAACAAGAAGTCTATCTCACAAAAAGCCAAATTACGCCACTGCGACACGGTGGTGCTCCCCGAGGCACTATATGCCGCAGAGAGCACACTAATCCTAGGGCATACACGTATCAGACAATTAGAAAAAGTAGAACGGAAAATACTTAGGAAAATATTTGGCGCAACTAACAACAATGGAATATGGATCAAGAAACCTACAGAGGAACTGTACAAATATACGGAGACAATCACAGAAAAGATTAGAAAACGCAGACTACAATTCTATGGACACCTATACAGAATGCCATCACACAGGATGACCAAACAGATCTTTGACTGGGTAACCACTAGAAACAACAAATGGATGGCAGAGGTAGAAAACGACCTGAACCAACTCAACATAACAGCAGACACAATAAACGACAGAATAAAATTCAGAAACATCATTAAGAAAAGTAAACTACATGAGATACAATGTGACAAACGAACAGGCATAAAATGGACCGAAGAACGCAAGCAAGATCACAGCCAGAAGGTGAAAGAAATTTGGGCAACCAAAAAGGCAATCAAGATGAAGCCGAAGACACAAAGCCGACAAAAAGCATGGACAGAGGACCGGAAACAGAAACACAGCGAGAGAATAAGGGAAGTTTGGGCAGCAAGGAAGGCAGCAAAAGAAACTGGCCATGGAGTTTAGTCCAAATGCGCTCTTTAAGGGCAAAACACCAATAAAATATATATATATATATATATATATATATATATATATATATATATATATATATATATATATATATATATATATATAACAATTACAATATATAAAAACACAGAAATGTCATATCTTCAGGTAACAAAATAACGAAAAAAATTTATAGTACAATAGATGGAAATAGGAGGATATACAATTCCGGCGTTACAATTTGATAACTGCTCGTGAGAGGCCAGGACTGGCTCTCGAAGAAAGGGCAAAGGTTACGAGGAAAGACAGGAGGAACTAACGAGGCACTTCGTCTGCTGCTAGGCTGAGAATACTTCGAATTCTGCTCACAGAATTAGGTGTGAGAAGTAATCAGTTCACTTTGCAGTTCCAACTGAAGCATGATGTAAGGTTAGCGTTAGGTAGCTTTCCGGGGTTCGCAGCCGTGGTCCGGCGCAGAGGTTGCCGACAACTGCACTGGCGGACAACACAATGACGCTGTTAAAAAAAATGGTAAGATCAGCAGTTGGCTTTGGCGTGTATAGGCCGCAATTTACTCAGTAATCTTTAGACTGGCAATGAACAGAAGGAAAACGCCCGTCTATGAAACATAATTTTTCAGAACTCAAATTTTGGTAATCATTCTTATCAGATCGCGGAAACGGATCAGTGTGGTAGTAAAGTAGTAACGTACCTATCGGTTCCTTGTCTTCAATCTCCGCCGACCTTGGTAACGTGTAACTGTTTCATAATTTGTCCGAGGGTAGGATTTTATTAAACATGTCCGTGTCATACTTCAATGCAACAACTGCACTCGTTTTGGGTGAGGATTTATAATAAGCAATAGAACTTATCCTAACCTGGACTTTCACTACGTATGTATCTCCCACGTTCACAAAATTAAATTACTGAGTCACTATTCCACCACCGTTTTGAAATTTGTACGGTCATAATGTAGCGTTAGTAAAAAAATCATTGCATAACAAATGATAGTTCCAATATTCATTGGGCGTCTACATAACGATGCTGGTTAATTACCCAAATGTGTAAGTGGTGGGTTAGTACGTATTGAACGGGTGATTCAGTTTGTAAAGGGAGATGAAAATTTAATATTGATAAGGTACTGGAATTTGGTTTACAGGAAGGATAGAAGAAAGGATTACGGGGGAATGTGGGTTTAGTATTAAAATAAAACAGAAAAAAAGGTAGCGTTTTGCAATAAATTTCAGCTAGTAATAGCGAATACTCAGTTCGGGAATCACAAGAGGAGGAGGTATATTTGCAAAAGGCCACGAGATACGGGATGATTTCATTAGATTACATATGGTCAGACAAAGATTCCGAAATAAGATACTGGATTTTAAAAGTGTACCCAGGAGTAGATAGACACTCAGATCACAATTTATTAGTGGTGAAGAGTAGGCTGACGTATGAGAGATTAGTCAGGAAGAATCAGTACACAAAGAAGTGGGGTACGGAAGTACTATGGAATGAGGAGATACGCTTAAAGTTCTCTAAGGATGTAGATACTGCGTTAAGGAATAGCTCAGTACGCAATTCAATTGAAGATGAATGGACGTCCCTGAAAAAGACAATCACAACAGAAGTTCGAAAGGAAAATATGGCTACAAAGAAGGTAACTGCGAAGTAAACATGGGTAATCGAAGAAATACTTTAGTTGATCGATGAAAGAAGGAACTACAAAAACTGTTCAGGGAAATTCAGGAATACAAAATACAAATCGTTCAGGATTGAAATAAAGGAAGTGCAGGGGAGCTAAGGCGAAATGGGTGCATGAAAAATGTGAAGGAATCGAAAGAAAAATGATTGTCGGAAGGATTGACTCAGCTTATAGGAAAGTCGAAACAACTTTCGATGAAATTAGATGACGATCACTATAGCTTTAGGAAAGGTAAAAACACCAGAGAGGCAATTCTGACTTGGCGGTTGATAATCGAAGAAAGACTAAAGAAAAATCAAGACATTTTCTTAGGATTTGTCGACCAGGAAAGATTATTAGACAGTGTCAATTTTGCAAGATGTTAGAAATTTTGAGGAAAATATGTTTGATCTATAGGAAGAGACGGCTAATGTACAACATCTACAAGAGCCAAGTGGGAATAATAAGACTGGACGAAAAAACATGAAGTGCTAGGATTAAAAAGAGTGTAAGGCAGGAGTATAGTCTCTCGCCCCTAGTGTTCAATGTAGTGACCGAAGAATGAATGATGGAAATAAAAGAAAGGTTCAAGAGTGGAATTAAAATTCAAGGTAAAAGGATACCAATGATAAGATTTGCTGAAAACATTGCTAACCTCAGTGAACATAAAGAAGAATTACAGGATTAGCTGAATGAAATGGAGAGTCTAATCAGTAGTGAATATGCGCTGAGAGTAAATCGAAGAATGACGAAACTGATCAGAAGCAGCGGAAATGAGAACAGAGAAACTTAACGTCAGCGTTGGTGATCACGAAGTAGATGAAATTGTGCAACTGTGCTGACTAGGCAGCAAAATAAATCATAAGAGGTGGAGCAGTAAGAACAAAAAAAGCAGAATAGTACTGACATAAATGCATTCCTGGCCAAGAGAAGTCTACTAGTATCAAACACAGGCCTCAATTTAAAGAAGAAATTTCTGAGAATTTACGTCTGGAGCACAGCATTGTATGGCAGTGAAACATGCACTGTGGGAAAACAGGAACAGAAGAGAATCGAAGCATTTGAGATGTGGTTTTACAGATGAAGGTTGAAACTTATGTGGACTGATAAGGTAACGCATGAGGAGATTCTGATCCGAACCGGAGAGGAAAGGAATATATGGAAGAAACAGACGAGAAGAAGCGTCAGGATGATAGGACATTTATTAAGACGTCAGGGTGTAACGCCGGAAATGCATATCCTCCTATTTCCATCTAATGTACTATGAATTTTTTTCCTTATTTTGTTACCTGAAGATATGACATTTCTGTGTCTGTATATATTGTAATTGTTTTATTATATATATATATATATATATATATATATATATATATATATATGTGTGTGTGTGTGTGTGTGTGTGTGTGTGTGTGTGTGTGTATTTATGCCGTTGTATAATTGGTTTGTTTTGTAAATATTATTTGTATTTTTACGTTGGGTCTTGCCTAGGGAAAACTATGCTATCGAACCATTACATCGATAGGTCGTGTGGAGAACCAAAGTGTTTACAATCTTTGAGAGTGTTAACTCTGCCGCGCGGAGCGCAAGTAGAGGAGAGTCTGGCTGGAGTAGGGCAGTCGAGGAGGTGTGGTGTGTGACGCTCCCGCGAGTTGCCGCGCTTTCGGGGTTTGGCAGTATGTAATTGCGCTCGACTTGCTATGATAGTTTCTGACACGGTGTCGCGGACGGGAAGCATCAGCTGACGCACATCTAGAGCCCGTTTCGCCTGGTGACCTTGTCGAGAAGAAGGCGCCCAACATCCAACTTCTGCAACAGTGACGGCCGACAATGAGTGACTGTCGCCACCTCACCGATCGACGACTACAAACCTTCAATCAACCAACAAGGAAGACTAAAAGCACGTAAAGTTTTAGAACTGTATGGCACACCTCAGCTTTTAAAATTGTTCCATTTGCCTCTTTAAATTACAGCATCATAGCATGAACCTTTGTTGCTCATTGTCCCAATTGCATTACCAAGCAGGGTCCCTTCCTATTCCGGAATGAACCCGAGTGTCATTGAAATTCAAACGCCAGCATTAAAGTAATATCATTCGATTTCACTGCTTTAATTTCAAAGTTCGGTTAAGGTATTCATAGCTGGCTACAATATTTAGATTACACAAGCACAAATTAAGAGTGCGAGTTTTGTTAGCATATTTTAGCTTACCTGTGACTGCAGCTCAGCTTGATACGTACAAAATTTTACTATTGTTAATTGTTCAGAATCATTTAATTCAAGTTCAAAGTTAAATCTCTTATTTCTAAATTGCGTAGAGTCAAGTTGCTTTTGAAATGATTGTTGAGGTAGTCCAAGACTAACCGTATTTTACTGAATTTCGATGTGCTTCAGAAAGAAAGCTCACTATTAACTTCAGTCACTAAATTAACTTTCGATTTTCCGGTTTTATTAATTCTTTTGCTAAATTGAGTCAGAGTGCAGCGAAATTTATTACTTCTGACAAACTTTCAGTTTTCACACTACACGTGTCAACCTTCAGTTGCCACGCTTCTAGTGCTAACTATATGTGTAATAACCTTTCTTTTTCAGTTACTATAGTAATTGTCCTTAGGACTGGCGACCGTAATTTCCCCCAAATCTCAAATATCTAATTACCCTAGTTAATTGTTAACGTAACGGCCGCACGTTTACTTTCTTTATTAACTTTACCCCTTTTGGAAATTAATTTCCACCAGTTTCATTTGCATTTTTCCTTTCATTTAGATGTAACCCTTTCCTCCCTCTTTACCGACAGATTAACTTCGGTGACGATTGCTTTCCCAAATTTCCATTAGGTACACGCAGTTTAATTTTTCACTGTCATTAAGGTCGATAAGTGAGGGGGAGGTTAAAAGTTGAGGACGAGGACAATTGGCGCAATAATCGTAACAGTGGTAGAGGCTGTGGTAACAACAACAGGTACCACAGCAACCACAACAATGACAACTATGGGAATAATGCATACCGCAATCTTGGCAGCAATAACAATAGTGGTTCGGGCCGTAATGTCAATCGGTACAATGCAAAATATAGCAGGAATAACGGAAACCAGTATCATACTAGCGTGATACCGGCTTCACAGAATAGTAATAACGCCAGAGGGTGTGACCAGCCGCCTCAGCAGTATCCGGGGAGCGTATCTGCTGGGACGAGACAGGGAAACGATTAGCCGCGCCGGTGAGGGGCCGACCGGGCCTGGAGAAATTTTGGCGGCCCAATAACAGTAGAAAACCGAGGTGTAGTCGTTATGAAAGTTCCTTATGGAATAATCAATGGCGGGAGAGTCTGCCAGTGTTAGGAGAAAGGAGTGCGCCCACAAGTAGTAGATCAGCTGTAGACACGGCAGCAGAAAATACATTCACTGTCAGCGAGAACAATTTAAGTAGTGTTCCGGAAATCGATTATAAAGTGGTAGCTGTAACACCCACAGCGGAACTGGAGATTGAGTTTAAGAATGATTCGCAAGTGTTGAGAGAAGATCAGATGTCGGATAAAACGTCCGTCATCGAGCGAGTGGATTCAGAGAGGGATGAGGTCTGGTTAAGGCAGTTCGGTCGCTTATACGACGAACTAAGAGATTATAGGGGCCTGTACGGGAGAAGTGTTTATGGGGAGCGCGGGCAGGATTTGCCGCGTCTCGTCCCGCAGGAAGATAGTGTTTGTGAAGTGATAGAAAGTTCTGGCCCTAACCGGCAGACTTTACCAGAAATAGTTGATGTTAATGGGGAGCACGAGGAAGATTCGTCGTGTTTCACATCGCAAGAGTTGGATGTTGAAGTAGTAACGGAAAGTTCTGGCCCTGACCGGCAGACTTTACCGAAAGTTATCGTGTTAGAAGTGGCCGACACATCCGACGCAAAACTCCAGTTTTAACATTGCGAAAGTATTGAGGAGAAAGATTACGAGAATTCTAGTGATAGCCGCACACGATTGGTAGAAAAGCACGTAGATTACAGCGTGTATGAGGTTAGAGCTGACGTTATACGGTCCGACGGTAGCAGTGTGGGTTGCGCAGATCCAGAGGAAGTAATTGCAGATACTACTGGGCACATTCCTCCAGGTAGATTGGCAGACGAGATCAATCTGAGCAAAGAGGAATCAACGAAGGTGACAATTAGTGGTTAATAGCAAAGCAACACTCACTATTTGTCGAGTTACAGGAAAAGGTTTCGGTATTGGAGGCGGAGCTACAGACTAAGCCTCAGGACAAACGTGTTGAAATTAAAACTGTATGTGAACAGAGGCTGAAAAAGCCGCCAGATAAGCCGGATTTAGGATCAAAGCCAGATGGTTTTTTTCTTGGAATGACCTGGATATAGACGAGGATTTATTGTGGGAAAATAAAGAAACAGTCGAGGAAAAGTGTAGACAGATAGTAGTGTTGTTAAGCACGGCCTACAACTAAACGTGTTGATTGACACCGGTGCAGAATTGAGTGCTGTATCTGGGAAAATATTTGAGTTACTGAAAGACAGACCTGGTATCGTAGTTATGCCAGTAACAGGAGTGAAAATTATCTGTGCTACTGGGAAGGCCAGTAAACCGTGCACAAAACAGATTTTTGTCAACTTCGAGATATGTGGGGCACGATTTGAAAAAGATTTTGTCGGCGTGCCAGACTTAACTACAGAAGTAATTATTGGGTTAGATTGGCTATTAAAGTACTGTGCAGTGATTAACTGCGAATGCAGAACTTTGACATGTACGTCACAAGATAAAACAATAGTAGTTAGTTTTGACGAGGCAGGAGATGGTGTGCATAGGCAATACCAGCCTACACACATTGTTAACTGTAATGTAAGGACTCTCAGCATTGACAATAGTGTAGAAAGTGAATTGGAAAGTATTGTAGACGGTGTGTCAAACGTAACACACGAACAAAGACGAGGTCTGTATGAAGTAATAACGAGGAATAAGAGTGTGTTTTCAAACCGGGACTTGTGGAAGGATATAAATGCAAGTTGCATGTAATTCCGTACGAACCATTCTTCGTGAGACCGTATGCTATACCGCTGTCCAAAAAGGAAGCAGTGCAACGGGAGACAGATAAGATGATCGAATGGGGAGTGTTTGAAAGAAGTACGAGTCCATACAATTACGGTTTGGTCATTGTAGCAAAATGGGATGGTTGTGTGCGTATTGTGATTGACGCACGCACGCTGAATAGGGTCGTTCAACGCGAAACAGACAGACCAGAGAGTATGGAGGAGATTTTGCAACGTTTTCATGACGTTAAGTTCATGACTAGCCTCGATCTGACGGCTAGTTACTCGCAAATAGAACTCGAAGAAGAATCTAGGCCATACACCGCCTTCTTGTTTGCGGGCAGGTGTTATCAGTATAGAGTACTGCCGTTTGGACTTAATATATCTGTGTCCGTATTCATCAGGGCCCTAGATAAAGTGCTACGACCGGCTTTGAGTTCAAGATTAACTGTATATGTTGACGACCTATTGTTGGCCAATGCCACTTGTCATGACCATTGTGACCTGTTAGATGAAGTTTTTAGAGCATTGCGCCATGGCGGAATGACTCTAAAGCTAAAGAAATGCGAATTTGTGAAGCAGGAGCTGAGATTTTTAGGGCATGTAATTACCACTGCTAGTATTACGAAAGGCTCAGAGAAACTAGTGGCAATAAGGAATTGTCCTCCACCCAAGTCTAGGAAACAGTTAAAAAGTTTTCTAGGGCTCACAGGATTTTACCGTAAATTTGTAAAAGGACAAGTGTTTAATGATGAAAATTTCAATAACCTCTTACGCAAAAATGTTCCGTTTGTGTGGACTGACGGATGTCAGGCCGCTTTCGAAAGATTAAAAGACGAGTTGTTAAGATCTAACATACTATTTCATCCTGATTTATCGCTACCCTTCCATCTTGGAACGGATTCGTCGAATTATGGGGTGGGGGTAGAACTGTTCCAAGAACTTGGTAAAGGAGAGGATAAAGAACACCGAACGATAGCGTTCGCGAGTCGAACTTTATCAAAAAGTGAGCGAAACTACACGATTTCTGAGGAGGAGTGTCTCGCTATCGTGTGGGGATTCAAGAAGTTCAAGGGTTACCTATGGGACCGTAAGGTGATTATTCATACGGACCATAAGGCGCTCACTTATCTGAAGGATTGTAAACTACTTCACGAAAGACTGACTAGGTGGTCGCTGTATTTACAGCAATTTAACTATGACATCTGTTACGTAAAAGGGACCGACAATTGCGTAGCGGATGCGCTGTCGCGGTTGCCCGAGTCTAATCAAGATGTATTGAAAGATGAGTCAGATGGAGTGGTCAAATTTTACTATTTTAAAGAAGTTGAGGGACATTAATTAGCAGTGAACATCTGTAAGAATCTACGTCGTCATCAGAACGAGGACGGTTGTTTAAATATGGTGAAAACCCGATATGATGAAAGGAGTTCAGAAGGAGAGAAATTAAGAAAGTATTACAAGATATACGATCATATCTTGTACATACGTAAGGGTGAAGATAGTAATATTTGGCGGGTATGCTGGCCCACCAAATTCGTCACGGAAATAATAGACTACTACCATTTGGCGTATGGTCACTGTGGACCAAAGAAATGTACGGAAAAGCTGAGTGAAGTAGTGCATTTTAACAACATGTTAAAACGCGTTACTGACGGAGTGAAAACTTGCGATTTATGTCAGAAGGTGAAGGTTACCAACAGTACGAGTCGCGGTCCTATGCAAAGTATAAGGCCTAACGACACCTTTGAATTACTGTGCGTGGACGTATACGGACCTTTGCCCAAATCATCAGGAAACTATGCCTACATTTTAGTAGTGCTAGAAGCTTTTTCCAAGTTCATCAAACTATACCCGATTAGGAAAGCTACAGCCAAAGCGGTTTATAGCAAGCTTGTGAACGATTATTTTGTTTATTTTGGTAAGCCCAAGGCGATTCTATCCGACAATGGGGCACAATTTACTTCTAAGTTGTGGAATGAAGGCATGGCAAGTAATGGGGTCGAGGTGATCCACATTTCAGCTTACTGTCCGGCTGGAAATCCCGCTGAGAGGTATATGCGCGAGCTAGGCCGACTTTGCCGTACCTATTGCCACCACAGCCATAGGGTATGGGGCAAATATGTAGCAGAATTTGAGAGAATTATGAATACCTTGAGACATGAGTCTACGGGTTTTTCTCCAGAGGAAATCCTGTTAGATGACAGAAGTAAAAGTTTAGTGGAAGAGATAATCAAATTCCCTCCACGGATTGACATTAGTATTGGTGTGAAAAAAGATCGTTTGCGAGAAATAATGAAGCTAAAAGCCGATGCTCGCATACGTTGTCATGACGCTAAAGCGCGTTTTGCTAAGTTTGCAATCGGAGACTTAGTACTTGTAAAAGCTCATGAGAAATCGAGCGAGATAGACAATGAAATCTCAAAATTTAAGTTTATTAGTAATGGACCATTTAAAGTCATTGGTATACCTCACACAAATGCTTATTGCTTAGAGTATCCAAGCTCTGGAAAGCTATTAGGTATACGGAACATTGTAGACCTGAAATTGTACCAACCAAGGATTGATTAATACCACAGAAAGGGTAATTTGTACAGTATGTAAATATAGAGTGTAAGATTTAAGGATGTGCCATGTTGCGATGCTTTTGCCTGACCTAGAGGTCACTACAGAAGTTGTCATTAATACGTAATTAATTTTGATTAAATGATTTAAGAGTAACTGATTAGTAACCAATTGAAAAATCCAAGCTGGTAGTTTAAGTTTACAGCTGAGTCACAGTAGATTAAGGAATGTAAATATGATTTTGCAACTAGCTGTAAGATTTCATAAACATGCGATTTACTAGTCATTGCCGATGCACTTCGACGCTGTTTTAAGTTTCAGGCTAGTACATGCTTGTGATGATGGACAGTGTTGAGTTATCGACTGTGATAGTGTTAATGGACTCCTTGAGATTACTTGGGATTGAGTTTTTCCGAAAGAATTCAGTGAAACGGACGTTCTGGAAATGCCGTTACACAGGGCGAGTGAGATCAAGCGTGCCGCACAGGCGGGCGCAACAATACTGGCGAGGCGGAGCCGCTGTCGGCTCTTGTGCCGCTGTCGGCATTCTTTGTACTTGCGGGTACGGAAGGCGGAGTTGTTTTTCTTCCCGGGCAGCCTATGTGAAAGAATTCTGTTGTCAATATTTATGTTTTTGTCGATCTGCTGTATAATATTTTCTTGTTTAGCGTTAAGTGGACTCTCATGACGAGAGTATTAATTATGAAAAGGTTATATAAAATGTTGATTCAATGTAATTAATTATTAATTTGCGTATTTTGATATACCTGGTTTTTATGACCATGTACTCTGGTTAATTTTGTAAATAGTATTCCATTTCTTGATAGTGTTACGAAATTTAATGATTTTGGAATAGCTAAACCATTTTCTATGTTTTCTATGAATTTTAATATATTGTCAACATGTTTTCTTTTGTGTAAGATGACAGAGTGGAATAAGATTAGGAGTGTCTCCACTCAATTATTTTGGTCTAGAAAATGGTTTATGGTTAATTAGCCTAATGCTACATTTTCTAGATGTTTTGAGCATATGCATTTCCGCTGTTTTCTTTTTCTTTTTTGGGACATTTTCTGAGTCTGTTTACGTTACACGAACATCCTCAGACAATGTGGGACACGTGTAACGCCGGAAATGCATATCCTCCTATTTCCATCTATTGTACTATAAATTTGTTTTCCTTATTTTGTTACCTGAAGATATGACATCCCGTTTGTGGTTGTTGGTACCCCCATCGAGCGCCTCCCCAGGTGGCGGATAGGGGAAAGCTTCCTAGATATAGGTGGTATTGGGGAAATGAAATACCCAGGGCGGACCAAAAACCAATAAACCCAGTGGTGTCTGTTCAGCATCTGGCGGCCAGTGGCCAGCGTCTGTTCCTCTAGTTAAGACGGTTGCACAAAATCTTCTCTAACTCAAAAATCGAGTCGTATACCTGTGGTCTCAGCAGAGATCACCACAAAAACTAAAATTCAACTTGAACGCATGATGGAAAAGACGACCACAGAGTCACTACCCCAGGCACCAGTCGACAGACTGGATTCACCTGATCATCGGATTCTGGGGGATCAGGGACACCATGCGGAGAAGGATCGGAGCTTCTCAAAAACTCGTCACACTCTCAAAACGAAACGTAAAAAATTTATTGGTACAATTAATGTGAACACCCTCACTAAAACAGGCAAATTAAAGCAACTTACCAGCGCAATGGGAAAATTTAACCTGAAAATCACTGCACTGCAAGAGACAAGATACACAGATGAAGGACACTTTAACACAGAGAATTACAGGATGTACAAGGGCAAACCTGCTGTGGTGTCACCGCCAGACACCACACTTGCTAGGTGGTAGCTTTTAAATCGGCCGCGGTCCGGTAGTATACGTCGGACCCGCGTGTCGCCACTGTCAGTAATTGCAGACCGAGCGCCACTACACGGCAGGTCTAGAGAGACGTCCTGGCACTCGCCCCAGTTGTACAGCCGACGTTCATAGCAATGGTTCCCTGACAAATACTCTCTCATTTGCCGAGACGATAGTTAGCATAGCTTTCAGCTACATTTGCTACGACCTAGCAAGGCGCCGTATTCAATTGATATTGAGATTCTATTAATGTATCATCAAGAGCGATGTTCTACAAATGTGGATTAAAGTTAAGTATTCCAGAAGCTACGTACTTTTCTTTATAGCATTCATTACGTATCCTGTTTCAGACCTCACGCCAGCCTGCGTGAGTTTAAGCGCGTGCCTTTCGGCTTCCTCTCATTGTGTCTAGGCTGTCTTGTCGAGACACAACACCTGCCATAAAAGTAACAGACAAACTACCACTTTTCGGTACAGGATTCGCCGTACACACTTCCGTAATCGACTCAGTTATTGACTTAGCGTCTCCCAATGAAAGAGTCTCCCTGTTATCAGTAAAATCAGCTAATAAAGCATACATTCTGAACAATGTGCACGCCCCCACAAATCACCAAAATAAAATCTACCCTGAAACTGTGGACAATTTCTGGGAAACACTAGAAGAAACAACAAATAAAGTACCTAGCCACTAAGTGAAAATCTTAGTAGGCGATTTTAACGCACAATTAGGGAAGGAAAAAAAATTCAGAGATACCACTGGACCCCACACCAAACACAAACGTACCAACAAGAATGGTGAAAAACTAATCGACTTCTGCAGAAACTTTGGACTTAAAATAATGAGTACCCAGTTTCAAAAACCTGCACATAAATTAACCACATGGAGATCACCCAGTGTTAGACAGAGTGAATACCAAATAGACCATGTCGCAATTTCCAAAGAAAACATAAAAGAAATTCAAAACATCAGAACCCACAAAGGTGTCTTTGAATCAGATCATCATCTTCTCCAAATAAAAACAAAATTCCAACCCAACATAATGCTAAAAAGGCCACCCAAAAGTACCAAACCAGATCCGGAATATCTGCAACTCAAAGAAAAAATCATGATGCAAATTAATCAGGAAAAATCAACAGACTGGAAGAAACTAACAGAGAAAATTCAGGAAGCCCTCAAATTAGGACAACCCCCTCGCAACAGGAAACATCGCTGGTGGAATGCAACCTGTGATGAGGCAGTCGACAACCGAATAACTGCATGGAAAAAATTTAGCAGTCACAAAACTGAAGAAAACTGGGAGAACTTTCTTAAAAATCAAAAACAGACCTCAAAAATAATTAGAAAAGAAAAACGGGGATATGACAACAACAGACTCTTTGAAATACAGCAGTATTTCATCAAAAATAATACAAGAAATTTTTATATGACTTTCAGAGAAAACTTACAGGGATACCAAGCGCCTTGCTTGTGCTTCAAGAAACCCGATGGCTCTTTGGAAACCAACACGAAAAATAACTGCAAAATCTTAGCTCAATATTTCAGTACCCTCCTCAACTGCGAACCACCCCAAGAAAAACTTGTCTTCTCTTCTCCAGTATTCACACACCCAGACTCACATGCCCCGGATCTTGAAGAAATTGTGGAGATAGTCAAGCAGTTGAAAAATAAGAAAGCACCAGGAGAAGATGGGATCATTGCTGAGTTCTGGAAACTAAACGATCCTATACTTATGCAGAAATTACACCATATAATGTCAGGCATATGGATAACGCTCTAATTCACCCGCTACACAAAAAGGGCGACAAGACAGACATGAACAATTACAGAGGAATTTCCCTGCTCCCAGTCGCTCACAAAATCCTTTCCAAAGCGCTTTTAAACAGGATAGAATCCCAAGCAGATACACTAATTGGTGAATACCAGGCCGTATTCAGAAAAGGATGCTCATGTGCGGAACAGATCTGTTGCTTAAAGACAATATTACAAATGAGGAAATGCAGAGAGAAACACAGTAGTTACATTCATCGACTTCAGGAAAGCATATGATTCAGTGGACCGTGGAACCCTGTTTAAAATCATGGAAGAATGTGGGATCGACCGAAAGACACGAAAAATCACAGAACAGACACTTACAGGAACAACGGCCAAAGTGAAATTCATGGGCGAAGTATCAGAACCCTTCGAAATCAAATCTGGAGTCCGACAGGGGAACGGACTATCCCCAATCCTTTTCAATACTGTTCTAGAAAAGATAATCAGGGAATGGGAACCTCACGTAAAGGGTATCCAAATTGGTATCAAGAAAGGGAACCGAATTGAAGTCAAGTGCCTTGCTTTCGCTGACGATATTGCAATTATTACCAATAACAGAACAGAAGCGATTCACGCAGTGGAAAAACTACATGGAATTTCACAAAAAACCGGACTACAGATATCTTATGAAAAAACCCTTTAATAACAAAATATGGTAAAATTGCACAGTCTGCCATTTTAAATACCTCGGTGAAACTATACAGTCCTCAGGAATAAACCGAATTCCCAATGAACAAAGAATCACCAAGCTCCAGAAGGCCTACAAGCTAACATGGACGCATTACAACAAGAAGTGCATTTCGACAGACGCAAAATTAAGGCACTATACAACAGTGATTCTTCCAGAAGCAATCTATGCAGCTGAAACAATGGTGATTGATGGTCATTCAAAAATTAAGGAAATAGAAATGCAGGAAAGAAAAATTCTCAGGAAGATTTACAGTCCAATCAACAAAAATGGCATTTGCATGAAGAGACCACAAAACGTACTCTATAGAAAGATTAACATAGTAACAAATGAAACCAGAAAGCGCCGAGCCAAATTTTATACACACATCTACAGGATGGAAGACTCCAGAACAGCAAAGAAATTATTCAATATTATAACAAGCAGTAAAAGTGGCACAGAATGGCTGAAAGAAGTCCAGAGGGATCTACAGCAGATCAACATAAAAAATCTCGAAGATCGCACCGAGTGCCGGCATAAAATCACAAGTGTGAAGTTTGGGGAAAGAACATCGCGTCAGCCTGGTAAAAATGGACAGAGGAACGGAAGAAGGAGCATTCTGAGAGGATGAGGAGGTTTTGGGAAGCAAAGAAGAAAGACATCCGAAGATGAAATTATGAATTCAAGTTCAATTGCTCTCCTAAAGGGGAACAATCGTTATAATATATATATATATATATATATATATATATATATATATATATATATATATGTCGATGTATAATTGGTTTGTTTTGTAAATATTATTTGTATTTTTACGCTGGGTCTTGCCTAGGGAAAACTATGCTATCGAACCATTATATCGATAGGTCGTGTGGAGAACCAAAGTGTTTACGATCTTTGAGAGTGTTAACTCTGCCGCGCGGAGCGCAAGCAGAGGGAGTCTGGCTGGGGTAGTGCAGGGGAGCAGGTGTGTTGTGTGACGCTCCCGCAAGTTGCCGCGCTTTCGGGTTTTGGCAGCATGTAATTGCGCTCGACTTGCTATGATAGTTTCTGACACGGTGTCGCGGACGGGAATCATCAGCTGGCGCACATCTAGAGCCCGTTTCGCCTGGTGACCGTGTCGAGAAGAAGGCGCGCCAACATCCAGCTTCTGCAACAGCGACGGCCGACAATGAGTGACTGTCGCCACCTCCCCGATCGACGACTGCAAACCTTCAATCAACCAACAAGGAAGACTAAAAGCACGTAAAGATTTAGAACTGTGTGGCAGACCTCAGCTTTTAAAATTGTTCTATTTGCCTCTTTAAATTACAGCAACATAGCATGAACCTTTGTTGCTCATTGTCCCAATTGCATTACCAAGCAGGGTCACTTCCTTTTCCGGAATGAACCCGAGTGTCGTTGAAATTCAAACGCCACCATTAAAGTAATATCATTCGATTTCACGGCTTTAATTTCAAAGTTCGGTTAAGGTATTCATATCTGGCTACAATAGTTAGATTACACAAGCACAAATTAAGAGTGCGAGTTTTGTTAGCATATTTTAGCTTACCTGTGACTGCCGCTCAGCTTGGTAATTACTAAATGTTACTATTGTTAATTGTCGAGAATCATTTAATTCAAGTTCAAAGTTAAATCTCTTATTTCTAAATTGCGTAGATTCAAGTAGCTTTTGAAATGATTTTTGAGGTAGCCCAAGACTAACCTTATTTTACTGAATTTCGTAGTGCTTCAGAAACAAATCTCACTATTTACTTCAGTCACTAAATTAACTTTCAATTTTCTGGTTTTATTAATTCTTTTGCTAAATTAAGTCAGAGTGTAGCGAAATTTACTACTTCTGACAAACTTTCAGTTTTCACACAACACGTGTCAACCTTCAGTTGCCACGCTGTTAGTGCTAATTATAAGTGCAATAACCTATGTTTTTCAGTTATTATAGTAGGTGTCCTTAGGACTGGCGACCGTAATTTTCCCCAAATCTCAAATATCTAATTAACGCCAATTAATTGTTAACGTGACGACCGCACATTTACTTTCTTTATTAATTTCACCCTTTTCTCAAAATTTATTTCCACCAATTTCATTTGTATTTTTCCTTTAAATTAAGATGTAACCCTTTCCTCCCTTTTTACCGACAGATTAACTTCGGTTACGATTGTTTTTCTCAAATTTCCATTAGATACACGCAGTTTAAGTTTTCACTGTCATTAAGGTCGATAAGTGAGGGGGAGGTTGCAAGGGAATAACTTCCAAGTTACTAGAGGGAATTATAGAGGGAAAAACAGTCGAGAAAGACAGAGAATCTAATACATTCAGCAAATAATTCAGGATGTAGATTGAAAGTGCTACTCCGAGATGTAGAGACTGGCACAGGGGAGGAACTTGTGGCAGGCGCATGAAACCAGTCACAAGATTGACTTCCTCAAAAAAATGAGACTGGCTAGAACCACTGTCTAGTGGTAGATCAATGGCAAATACCTATCCCCGACTGCCAATTTCGACAGGAGCAGGAAAATATTTGCTTTTTCCCCACTGATTTAGATATTTTACGATAATTTTTGAATTTCCTGCCAAAGGAGATGCGGAATTAGACTGTGGCAGTATTTTGGGTCGCCCATCTTGGACTGTGATGTCATAGTTGGACTGCAACAATATTCCAATTTTGATAAAATAAAGAACGTTCCATACATCCTTACACAGGAGTAATATGCAAACTGAACTTTTATAAGAAATGAATATATTATTATTATTATTGTCTTTTGCGATGCAATGTAATTAGCGTTTAAATTTACCACGAAAATTTGAATTTCCTACGGATTTTGAATTTCCCGCCATTTTTCCAGATGGGGAAGGTAGGGGAGGGTAATTAATTGATCAATTTAATTAATTAGACGATTAATTTGATATCAAAATTCCGCCAGAACATCTTCTTTTACCTTCTAAACTACAAAAGCATAGCTCTCGGTTCGAGTACTGACCCGGCACGCAAGTTTGATCTTCCAGAGGCCAGAGTTGAGGAGGGCTGGCGATTTCTCAGAGGGGGAGGGAGGAGGGAATCTCCTATGAGCTGGGCTTTCACGGTGAGTGAGTGGGAGGTGTGCGGAGGGTCTGCCATCTTGTTTAAACATAAACTGTCTCAGAAATCTCTTTATTCCCCCGTTTACTTAGTGAACAATTAATAAGAAAAACATAGAGATTCTGTTAGTAACAGTATTATACAGGATACGTTGAACTTGCATTTTGCGCGCAAGAAGAAGGAGGTGATGAACGATGAGGGCAGCAACGACGAAAGCGTCATATCTAACAGTGCAGAAACTGTGACAAAGCTAGTTGCAGCGAGTCTTCTAGATTTTATAACGCACCACTTTCCAGAATCAGAAGTTTTGACAGGCAAAGACAGAGGGTAGTGAGCTTTAATTGGCACCTCCCATCTTGTTGACACAGCATCATATTTGGGATTCCCAATCTCACAAGAAACGTCAGCTTGGAGGAATGGAGGTCTGAGACATGCTTAGTCAAGAAAAAGCAGTTTTAGATGTACGTATTGTATCTGTGAATTTCAAACCAACAGCAAACATACATGCATATTCAAAACATTCAGATGCTTCTCTCTGCATCTCAATTCTGTGACTGGCAACAAATCTGCAGTAAAAAAATTATTTAACTACCGCTCCTTAACGGGCACAAGATAATCCAAACAGGCAAGTCTCAGCACTCGTCAGATGTCGCCAGTCTCCTCTGTGATAAGACAGTTATCAAGTTGGGTACTGCCTTGCGCACTACACTCTGTTATGCTTCCAGGCACTGCAATTATCTGAACAATTTCCAAAACACACATTCTGAGAACCGTCAGTGGAATGTTCTCACAGTCAACTTCAATTGAGTCTTTTGACTATCATCATAAAACGCAAGCAATGATCAAAGCTTCCCATCAAATGATGTGGTTTTTTATCAAGCGAATTATCACCAATATTATTCTAATCACTAGTGTTAAGTGAATTTTCATTCTCTCTCCCCCTCATGATTACAGATAAACATTGCTTCATACATCGTCTTTGACCCCACGTTACAGCAAAAGTTGCAACAAATTGCCATAGCAAAAATATGAACATTGTAAAATTAATAATGGGTGCGTCCAGGCTTTCGAATTTTGACGGCTTCAACTCTGCTAGGAAGACATTCAGTGAGGTGTCTGGACGTCTGTTGAGGAATGGAAGCCCATTCTTCCTGAAGAGTTAGAATTAGAGAAACTAGTAGTATTGAATTCTGAAGCCTAGAGTGAGGTGTACGTTCTAACTCATCTCAAAGATGTTCCATCAGGTTCATGTCACGAATTTGGTCAGGTCAGTACATTTCAAGGATGTTATTGTTCACAAACCATTGTCTCACAGGTGCTGCTTTATGATAGTACGGATTGTGTTACTGATACAGACTGTCATCTTCTCCAGACTGCTCCTTTGCTGTACACAGTACACACTACCGTAAAATTGCTTAATATCTAGCGTTTCCTTAAGTGAAATAAGAGTATCATGTCCTAAGCATGAAAAACACCCCCACACAGTAACACTAGTCTAGAACTTTTTCTACCTACTAGCGGTGTCAGCAACTGTGGGTGTCAATTACTGTGGGAAAGCTGCACCACCAGTAGCTGACAACCCCACACCCCAGCAGCTGGCACGAGTCAGTAACTAATGCCCCCATTACAAGACTAATCCAATAAGTAGAAAAAATTCTGCCAACTCAGGAAAAATTCAGCCTCATTAGAAAAACACTGTTTCATTAGAAAAAAAATCTTCCTCCTCAGCAAAAATTCCAAATGATCAGCAAAAATTCTGACTTGGCAGCAAAAATTCTGCCTCATGAGTGAAATCTGCTGCCATCTTGTATTTTTAGATTATAAAAGAAGCCTTGATTGCCGCAACTGGTCGGTATTCTGTGGTAGTGGAAAGTTTCAACAAGGCCTCCTTCAGATGCCTCAACATCCCTAATCTATTAGGGAGAAAGACAGATCCAACTAACAAATGGTTTAGTTTGTGTTTATCATTGGAGAATCTAGACAGCGCTGCTATTGACATTGTTAACATAAATTACACCGAAAATGGTACGCCCCTTAGGAGGGAGAATTTAAACGTCCTGATGCGAAATATAGAACTATTTTGTGACTGCACTCTGGCTGTTAAAGTCTTTGATCAAGTTGACTACCAAGAACAGTTAGAGAAGATTGTCTACAGTGTTAAAGAAGAAAATGTGTGGCGCATATAAGAATTATCTCGATGTTAAATTCTGTGTGAGACATTGCTTCAAGGCGAAACTACAATGGCTCCTAAATGTTTACAAAAAGATGTGAGCTAGAGGCTTACTCGAAAAAAAATTGGCAAAGAAGCTTTAGAAATCACTTTTAGGAAATACAAAAATCCTTTTCATGTACCATATAAAGTGGAAATGGCTGATGTTAAAATTGATGTGCTAATAGATGAGCTACCTGTGATAATGTAGTAACTCCATATAGGTTACTATTATGTTATGGACCTGGATGTAATGCAAGATTTTATTGAGATTTTTAACAAGATCGATATGAGTGACCGCCTACTTCAAACAACGACTTCTGTTTCCAAGAAAACTACCAAGGAAACAACATTGAGATTGTGAACACTCATTGGATTGTTAGAGTAGAATGTTTAATGTCAATAGGCTCCAGTTGTAGAATATGCACATTTAACAAAATGATATGCCAAATCGCAAGTCCAGGAGAGAACAATGATAAGAACAGGGCGATTAGGACACGTACAGTGGCACATATGCAATCAACTTTGCCTCCTTCAGTACTTGAGAACAGAATAGGAAAAATAAAATGTGCAGTAGTGTTATGATATACCTTCCACCATGTACTATACAGCCGTTCGCAGCGTAGGCGTTTAGATGTGGATGTAGAATAACTGCATATGGTGCAGCTGTGTTGGAGCAGGGTACGGTCTGTGTTTCGAGCATAGAACACACCCAATATTAATATTTGCTAGTAGATGTCTGGATAGTGTTGAGCATATAATTTGTGTATAATGTCTGTCACACAGTACACTACCAGCAGCTAATAGGGGAGCACGTTCACCCACGTACATTGAAGTGTATGGAGAAAACAACTGTCACGAAGAAACAATATATACATACAGCTAGTGAAGATGTGCAAGCAATGTTTATAAATTACTTTCTACACAGAAGGAGCATGGGCAGAGGTTAAATAATTGTTGTACTCAGCACGACAACTCTAATGAGGTACGTGGGTGTTACAAATCTGTTTTACGGTATAGTCCTTGCACTGACTGGGATTAACTGGTATGTGCAATGCTGTCTGTTGTAAACAGTATGGGAAATGCACCTATTGATTAGCTGTGGGTGGTGAGGTAGATTGGTTGTCTACTTCCCCAAGGAATCGGCGTAGTTTTGATTGGTTTATTCCTCTTGCTGTCACATCAGTCTACATAGGGAGGGATGCGTTGGAGGTTGAGATGGTTGTTTAGCTAATGGAACGTCGATGTAGCATCGTGATGGGAATCATATAATAGGTGGCAAAACATGAAAAATATGTAGAACACCATTTATAATGCAGAGATGAGGAACTAGTCAGAAACTGCAAACATTAGATATCAAAACAACTCTCAGGTCGATCTCTGTGTGTAACAGGGATACCATCACAAATCCTGTGTGCAGGCTGCCTAGGGAATATAACCTACAATTCCTTAAATAACGAGATTTTGTCCATCTTCAGAGCGAGATGAAAGTAATGGACTTGTTTATAAAACAACTTTCTTCTGCAATCCACGATTCTCCTTAAACATAGACTACATGGCGATGACAAATGAATTACACATTAACTTAAATAATGCCTGGGTCAGATAGATTGTGTAGAACATGCTGCCAAATAAAATTATGCTACAGTGTATAAGAGGAAGATGACAGCACATTTCTACACTTTAATAAAGTGTGTTTAGTATAAAGTTTATCACTTTTTATAGTACATGCACACTGTCATAATAAGTTTTGTGATTTGACAGTCCTCCTAAATTATCTCTCTGCGCTGCATTACCATCTACTAGGAGTATGCTGGACGGAGCTCTCTGTATACACATCTCGACGCACGTGAGGGTGGAAGCTCTCTGCAGAGGGTGAGGCTCAGTGACAATTCACAGCAGCCCGTCCTGGAGCGGGGAGGCATGGCACGGCGTCATGTGTCTGCGAATGCACTTAGGTCCCTTCTTACTCAAGGCCAGCAGCCTGGCATCAGATAAAATACTGTCAGCGGTGGTAGCTGTGGTGTGCAGGATTTGCGCTCGCATGCCGCTGTGCTCGTTATTGACAAAGATATTGTCGTTGGTCCATTCCTTCCTACCACACCCGGCAGTACACTGCAACTGGATAAAATACACCTGTGGTAAATGTTAAACAAGGAACTACGGCTATCAGTATAACTTAGCTATGACTTCCATATGATCTATAGTGCATTTGTAGTGTGACACTAGCGCACACTAAATATTTTGTAGGGTTTTGTGCGTGTGTGTGTGTGTGTTGTGTGTGTGTGTGTGTGTGTATGTGTGTGTGTGTGTGTGTGTGTGTGAGAGAGAGAGAGAGTTTGTGTGTAGGCTGGAATTCCAAACATTCTTACATCAGACTGTATCCACTACTATCATGCATGTTTGGGTATCCCACCATTTTTTAACATTTTCTGGGCCTTAAATAACTAACAAATATCTTTTGTGCGACGTATACCACGTTTTTAATGTAACACTGGCATATGCTAGGTGCGTCTGTAAAGTTTGGTGAATGGTCTAGGAAAAAAGGAAACAGCAGTTACAAGCAAAATACCTTAACAGGCCTTCAGAGGAGTCACCAATAGCTACACCACACACATATGAGGTTGGTGCAAAGCTTCTAGAAACTGTCACAGACTTGTGGAATTGATCGAAGCACCGTGCCTCACATTGTGAGATTGCGAAATATCTCGCACTATTAAAGAGAGGGAAAAATGATGCTACTTAGTGATCTGTCCTGATCTCTCAGTCAAGGAATCACGCTAATTAAACTGTAATAAGCGCTAATTTTCGGCCCAGCAATGGATTAACTGGTGGGAGTAACCATGCAGTTTCCTTAATTGAGAACAGGGATGACTATCTACGAAATGAAATTCAAAAGAACGATAATTCCTGAGTTTATTATCACAATTTGCTTTCGTTAGAAGAATTGTCAATTAAATCAGTAAAAGCTACTCCAGATGTAACAGCAATAATAATGAACTCAAAATGAAGACAAAATTAAAGTGACTTACGTTTGACAAAATTCAGATAAGCACAGTATGCTCTCTAACTTACTAAGTTTTAACTGCCTCAGATCCATTACACGACAGCGCGATTGGATTCATGCTTGGGACATAAGTAAAGATGTGCTGTTTCAGACTTACCCGACGTAGTAACTGCTTCATTGGTTCACGGGCGTCGCATCGGATGATATGGAAACCGCACGGTATTTCTACAAGACGCTGCTCGTCATCTTCAGGTGCTTACTGACGTTGCAAAAACCGACATAATGTCTGATGGGATACCGCAATCACTGGTTATGCAATGTTACTTATAATCCGTCTTGATTGCAAAAATGTTTATTCACATGAGCGGTTTCGGTTCATCTAGAACCATCTTCAGATCTGGAACGACAATGATACTACTTTACTATTTCACAAATGCAAACCTTTTCCAGCCGGCCGGAGTGACCGAGCGGCTCTAGGTGCTATAGTTTGGAACCGCGCGACCGCTACGGTCGCGGGTTCGAATCCTGCCTCGGGCATGGATGTGTGTGATGTCCTTAGGTTAGTTAGGTTTAAGTAGTTCTAAGTTATAGGCGACTGATGACCTCAGAAGTTAAGTCGCATAGTGCTCAGAGCCATTTGAACCATTCGAACCAAACCTTTTTCATGCTATCCGATCAACATCAAATGTACCAGAACGTAGCTGCAATTTCGGTTACAGGAGTAACCCGTCCACGCACACCAACGTTCATATTCTGCGTCACATTAAATTGGTTGGCAGAATGCACGTCATTTATTCAAATTATAAAAATATCACCGACAGGTGGCGTCTGGTACATTTGTTACATTTCATATGCACATACTGTATTAAGCAGATTCTCCTAATTTACTTTTATCTCTAAAAATACTTAATTAAAATCTCTAGTTGTAGTGAACAAAGCGAGTTCAATCTCAGCGCCTATTTTAGTATTTATGACGATTTACTGGGATGATCGCTGTTGCGTATAGAAGTCCAAGCCGAAGGATGAGAGATGGTGCACGGTAAATCAGCTGGAATATGCTTGCAGCGCCTAGCGTCGTTGACGGGGCCCTCCTGTACGGCCCTCGTACCCGCGGCAATGGACATTAGACGGCTGAACGGCTCGCGACACAACACCGATATAGGGGGAATCAGGTAAACAGACCAAGGAGAAAAACAAGTCTACACCGGCGCCATGGATATGGAAATCACCCTTTGTTTTCGATCGTACAACAATGATAATTTTATTGTGTATTTTAATTTTAACAAGTACAGACTTTAACCTTGACAACTACAGTTTTTAACTAAGTATTTTTAGAGATAAAAGTAAATTAGAAAAATCTGCTTAATACATTATGTGCGTATGTAATGTAACACATGAACCAGACGCCACCTGTCGATAATAGATTTATATTTAGTATGAATGACGTGCGTTCTGCCTACCAATTTTAAGTGACGCAGCATGTGAAGGTTGCTGTGTGTGGACGGGTTACCCTTGTAACCGTAATTGCAGGTACTTTCTGGTACATTTGATGTTGATCGGATAGGATGAAAAAGGTTTGCATTTGTGAAATAGTAGAGTCATTGTCGTTTCAGACCTGAAGATGGTTCTAGATGAACCGAAACCGGTCATGTGAATAAACTTTATTGCAATCAAGACGACTTATAAGTAACATTACTTACTGACGTGTTGCTACAGTGGCTCACCAATATATACACCGACTCCCTAGAAAAGCGCAGGTGCCAAGGGTTGCGGCTACAACATCATCATAGACGAATCATAGAGCACGGCGACATCCAGTGCCCCCTGCCGGAAAAACGGGCCACGGGCTTCTCATTCGCGACGCGGGGAAAGCGCGGTCGGAAATACCGCCCCAGTGCACTAGTGAGCAGCGTGTTGGCGCCCAGTTTAAGTGTCCAGACTTTGATTCTCCGTCTGTGTTGACTCAGATTCGTCTGCTTCCGACGATGCCCTAGTACCGATAGTGCTAATTCCCATGACTTGCTGAACTGAAATCCCGTGTCTCTATTGATCAGGTCGTTACTCATACGAATTTCGATTGCTTCTTTAATCATGAAGTCCTAATATGTGAAAGCGGACGAAAGGATCATGCACTGAGCGCCAACACTTTGCCTGCACGCGTGCTGGGACGCTATTTGCCGTCGCGCTTTCCCGCGTCGCGAATGAGGAGCCCGTGGCCCGTTTGTCCGGCAGGGGGCACCGGATGTCGCCGTGCTCTATGATTCGTCTATGATGATGTTATAGCCTCAGCCCTCGGCGCCTGCGCTTTTCTAGCGAGTCATCTCATGTATTGGCGAGCCATTGCAGCAAAACGTCTCTAAGCTCCTGCAGATGCTGGGCAGCTGACTCGTCGAAATAATGTGCAGCTTCCGCAACATTATCCGCCGCGACGCCCTTGAAACAATGAAGCATTAACGAAGATGTGCCACTGTGCTAGCCCCAGTGGCCAGATGGAGCATAACTGCGAACTTATTGAGTATTATTAAATTCATTCTAACTTATACCACTGGTGCCGTCCATCGATGAAGTATGAGTGTGCTGGGGGCGGGGTCTGCCGATGGCTCGCTACGTGTGCCTGCGTGCTCGCCGTCGCTCAGCTGCCCACTAGTCTGCTGGAAAATGTCTCTCCCTGGAGCATTATGACCGAAGATCGTTCCGACTGTGTGCGGGAGCCAGATTGTCTCTACCGACAAGGAAACCACTAAGTAACACTGCAAGCTGATCCTGAAGTCATCCTACTCACAGTAGGATCCGAAGTGTCGAAAAGGAACTGTGCGGATCAGTTCGTGGACGTTTCCCGCATCTAAAGCCACAGTTGTCGATAGAACAATTAACATGTCTCTCCCGACACCATCAAAATTAAGAAGAAACTCCTGTTGAGCCGTACACTGCTCGTGTTCAGGCCATTTATTGTTTGTCATGGTCAATTACGGTACTACCGCCTCATTTTCTTATTCCATTTACTGGCCTCACTAACTCCCTGCCTTACTTTCCCGTGAGCGGCAGCATAAGCGCGTATCGATAAGTGCACTGTCGTACCATTTCTGGAGCTACCGATTGTAACTGGGATTTTCTCTTTTGGTGCAAGTCAATTGTCAGGATGAGCATTACTGCAAAGGGCATTTGATTCTAAAGCATTATGTCAGGGTGAAAAACACTAAATAAATTACTTTTTCTCTCCTAACAACATGTGGGCAGGGTGGTTCAAAATGGCTCTGAGCACTATGGGACTTAACATCTGAGGTTATCAGTCCCCTAGAACTTAGAACTACTTAAACCTAACTAACCTAAGGACATCACACACATCCACGCCCGAGGCAGGATTCGAACCTGCGACCGTAGCGGTCGCGCGGTTCCAGACTGAAACGCCTAGAACCGCTCGGCCACACCGGCCGGCTGGGCAGGGTGGCTTCTTCCTTGGCTTGGGTATGAGGTAGAATGAAACAGCATTTTTACATAAGATAACTTTTATTGAAAGTTTTGTACAACTGTTTCCTTACTGGATGTCCTGGCTGGGAGAGCGGCAGCTGTATCGTTTGCGAAGCCTGCTGCTGTGGCAGCGGCGGCGTCTGATGACGCGTGGTGGTGTGTATCTCGTGTCACCGTCTCGCCCAGTTGACTGGAGACGCGCCTCGTAAGGTGGCCCGTTTAATTATTGAGAACGAAGTCGTGAACAGGATGGTGATACCTTGGATGTGGCGTCCCAGTGTTTCTCTTCCGTATGAGGCCGCGTGTGATAGTATTGTGCGTCGGCGAGCGGAGCGGCGCGGCGGGGGAAGGCCTGTGTCCCGGACTTGAACAACGGACTCCCGCTTGCCAGTCTTCGGCTGCCAGATCTTCATCCCAGCTCACAGGTGACTGCTGATGTGAGGCCGTCTCCTTCCCGTCCTCACGAGTCACCCGGGTACCTAAAAATCAGTCTTCAAATACCTTCTGACTTCTGTCTTCTGGCGGCGAGGCTGCTGCTTGCTTTTCCATTACAGCGGCGGACTTGGTGCTTCTGTGTACGATGTAGTCTCTTCCTACATGACGGAGCCGTACACTGCTCGTGTTCAGGCCATTTACTGATTGTCATCGTCAATTACGGTACTGCTGCCTCGTTTTCTTATTCCATTTACTGGCGTGGCTAACTTCCTGCCTTACTTTCCCGTGAGCGGCAGCATCAGCGCGTATCGATAAGTGCACTGTCATACCATTTCTGGAGCGACCGATAGTATTTCCGGGTCCTCGTGTGTCTCGCAGTCAGTTGGAGACGGACTAAGAGTGCGGTCTTGAAGCAGCAGTATTGAAGTTGGGGGACGGAGCGCCGGTGAGGCGCCGACCGCCAGTGATCGCTGACCGCTGGCGACACCCATAAACTGTCCGACGGAGGGAGATTGGAGCGGGACGACCGTTGGTTGGTCGTTCGGTTGGTCGTCTCATCGGCCCACGTATACTTGTCCCTTTCACCGTTTCTGGGCCTGAGCAGTTGGTCAGTTGGCGTGGAGCAGCGAGGAAATCTCCGCAGTCTATAGTTTGCCCGGGCCAGCTGGCGGTTATTTTGTCGGTGGGTCTGTTGACTGTCTGCCGCTTGGGTTGTCGTCAGATCGACAATGGCTGGGCCGACTGCCTGTCTCACCTAAGCGAGTGTTAGTGTTTGAATTCCAGTCCGACCCTCGGAAACTTCTGAGCGCCCTTGGCTGTACTGCATTTCCTTTTTTGTTCTTGTTGTTTGTACTTGTATGGCTTCTAGCCGAGTTTTGGATTAAGGTTGTTTTGCCCTTAAGGCGTCAGATGGTTTTTGCCTTCAGCCTAATTTAAGAACAGTTTTACGTAAGGCTTTTGGCATTTTTAAAATTAATGTTATTGAGTCTTAAGCGTTGGGCCCTCAGCCGATTTTGAATTTAAGTTATTTTGCGCTTAAAGTGTCAGATTCTTGGGGCCTTCAGCCGATTTTGAATTAAAGTTGTTCTGCTCTTAAGCTGTTAGATAGTTTAGGCCTTCAGCCTAATTTAAGAACTGTTTTATCTAAAACCTTATGCATTTTTAAAATTAATGTTATTGAGTCTTAAGTGTTGGGCCTTCAGCCAATTTTGAATTTAATTTGTTTCCTCTTACAGTGTCAGATTCTTTGGGCCTTCGGCCTAGTTAAGGAACTGCATTAAGATAAGGCTTTGCCTTTCAAATTTCTGATTTTGTTTTACCTTTAAGTTATTGGCCTTCACCCGTTTTTAACTTTAAGTGGTCTTGACCTTAAGGCATCAGATTGTACCGCGCTTTCAGCTGCTAATTAAGTTCCAAAACTAAAGCTGTGTTTTTTAAAAATTTTTCTTGCCTTTTGTAATATTTGATCAAATAAAAGGTTGTATGTGAGAGTGTAACTGACAGCCGCTTATTTTGGCCCCTTTCCACAACTTAAAACTACCTGTCCTGTCCTACGGGCTTAGCAGGGCGTCTCAGCTCTAATCCCACCACCATGGGAAAAATTCTATCCTCTCAATCAAGTACATTGAGACTCCTCTTACAGAGACATACGTCTAAAAATTTTAAGTCATGATACTCCAGCGAATCCAAATGTCTTACTTTTGATGCCTTTAACTCTATGTTTTGTAGTGTGTAAACATAAAAATAGAAAAGAAAATAAAACGTTGGGCTGGATCCCAAGCAGGCAGCTGAAGTGTGTGACTGTCATTTCCAGGAATGCCTTTGTCTTCAGAAACGAGCATCTCCCCTAGAACGTTTTCTCTTATGAATGGCTCAGAAAACTCTCCGTATTATTCACAAAATCCTCCTTCCACCAGGGAAACGAGTCACAGATGTCCTTAGCAGAAAAATGTTACAGAGTGCACCTGGCTAATAATGTCTCTCCAGGAAGCGGATAGAGAACAATGACGGGCGATCTCCAGCATCCGTCCTTCCCTACCTGAGTGTCGACGTCACCCCCAGAGACCGACGCTTTCCTTACCTGTTAAACCAGTGGGGGTTTTGACAGTTCTTCTCTGGAACTACCGTGGTTGCTCTGCGATTCTCAAAAATTGTCTTAGCCCATACCTAGTACATGCAATGGAATATCTACAAGTGTCGAGATGGAACAAAAATGAAGAAATTACGTACCCAATCACTGCTGCAGTAGCAGTCAAAAGAATTCATTAGGAATTGCTGATCAGCAATTTTTCACCATAGCATCAGGTGAAGTAACGGTACTAAGAGTTACGACAAGACGAAGATCAAGAAGAGGCGTTTCCATCGATGTGAGCAAACAAGCGCCTGCAGAAAATCAGTTACATAACAAAAAATGTTCAAATGTGTGTGAAATCTTATGGGACTTAACTGCTAAGGTCATCAGTCCCTAAGCTTACACACTACTAGACCTAAATTATCCTAAGGACAAACACACACACCCATGCCCGAGGGAGGACTCGAACCTCCGCCGGGACCAGCCGCACAGTCCATGACTGCAGCGTCTTAGACCGCTCGGCTAAACCCTCGCGGCAGTTACATAACAGAAGACACGTTTGCATAGAGGCGGGATTGGTGCTCGTGCATTGCCGTATTCACCCTCGAAACGTGAGGCTGAATGGCTCCTGATGAGTCCGGTAGCTAAGAGGTGATTGATAATGGCACAGTGCTACTGTGAGTTTGCAAGGGCTCCTGTGAGGTATTAGGGAAACTTTCCGAGTGAGGTAGTAGGCATCTCACGGTCAGAGGAAGGGAAAAGACTTCCAGTTGACTCTGTTGTTTCTCTTCAATAATTCAGTATTTGTTCTGATTGACAGAACATCAATTGCTGCAGGCATTCAAGATCGTGGTTCCAATTTTTGTCACAGTTACTTTTTGTTTTATTCAACCTGCATTAGTAAATAAATAAACATTCCTGCTTCATAGGGAACTATTTCGTTGTTGTTGTTGGGAAACAAACTTTCCATGAGTTTTAACCGATCCAAGTGCCAGTTAACAGATCTTACTAATGCTGTATCACCTGTGGTGTTTGGTGACGTTAAGCTTCACTTGGATCTCGGACGATTATTTACCCGCGCAGTGCCAGTATTTTTAAGTCCGTACCAAAGATTCTCGATGGCTTAAGGCCTCAGCGTGTAGTAGCTGTGACAGACAACGCTGGGATTTGTTTGGCTGTAGTAGTAGAAGCTGGGTTTGATGTTCTACGTACCGGTCTTCAACAGTGCATACTGTCTGCCGTAATACACACGATAACACACTGACACGTGATCTGTTGGACAACAAATTTCTGAAGTCGGTGTCGCCCTTCATCACCACCACAACCACCACCACCATCACCATCACCATCACCACCAAGTAACTCCTGTTCTTGTATTTGTTCAGGGGGGCAGCAAACGATTATAATGCGACAGATATTTTCGGATAGTTAGTTCTCATAAAGAGTCCAATTTGTTTCCGTTCATGTACACTACTGGCCATTAAAAGTGCTACATCAAGAAGAAATGCAGATGATAAACGGGTATTCATTGGACAAATATATTATACTAGAACTGACATGTGATTACATTTTCACGCAATTTGGATGCATAGATTCTGAGAAGTCAGTACCCAGAACAACAACATCTGGCCGTAATAACGGCCTTGATACGCCTGAACATTGAGTCAAACAGAATTTGGATGGCGTGTACAGGTACAGCTGCCCATGCAGCTTCAACACGATACCACAGTTCATCAGGAGTAGTGACTGGCGTATTGTGACGAGCCAGTTGCTCGACCACCATTGACCAGACGTTTTCAGTTGGTGAGAGATCTGGAGAATGTGCTGGCCAGGGCAGCAGTCGAACATTTTCTGTATCCAGAAAGGCCCGTACAGGACCTGCAACATGCGATCGTGCATTATCCTGCTGAAATGTAGGGTTTCGCAGGGATCGAATGAAGGGTAGAGCCACGGGACGTAGCACATCTGAAATGTAACGTCCACTGTTCATAGTGCCGTCAACGCGAACAAGAGGTGACCGAGACGTGTAACCAATGGCACCCCATACCATCACGCCGAGTGATACGCCAGCATGGCGATGACGAATACATGCTTCCAATGTGCGATCACCGCGATGTAGCCAAATACGGATGCGACCATGATGATTCTGTAAACACAACCTGAATTCAACTGAAAAAATGACGTTTTGCCATTCGTGCACCCAGCTTCGTCATGGAGTACACCATCGCAGGCGCTCTTGTCTGCGATGCAGCGTCAAGGGTAACCGCAGCCATGGTCTCCGAGCTGATAGTCCATGCTGGTGCAACGTCGTCGAACTGTTCGTGCAGATGGTTGGTGTCTTGCAAACGTCCCCATCTGTTGACACAGGGATCGAGATGTGGCTGCACGATCCGTTACAGCCACGCGGGTAAGATGCCTGTCATCTCGACTGCTAGTGATACGAGGCCGTTGCGATCCAGCACGGCGTTCCGCATTACCCTCCAGAAGCCACCGATTCCATATTCTGCTAACAGTCATTGGTTCTCGACCAACGCGAGCAGCAATTTCGCGATACGATAAACTGCAATCGCGATAGCCTACAATCCAACCTTTATCAAAGTCGGAAACGTAATGGTACGCATTTCTCCTCCTTACACCAGACATCACAACAACGTTTCACCAGGCAACGCTGGTCAACTGCTGTTTGTGTATGAGAAATCGGTTGGAAACTTTCATGTCAGCACGTTGTATGTGTCGCCCCGGCGCCAACCTTATGTGAATGCTGTGAAAAGCTAATCATTTGCATGACACAGCATCTTCTTCCCGTCGGTTAAATTTCGCGTCTGTATCACGTCATCTTCGTGGTGTAGCAATTTTAATGGGCAGTAGCGTATTTCCTAACATAAAAGCATTCAGTATGTGAATCTATATTCACATCTAATAATCCGCACTCGAACTTAGGGAGTGGTGGAGCGCACATCTTGTGTCACTATATTTTTCCCCCCTGCCTGTTGCGTTTGCGAACGGCGTGTAGAAGGAATGATTTTCAGTGAACCTCTGTATGAGCTCTAATTACCTGATTAAACGCAACATTGCACCAATTTCTTTCCCGAATTCAATTTAAGTTAGGCCACTACGGTTGGCAAATTATAAACAAACGAACAAGAAGGAAGAAATGTTGAAACTCTCCTATTTTCACGTACAGAACATGGTTGTCGACTAAAATCAACGAGAGCTGCTGCGAAGCCACCGCTTCCGTGTCCCAGTTTTGTTTCATCTTTTTGAAGAGAAACCTCTTTCAGGTGGAGCTGTCGGCTCGAGAGAGACGAGTCCTCGTGTTGAGACCCGTCGGCATTGCTGGGATAATGAGAGACTTCAAAGCAGCTCTCGGTTGCGTCTCCAGTCTGTGCTGCTGGTAACACGGCCGGGGCGGCCGTGCATGGCAGGGCATGCTTGTGAGAAAAAATTTTTCTGTGTGGCGACTGAAGCTGTCCATCCCCTTCTGTTCTGCCTGACCCCGCTGCTCGCCAACGAGCGCAAGCGGGTCATCGTTGATGTAAAATATGGCCCACATTTTCACCAGGAAGCCGTGTACAATGGGAGGTTTGTCGAATCTTGCGACTGCGGTGGTCCCCACTCCTGTTACCCTTGCATCGACCGTACTTCTGATGGTCCTATGGATGAAGTAATTTACAGACGATATCACGTGCTGGGACTTGAGTACTCTACTTTTAGCACTGCAGTATCTGTCCGCCCCGGGTAGCTGAGTGGTCTACGCGACAGACTGGTAGCTGAGTGGTCAGAGTGAGAGAATGTCAGTCGTAAGGGCCCGGGTTCGATTCCCGGGTGGATTGGAGATTTTCTCCGCTCAGGGACTGGGTGTTGTGTTATCCTAATCATCACCACTTCATCCCCATCGACGCACAAGTCGCCCAAGTGGCGTCAAATCGAAAGACTTGCAGCAGGCGAGCGGTCTACCCGGCGGGAGGCCCTCGTCACACGACATTATTATTAGTATTATTATTACTGGAGCTTCTGTTTCAACAGCAGGATTTCCGCTTCTAAGACTCACAGTAACAACTATGTAGGAATATGAAAGACCAGTTCCGCCACGTATCTATGCACATGCTCGTAAAGTGTAGCTGGCAAACACTACAGATTCCTCTCAGTAGTTAAAGATATTCAACATCTTAACTTAGTTGCAAAGTCCAGGGTGGCTATTCGATAGGTTCACTGTTTAAAATCACTGCATTGTTAGATGAAAATTAAAGTGTTAGCAATAGATGGAGCAGTGAGCGGCAGGGACAGGCCACGAAATATCAAATTCAATCAATTGTTCTTTTATTCCCAGACATATTAACAAAGAGTATTTGGGACAGTTTAGAAGAAATAGTGTTTCTGTATATTTAACACAGGTTAAAACAAACATTCTTGAAGTAAGGTTAACGCACTTGAGAGAGCCAAACTTTACGGAATATTTACCTCACTCAAGATACACAAACTTCAATAAAAGTTACCACAGTTACGAAGGTAGTCTTCAAGGATATTTAATACAGTTTAAAAAACCTTCAAATTAAAAATTAGAGGTACAACCACCTTATTTTTCACAATCTGTGGGATTATCAGACAGAATGAAAACATCAATGACTAAAAGGACAAAACAATTACAGTGATCTTCTGTGTAGTTACCAATTCGTGTACACAACGAGAAGTTCGTGTGATAGCAAAACCAAGATTTAGTTGGTTCAAATGGCTCTGAGCACTATGGGACTTAACAGCTATGGTCATCAGTCCCCTAGAACTTAGAACTACTTAAACCTAACTAACCTAAGAACATCACACAACACCCAGCCATCACGAGGCAGAGAAAATCCCTGACCCCGCCGGGAACCGACCCCGGGAACCCGGGCGTGGGAAGCGAGAACGCCACCGCACTACCACGAGATGCGGGCCAAGATTTAGTGACAGGCCTTCAAACTGACAAGGTTCTGGAGACGTAACCGATTACAATTTGTCCTCACCAGATGAAAATCCGCTCACAAAGGATGATTCTGCTACCTCTGCCTATGGGATGTAAACATCTCGCATGGTTTGCAAAAGCACATGTGAAATTTTCATATTTTCTCGCTAGCTGCCCACAAACTGTTAGTCCCACAGAAAAAATGAACAGGACCTTTTTGTACAAAATTTAATGTAGTTAAATTTTGTGTTGGATACGTTTAGGTTGAAGGCCACGGTTTTCAACTTATTTAAGAAAGACGCTTCTGAAGGCTATTTTTGTACATTTTTCTTGAATAATTCGAAAACCACGACCTCTAGCGAAAGCCGTTTCCCAGCATAAAATTTAACTACACAAAATTTCCTACAAAAAGTTTCTGTTATTTTTTGTGTAGGACTAACACGTAACGAGGGAGAGAATATGAAAATCTTGCACGTGGTATTTGAAGACGTTGAGGTTTTCATAAAACCCATAGGTAGGGGCAGCTTCATCACCCTGTGATGGCCTCTAACACTGTTGCTTCCGTTTTAGTTCGCCAAAACAGGGCCAAACACATTACATTGGAATAGATCTTCAACGAATCAAAACC
Organism: Schistocerca nitens; assembly: GCF_023898315.1. Lineage (NCBI taxonomy): Eukaryota > Metazoa > Arthropoda > Insecta > Orthoptera > Acrididae > Schistocerca > Schistocerca nitens. Next base: position 30,320,132 of record NC_064615.1, read on the forward strand.
ATTGGCTTTGGTTTAATGAATCAGGTCTCATCTGATTTAGCATAATCCAGTTGTGTAGCTGAAATTCCGGCAAACCAACAGTGAAATATGCGCCAGGAACTTGCAGCCAAGGCCAGCTCGGTGGTATCCTTCTTTCCCTTGCGCTCCACCCAATACAGCAACGGTTACGGCTGAATGCCACACTTCATTCCAAATGGTTCAAAATGGCTCTGAGCACTATGGGACTTAACATCTGAGGTCATCAGTCCCCTAGAACTTAGAACTACTTAAACCTAACTAACTTAAGGACATCACACACATCCATGCCCGAGGCAGGATTCGAACCTGCGACCGTAGCGGTCGCGCGGTTCCAGTCAGAAGCACCTAGAACCGCTCGGCCACACTGGCCGGCTCTAGCAAAGACCTTGAGGGTAAGAGAACTCATCCACTAATTACAACATTAAGGGCTGTAAGCCATTTCTTAGGCGAGGGAGTATTCCAATTTGAGGTAATGGTGACACGGTGTTGTAAGACTGACATTTCCAGTAATGATGGACGTCTGGAACACAAACTGGATCACGACAACATTATACTGGAGCACAACAAATATATGTAACTAATATACAACGATGAGTGAAAATACACTGCCTATCCAAAATAAGAAGTACCCAGAAGTGGAGGAGGAAACTAAATAAAACATATCAACTTGAGAGGGTATATTATGTTATTTCATGGCTACAAAATGATGTCAAATTTACGAAGATCCTGACAGTATGAGCCCACGTATCAGTATGATGTTGCATACCTATGGTCCTGATGCATGCTGTGATTCTGTTGGTAATGGAGTCATAAAGCGGTTGAATCCTTGGTTGAGACAAGCTGGCTCACAGCTGTGTAACCGGTCTTTGATAAGGTGGATACTGACACTGGGACAGAGTTGATGTCCACGTTGGTCCACACTCGTTCTAATGGGGACAGATCTGGAGATTTCTCTGGAAATGGGAGTACCTCAGCATTGCAGATAGTTCATAGAGTCACGTGTCAAGCGTGGATAAGCGTTGTCCTGTTGAAAAATTATGCCACGTGAAACGTCCCCTTAGAAAAATTATTCATGACTGTGCTTAAACCAACACACAATATTTTTAGCGCAACACAATCTGACTTTCAATAATCCCTACAAAAGAATGGCCCTGGCTAACATTAACCTATACCTTTCACAAATCACTTACCTCACAAAAATCTTCGTTACTCGAACTACTGCAATACAGCGAGCGCCACTACTGCCAGCTAAATAAAAGATTCAAACTACTGAAGGCACTAACTACTGATAGGCATAGTTACCAAATGAAAGACTTTGATAAAGAACAAACAATGTATTTACCTTAATAGTGTTCAAAAGTCCTAATATTTATAGCTGTTCATGGCATCCAGTTTTAAAAATTTACTGAATCTGATGGACACACGTCCAGATCATCAGCTCTCAAAACTCCGCCATTTATCTCCCCACATCCACCACTGCTGGCGGCTCACCTCCAACTGCGCAACGCTACGCGCTGTTAACATCCAGCTGCCCAACACTACAATAGCGACTATTGCAACGATGCCGACCAGCCTCAGACTGCACACAGCACAGTCAGTGATTTTCATATAGAGCGCTACATGTCGTTACCAATATAAAAACCTAAACAGCCTACTTACTGTTCCATGAGAGATAACACATGAGATGTGATGTACTGCTGTGCCATCGAAGTTCCCTCAGTTACCAGGCTTTTCTTGGGTCCCCACACAATGTCACCCAGAGTAACCTCTTCAAAGCACTGGAAGAATGGGAAATCTCCCTAGGTCTTCACCATAGTCGCTCATGACTGTCGTCTGGGGTGGTGCAGAATCGCAATTCATTGATGAAAAGAATGCGACGCCACTTGTCAGCAGACCACGCTTTCCCGCAATGGCATCTCTCCAAACGCAATCAATTGTACTGTCTAGTGCAGGATGAGAAGATATTCCGAAGAGTCCATTATACCTCTGGATCATGCGGTCCCTGGTTCGATTCCCATCCGGTTTGGAGATTTTCTCTTCCCAGGGACTGGGTGTTTGAATTGTCATCATTATTTCATCATCGTCATCATCATTTGTGACAGTGGCTAGATTAGACTGTGTTAAAAATTGTACTGTGAAAAAATTGGGACTTTGTACAAGAGCTGTTGACCGCGCAGTTGAGTACCCCATCAATCAAACATCACCCAAGAAGTGCATTAGCTGTTCTCGGACGGCAGGTGCAGGTATGTAGGTGTTGCTATGTGCTTGGTGCACAATACAGCGATTATGGTAGTCAGGCGTGTTCGAACAGAACCTTGACGACGAGTAAGCCTAGTCTTACATTCCAATTCAATCCAACACCAGACCACTAACACATCCAAATGTCCAGAAAATCCTGACATTGCATAATTCGACACCTAGCCAAGAGACCCATAATGAGACCCTTTCTAACTCTTTCAGATGCTAATAATGCTGTCTCACACGAGTATGTGGCATCTCCGTGTCCTTCAAGTTATCACTCACGTCTGATGCTGCACGCACGCCACGTATATCCTAGCTAACCAAACACGAATACATAATCCACTGTAGTGGCTGTTCACCTTGTTACAGAAAATTGCAACTCTAATCATTTACATACCTATCGATGGTGTGTACGTGTAGGAAGTTACATTGACCTCTGATCATGTCTTCTGGGTGCTTCACTTTTTTGTCGTTGTGTTATGACCACTGATCACCGCGAGATTCGAAGCAAACTGATGGCCTTCGAGACGCGTGATGCGGTAAGGAAGGTATATGAGCGGATCAGAGGCAAACGGGGAGTCATCCTGACGGTGATATAGGCTGCAAATGGGGATATCCACTGATAAAAGTGACTTTGAGTAATGGCAGGTTGTTAGCTATTGCACAATTTTGGTAAACATTTTTGGAAAGCAGTGATCAATTAATTGTTATATTTTGACTAAAGTTCAGTCTTGATCACATCATGTCTGTTTTAATGATATAGGTAACCGGTTTCGGTTCTTTCTACAAAACCATCATCAGACCCATGGCTGCCTTAGGATGGTAGGCGGAGCGCTCCTCGCTGCTACGCATTCATCAGTTGATTGCGTAGCAGCGAGGAGCGCTCCGCCTACCATCCTAAGGCAGCCATGGGTCTGATGATGGTTTTGTAGAAAGAACCGAAACCGGTTACCTATATCATTAAAACAGACATGATATGATCAAGATTGTTAGCTGTTGTCGCTTGGGAACGAGCACCGCGGAAACGGCGTCGTTGGTCGTCTGTTCGCGAGCTACTGTCGTTGGAGTCTATGGAAAAGGGTCGAACTATAATAACGCTTTGGTCTTGACCACAATTCTTTATCAACATAAAAATCTGAGGCGTTTCAGCGTTCTAGTGTTATAGAGCTTCAATGTGACACTTTCTGTGCATAACAGCTATCTTATTCAACAGTTTTAAGGCTGCTCCTAAACCAAATTCTACGTTGCTTCGTCCGCCCCTGGTAGCTGAGTGGTCAGCGCGACGGAATGTCATACCTCATGGCCCGGGTTCGATTCCCGGCTGGGTCGGAGATTTTCTCCGCTCAGGGACTGGGTAACGTGTTGTCCTTATCATCATCACTACATCCCCATCGACTCGCAAGTCGCCGAAGTGGCGTCAACTTGAAAGAGTTGCACCAGGCGAACGGTCTACCCGAAGGGAGGCCCTAGCCACACGGCATTTCCATATATTGCTTCGCTTGTCAAAGACAGAGAACAAATTGTTGTTGTAAATGATTAAAATCTGTAGAAATTAAGTTTGTAACGTTTTGTCTGCGTAACGATAACAACTGCAGCTAGCCATGAGTTCGATGACTGGGTGCTAAGTTAAGCCACTGGTCGCTCTTTGTAGGCAAGATATATGCATCCCTATGTTTATACATATTTGAAAACATAGAAAGCTTGTGCTTCATCACTACTTACTTGCATTAGTTGGTACAATATTGTCACCACTCGTCTCCCTGTCTCCACTTATTACTGGTTAGTTGTCTTTTATCTTTATGTTTATATTTTCAATTTTTATGCCTTTTTATGTCAACAATAAAGATTCTGTAATGCTCCTTCAACATTTCATGTATAATTCTCTTGCTCTTATTTTTAAATTTATCAGTTGTTGTAGTTGGTTTTACGAGTAGTAGTATCGTTTTACTTGAAACGTAGCCTAATCTCGGCAGACTGCGGTTTTTTTAGTGTGTAAAACATATTTAATTAATAAGTGTGTTTACGTTTTTGGTTTTCACATCTGTCGTATATTCACGTTTCTCATACTCAGATTGTGCTAAAGTTGGGCTCTAGATGGTAAGCCACTTTTGTGATGTACCGACGTGCAATGCATCAGAATAAAAGTGCATTATGTTCCTTTTTGTTACACAACATCCATTATTTCCAACCATACATACAGGTGTATGTATTATACAGGATGATCCATTATTATAAACCCATATTATATACTACTATTTATTTTGCTGTTATTCTGACACAAACTATGTAAGATAAATCATTCTACCATTATATTATGCTCTGTTCTATGCCTTCATGTAATTGTTACATGCCGGCCCGAGTGGTCGAGCGGTTAAAGGCGTTACAGTCTGGAACCGCACGACCGCTACGGTCGCAGGTTCGAATGCTGCCTCGGGCATGGATGTGTGTGGTGTCCTTAGGTTAGTTAGGCTTAAGTAGTTCTAAATTCTAGGGGACTGATGACCTCAGATGTTAAGTCCCATAGTGCTCAGAGCCATTTGAACCATTTTTGCAATTGTGCAACGATGGTGAGACTGGAAAGAGGAAGACTCGCGACTCAGGTGGTGAAAACAATAAACAGACTGCATGCGAATTTGTTTCGTATAGGTTCGGTTATTCACCGAAGGGGTGCATGGAACCCAAAGACAGTTGTTTCTGAAGAGGCTAAAGCCAGCACTGCTGCGTCGTTTGCGCAAAACCCCACTACGTCTCTGAGACAATATCAGAGGGAAACTGGTTTATCATATGGTTCGGTCAAACGGATAATGAAGGAGATCGACGAAGACACTTTGTCCAAACATTGTCACCAGAAGACTGTGATACCTGGATGGAGTTAACTGGATCCACATTACAATGGGTAGAAGAAGAACCAGATATCCTGAGTAAGCCGTATTTCATGTGGGTGGTTTCATAAAGATGATTGAAGAATTGAAGAATTGCAGTGACGTCCTTGTGTGGTGTGGTATTCATGATGATACTCTGTAAGTGGGCTGCTTCTGTGTTGGCAGCGTTGTGTTGCGCTTTGCATTGGATCTCTGACTGCACTTTCTTTGTAAGAGACTCTGTGGCTGGTTGGACTCGTTGTTGGAAGTCAATCGCCAGTAGTGTTGGGCAGTTGGAAGTTAGTCGCCAGCAGTGATGGAAGTACTGTTGGGCAGTTGGAGGTGAAAGCCAGCAGTGATGGATGTCAATTGTGAGAAGTTAGCATTGATGGAGAGTAGAAGTCTGAAGTGTTAGCGGAGGAAAACGGTCAGGAAGTATCCGACTTGGAGATTGAAAATTATTCATGATTATATATCTTTATACTGGATGTCACATTATTAAGGTAAAAAAATACATAATTTGTTTTGCAACAAAATCTTTCCTTTGTTAACCATGTTTCTATTATTAGTTAGTGGCTTTAGTAGTTAGAATCTTTTTTTTTAGCTGGCAGTATTTACGGTCGCTGTATTGCAGTAGTTCGCCTAATGAAGTTTTGTGTGAGGTTAAGTGCTTAATGAAAAATATAGGTTATTGTCAGGATTGCTTCTTATTTAGGCCCATTCACTTGAATTAATCATTTGAAGTCAGGTTGTAATTTTTTTGAGCTGTCAGATTGCGTTGCGCTAGAATATTGTCGGTCAGTGTTGACATGATGAGAAAAAATAAAGAGAAAGTAGGATCTGTGCGTACAGTTTTACTCAGCTGTTTCAGAAGCAAATAACGTAGAAGTTTTATCCTTTCAGTCATTCTGCAATTTAAGTACAGTTTCATACACTTAAATAAAGAAGTTTCAGCTCTTTTTGGTCCTCACATTCTTCGTGAAACAATGAATGCGCAGACGTATGTGCATATGCTACAAACTTTTGTTCATTGCTGTGTTTTAACCTGGGAAGTTCTCCCCATTTTGCGTTGATTTCGCGAGAATGGCCGGAAAGTGGCTTTCCAGTAGTCACCGAAAATTCCACACTTATCCCACTGGAGTTTTTCCTCTGGTGATATTTCAAAGAGAAAATTTATGCCAGAAAATCGCGTGATTTGCACAGTTGAGAAGCAGTCATTAGGTAATAGTGTGCGCGGGTACCAAACGATAGCCGGCCGGTGTGGCCGTACGGTTCTGGGCGCTTCAGTCTGCAACCGCGTGACCGCTACGGTCGCAGGTTCGAATCCTGCCTGCGGCATGGATGTTTGTGATGTCCTTAGGTTAGTTAGGTTTAACTAGTTCTAAGTTCTAGGGGACTGATGACCACAGATGTTGAGTCCCATAGTGCTCAGAGCCATTTGAACCAACCAAACGATAGGTTGCAGCTGTCTGTCAGGAACATAGCGCTCCGACTGCTCAGTGTGTTACTAATCCTAGTATGTAATGGTAAGGACCACAGTACACAACAGAACTGAAAGCAACCATGTAATACTGTTACTGAGTGAATAATAGTTAAATAAAAATAAGGATATAATAGTGGATCAGACAATATATTACATGTGTAATTTTGTGCATTCCTGCTACAAAAGTTTCTAAAAAATAATATTCATGCTTGTAGCCTTTGAAATTTTGAGTATTCATCACAAGCACAGAGATCATTGGACGTCAGCGCCAACATTATTTAATGCACACAAAAATAGTACAGGTATCGTTAAGTCTCAAGCACCCTTCTCTTCTTTAAAGACATGGAATGTAATTTATAAGATAACGTGTTTAGATTTTTAAAAATAAATTTTTATTATTATAACGCAAAAATGTGTCCTATATTTGTGTTGTACGAGAATAGCCAACTGGCGGAACTGCTTTCTTATTGCAGTCTGTTGTGTACTTCAGTCATTTTGCACTTATGCTTCGCGAGAGTAACGTTGACGAGATTCTGTCTAACTTTGTCCGGTAGGTATTAGTTCTCCTATGTCCACATAGTACGTCGTTTGCTTGTTCACGATGTACTTGTTATATTCTGTCTATTAGTTTCTCATGTATACTACATCTCATCCTTTGAAAAGAGCAGAACACCGAAATGCGAAGGTTGTGTTGCTAATAAGGAATTGTTGTCTAGGTTGAAGTGTTAATACAGCGCATCAAAATAACCGCTGCACCTCATAAAGTACTTATGCAGCATGTGTCGAAAATGGTTGAAGGGCGATGAAACCTTGAGTAAGTGAGATGGTGTTGCACGTACACGCTTCATCACACATTGCGTAGATCGGACGCTTCCCACTCTGTAAATCAGGGCTCGCGGCAGACTGACGACCGTTGACCTGCAACTAATTTACTTGGCACGTCTAAATTAAGGTAAATGCGTCACCTACGGGCAAATACAAGAAGCCCTGGCGAGCAAAGAGGTCTTACACAGCAGAATATGGTGATGCACAGGTATAGCCGTCCAGGCCTCGGGGTAATGGCCACAGAGTCAGGCCCCATGCAGGCCCCAACTGGAAAGTCAGAGCTATAATGTTATTGATACAGCAGAAGACCAGAGACCTGTCTGGCTACGCTGACCTGATTGCTTCACCGTCAAGCCGCGCCTCCGTAATGGCTTAAGCGGTAGCAAAACAGCAACGTGCCAAGGCCGTATACATACAGCCCGTTTTAGATATGACCTAACATGGACCAAACGCAGATTCATAGCGTCCTGTATTTTTCGCATAAAACTTTCAGAAATTCTGAAATATCACAATAAATATGACGATTTACGAAATTATAGGCAGTGCGTCACAAAGCAGATAAATGAATCTATGAGAAATGAAATGAATACGTAATGTAGTTAACACACTGAATTTTTTTTTAACTTTGAAAAATATTGCTGTCTCCCACCACTGTCGAGAAAATGATCGAGTGCAACCCACTTCGTCCCGATTTCGCGCCCCACCGAAAATGCTAGAATGAAATATTAAAAAAATTCCTCGTACTTGGTAAATGGCTTCAGATAACGAAACAATATTTTGGGAAACGATAGCAGGCAAGGAGAAGAGCGCCACAGATATGATACGTCAATTGGAATGGCAATCATCAAAACAAATGTACTTTTCGTTGCGGCAGGATCTGATCATGAAATTTCAATCATTTTCTCCTTGGTTTCTGAAAATATTTTCTTGGTGCCCACCTACGTAGGGAGGAATGATCATCAAAATAAAATAAGAAATTCACAGCTCGCATAGAAAGATTTAAGTATCCATTTTTCCCCGGGCACTGTTAGAGAGTGGAACATTAGAGGAATAGCTTGGAGGTGGTTCTATGAACTCTCTGTCAGGCACTTAATTGTGAATTGCAGTGTAAGCGTTTGGCTGCAGATGTATTTTCCCATGTAATTAAGACGCGAAACGTCTATATCTAGCGCCACATTCAAGAGGCTACAGACTTTTTCAATAGAATAATATATTCAAGCGCCATCGACAGGTGGTGGAACGAGAATTGATGTAGGTTTGGCACGATAGATGCGAAGGAAGTACAGTCTATTTTTATACCTAGAATAGTCATTTTCATTAAATATTGACTTGTTTTCTATCAGTTGCTATTTTATCATCCTTCGTAATTTCAACTGCTTTATAGTGTTAGTGAGATGAATATTTATAAACTTCGCTGTGTTTTGGCGAAAGAAGCAGCTTTGAACGTGGCTACGTGAATAAACATAAAGCGAATAAGAAGTTTGGAAACAATCGCTAATTCTGTTGAATTTTTAATGGAATTCTATACCCCAGTGTGTTTTTAATAGCGAATAGTGTGGATTAAAACTGGCCAAAGAGGTTTGTTTCTGTATTTCAGTGATCTGAGAAATATGAAAACACTGAAATTTGCAAAACTGTGTCAACATCCCATCAAGGTGTAAACAGGTTACCAATATCCTTCATGAACGAGAAGATTTTTGTGGTATAAATGAACAAGGTTCCATTCTGTATAGGGACAGGAAAGAAAAGATGGCATTCAATGTACTGTTAGTTGTTTTCATATTTCACAAGTTATTATTAAGATACAAAAATAAAATATGTTGCCCAGTTCCAATGCGTACCATTCGTTTTTAAAAACACACTGAAATCCTAATAGAAGTAACAATTTATTTTTTCCAATCATCACCTTGATTTTTCTTCACAGAACCGGTATCAGTGACGAGCTTTAAGTAACATGTAAATTCCCTAATTGCTTCTTTAAAATCTATTTCATTCGCCGCCGGCTGGAGTGGCCGTGCGGTTCTAGGCGCTACAGTCTGGACCCGAGCGGCCGCTACGGTCGCACGTTCGAATCCTGCCTCGGGCATGGATGTGTGTGATGTCCTTAGGTTAGTTAGGTTTAAGTAGTTCTAAGTTCTAGGCGACTGATGACCTCAGACGTTAAGTCGCATAGTGCTCAGAGCCATTTGAACCAACCATTTCATTCGTCAAAATACAGCAGACTTCATAAATATCCATCTCACTGAGATTCTAATTCAGTTGAAATTGCAGCAGAATAATGAAACAGCAGCTGATGGAACGAGAAGCCAATAGCTTATGAAAATGCCCATTCTCGGTTTAAAAATAAACTCCACAGTTTGCGTTGCACCAACAGCTTGCATATGATTGGTCGGCGCTCGGAATCTAATGGCGGACGCCACAATATACCACATTAAATACGCGGCGAAGCAGTACCTGGACAAACTCCAGAGGCTGCAGAACCGCGCCCTCAGGAGGGTACTGCACCTACCCCTTGGATTCCCCATTGACGATTTGCACGCCGCTGCTGAAATCCCACTCCTGAGAGAGCGTTTTCAAGACCTGGCAAGGGCCTTCTATGAAGGTTCTTCCAGGTCTGGAAACGTCCTCATCCACTCCCTAGGTCGGTGTGACATGTCCCGCGATAAACACAATCGCCCCACGACAATCTTCGACGACTAAGTCGAAGAGAAAATCCCAATATCCATTCCCAAATCCTGCTCCTACCCAAATTACTACAATTATCTCGCCAAACCTCAGGCAAGTACCAGACACACACAGAACAATCATCACATTTCACAGACACCAAAAAGTACAGAAATAATCACACACACAAGTACACAGGGGAGTAAAAGCCGAAAGTCTACAAACTCCCCCTCACACTTTCCCAAGGAGGGGAAAGTAATAGATGAGAGAGCAGCAGCAGCAACCACATTAAAATACGTAACTTCACCTGGTAAAACGCTGCCCACATTTGAAAACGCACAACCCTCCAAAAGAATACCTAAAAACACGTGTATTACCAGCTACAAGAAAGTTAAGGAGAAAGACAGAGGTGGCCAATAACAATAACTACTGCTTTTGTATGTCAGCATTGTCAACCCGTACTGTAATACATTTCACTTACACTATATATGATTTTAAATATAGCAGTTATGAAGGAAAGTTTGTCACAAGAGAAAACTTTCAAACTACAGGAAAATCTTTGAATCCTACGCACAGTGACCTGTGCACAGCCATATGGTGTCACATACCTCCCCAAAACTACTACGTACTTTTCGAACCCACGGCCGGCAAAATCACTGTTGTATGGTGTTCCACAGGCACATCAGTATACCGTTAAGCAGGCGGTCATAATGTTTTCGCATATCACTAAGTTGTGAGAAGTGATGGAACCTACCTGATCAGTCTACTCGAACAACAGAGAGCTGGGGACGATGGAAGACTGGCAGTCGCCAAATTAGAAACTAGACTGAAACGTGTAACCTGTCATTGGGAAGAGCAATAATCAATATGTTTATCAAGGCACCCACTATATAAAAGTCGGACGTTTCTCCTCTTTTCTTCTCCTTTCTTTATCTTACTTCTTACTTGTTCTTCTTTTGTGTGTGTGTAGGTTTTACTTATCAAAGTTGTCGTATCCATAATTCCCTTACCGTAAATAACACTTATTTGGCAAATTCATATTCAACTGAATTTTACTTATACTTTACGTACGACCGGTGTTTGAATGGAGTGTGGCGGATCTGAAGTAATGCAGTAAAAATTACAAACGTCTATGTCATCAATTATGAGCGAAACAAGCCTCTTAGTAACGTTATTGTTGCCTGCCCAGACCCAAATACAGATAACTGCATTATAGTTACAAATGGAGTATCTCCAAAACTGCTAGTACCTTTGGTATGGAAGCACTAATTATACACTCCTGGAAATTGAAATAAGAACACCGTGAATTCATTGTCCCAGGAAGGGGAAACTTTATTGACACATTCCTGGGGTCAGATACATCACATGATCACACTGACAGAACCACAGGCACATAGACACAGGCAACAGAGCATGCACAATGTCGGCACTAGTACAGTGTATATCCACCTTTCGCAGCAATGCAGGCTGCTATTCTCCCATGGAGACGATCGTAGAGATGCTGGATGTAGTCCTGTGGAACGGCTTGCCATGCCATTTCCACCTGGCGCCTCAGTTGGACCAGCGTTCGTGCTGGACGTGCAGACCGCGTGAGACGACGCTTCATCCAGTCCCAAACATGCTCAATGGGGGACAGATCCGGAGATCTTGCTGGCCAGGGTAGTTGACTTACACCTTCTAGAGCACGTTGGGTGGCACGGGATACATGCGGACGTGCATTGTCCTGTTGGAACAGCAAGTTCCCTTGCCGGTCTAGGAATGGTAGAACGATGGGTTCGATGACGGTTTGGATGTACCGTGCACTGTTCAGTGTCCCCTCGACGATCACCAGTGGTGTACGGCCAGTGTAGGAGATCGCTCCCCACACCATGATGCCGGGTGTTGGCACTGTGTGCCTCGGTCGTATGCAGTCCTGATTGTGGCGCTCACCTGCACGGCGCCAAACACGCATACGACCATCATTGGCACCAAGGCAGAAGCGACTCTCATCGCTGAAGACGACACGTCTCCATTCGTCCCTCTATTCACGCCTGTCGCGACACCACTGGAGGCGGGCTGCACGATGTTGGGGCGTGAGCGGAAGACGGCCTAACGGTGTGCGGGACCGTAGCCCAGCTTCATGGAGACGGTTGCGAATGGTCCTCGCCGATACCCCAGGAGCAACAGTGTCCCTAATTTGCTGGGAAGTGGCGGTGCGGTCCCCTACGGCACTGCGTAGGATCCTACGGTCTTGGCGTGCATCCGTGCGTCGCTGCGGTCCGGTCCCAGGTCGACGGGCACGTGTACCTTCCGCCGACCACTGGCGACAACATCGATGTACTGTGGAGACCTCACGCCCCACGTGTTGAGCAATTCGGCGGTACGTCCACCCGGCCTCCCGCATGCCCACTATACGCCCTCGCTCAAAGTCCGTCAACTGCACATACGGTTCACGTCCACGCTGTCGCGGCATGCTACCAGTGTTAAAGACTGCGATGGAGCTCCGTATGCCACGGCAAACTGGCTGACACTGACGGCGGCGGTGCACAAATGCTGCGCAGCTAGCGCCATTCGACGGCCAACACCGCGGTTCCTGGTGTGTCCGCTGTGCCGTGCGTGTGATCATTGCTTGTACAGCCCTCTCGCAGTGTCCGGAGCAAGTATGGTGCGTCTGACACACCGGTGTCAATGTGTTCTTTTTTCCATTTCCAGGAGTGTAATTACTTGACTGAATTGGGTTTGTAAGAATGATAAAATATGGGTGACTTCGTAAACAGAAATAAATACTTTACGCCAGATTTGGTTACGTCTGAAAAAAGTACAGATGCATATTTTCGCTTGCATTTTTTCTGACTAAATTTGTCTCTGAGACTGAAATTTATCAGTAATGAATATTCGTGATGTAGTAAATGTTTTAACGTGCTTTTAGTAATACATTATTAATTAAAATGTAGCCTTTTACTATAATGCAATCGCCAGACCCTTAATATTAATGGAAGACAACAATTTTTTAATGACGCCATTCCGCTTTAGTGTCAAAATATTATGTACTACCAGTCCAATACCCGACGTACGTAGCTTCGAATTTTCAGTTTTTAGCGGTTTGTTAATTTTTAACCAGCTTCTATTTTATTTGGTGACCGGCTCATTTCAGAGCAGTTGACAATGACCGTATGCCGAGTTTGCAGTCGCATTAAAGAATATGGTTACGGCTTTAAGTGGAATGACATCATTCAACGATTTCACTAAGGCTACAGGCTCAGTCTTCATCAGAGCTCTGAAGTCTATAAATGAGTCTTGATCGCACACAACAACACAATTCACTATTATCGGTTTCGGTTTACTGCCATCATCAAATCATTAAGAATATTCTGATGCAACTGTCAACGTCAGACAACTTATACATGTAGGTACATGAGCAAGTGCTCTTACTATTATGTTCTTCATTGTTGTGCCTGTTAATGTCGAACCTGTTAAATATGAATCTTTATTGAAAAAATTTTTTTTGGCTGTTGTAAATGTAATGTCTGTTAGTCTGCTACTCTTTATCGTTACAACAACTTATATTTGGAAAGCATCAGTTACGCAGAGTAAAGGAAGAATAGTAAATCCTTCATTCTGTCCTAATCTCTAGACCACACACAAAGCGCACTAGTTCACATTCGTTTATCTTTGTCTTATTTGCCACGAGGTCTCATTGCGCACACTTTAGTAAATGGCTTGGCTGTGTAGTAATGAACAGAACATCAAGCCTACAGTTCTCAAGCCCATTAATGTGGTAAACAACTCCGAAGTGAGAAAATTCATAGGATTCCCCATAACATAGTGTTGGACCTCTTTTTGGCCGGCGCTGTGCAGCACCTCGATTTCAACAAGTGGTCGGAAGTCTCCTACAAGAAGTAATGAGCCATGCTGCATCTTTAGTTGTCCATTACGCGAAAGTGTCGCCGGTGCAAGATTTTGTAATAGACGAATGTAAAACAGAAAATAAAGTCAATATGTCATATGATAAGGATAATTCAATATCGGTATCGTGCGAAAAGGCATAATTAAAGAATGAAAGAGAGCCAGAAAAGGCGAGTGAAAAGGAGAATATTTGTAATGTTATTGATGTATATGAGATAAAAGACGTAGATGTGGGGGAGGTTATGATGAGTAAAGAGGAAAGGAAGGTAGAATATGCCACGCAGAAGACGTGTTGTGGGGCTGCGGCTGGAATTATTGTTATCAAAATGTTCCTATTATTTATTTAATGCTGTTTGCCTTCTCAACACTGGCTCTCTAACTACAATATTGGCAACCAGAAAGTGATTAGCAAAACGTGAAGCCTGTAATTAGAATTCCTAATGTCCACTTCATCTGAGAAATACATTCATAGCTACAGCTTATAGCTCTGACGAATTAGGAGATTGTCTGGGATTCATAATCAAAAACCATTCTCTCTAAAATGTTCACTATATTCTCAAAGTCACAGACCAAAAAGAATTCACACAATCCAACTACCAGAGCAGTTCAGAGTCTAATGCGCTGATGCAACTATAACTGTTCAAATTAAATGTTTAAGTGAATGCTCGCCATAATTTGATGATAATGTTCATCAAACACCACGCTAAATAATGGTAGAATGTCTGTCCCGCGGCAGCACGTGAAAATACGACATACGCAAACTGAAGATGGATCATTAAAGTCATCCCAGAATTAACACTTCACTCGAAAACGATTTCATGGTTACGCGTATCCCGAGTAACTTATTAAGGCATCCGAGGCTGTTTATAGCAATGATACCGACGCGACGCGACTTCCGGCACACGTGGTGTGCTAATCAGCGTCTGGAGAGAACTGGGGCCTTTCTTCCTCGCGCAGCGTTCTTATATATAAAGCCGCGGAGCGGACGGCTAAGGGAACGCCTGATCAAATCCGTTCTCCCGACTAGCCACTGGCTAGTAATGCACCACTTTAAGTTATCGAATAAATCATTGCTTCCTTTGCTGATGGCCGATGAAGCTCTCAATTTAAATGTGTAATCAGCACACAGGTAAGTAATCATAATAAACGTCTGACGTGGCTAAGTCAAATATTTTGGGCGAGGGAATTAATTTAATTACACTACACGCAGTAGACAAGCTCTGAACTTGCTCTTTGGAGATACGCTATAGCTATAGTTTTATAGTTGTTCTGTTGAAACTTCTCACATCTTTATGATTATAGCGGATCTCCCTTCTACTTAAATTTAAACATCCTAGCTTTATTTATTCGCCTACTTAATCTATCTTGCTTCCTTTATTTTTAAGACAAAAACCAGAAAATCATGAATTTCAACTAAAATTTTAATTTGTGACATCCAGAATACTGTTTCTACTAAATTATTGTGAAAAAGTAATCTAAATATAAATTTTTAAGTTTCTAGCTCTTTTCTGTTGCGCCAATGATTTTTACAGAAAAACGTCCAAATTTCGAAAATGGTAATATTTATTGAACTGATATCCAACACATATTGATTTAGTATTATTCCTGACATGATAGAAACTTTTCAGGTTATTTACTTGATTTTAAAGTATTGCACAACATTTATGACGTCAGAGCTAGTTACAGCGGACTGGCTGGCACACAATGGAAAGACTGATGTGAATTTTATAAGGCGTGAGTAGGCTGCTTCCCTACAGTGCGGCCACAATCAATAATAGGTGAAAGTGATGTAAAGGAGGATGTTAGTAAACATGACATTATAAGCAGTGGAGGTGAAATTATTGTTGATGGAAAGGTGTTTTGTGGTTCTGATGAAGAAAGGTCAGGTAGGAATTTCGCACGATTGTCTGAGAATGATAGCAAGGAAGAAAATGAATTGAAGGTTATCGAAGTAGATGACGATTATACTAAATATGAAGTTAACGCTGAAATCGTTCAAAGTGATACAGCTAAAGTGCCTGAGTGTCCACACGATGTGCATTGTGTAGTAAATTAGTCGAAAAACGAAGTGGCTGAAACGTCTAGTGATAATCTGCTCCACTGTCTAAAAGTTGCTTTCCTGCTCGAATCTGATGACGAAAATGAAATCAGTGATAGTTTAGATGATGAAGGGTATATGAATACAGATCAGAATGAACATACTAACTTTCCCTCTCGATTGTGTCCCATAAATTTTCGATGTGATTTATGTCGAGCCATCTTGGTGGCCAGAAAATTCGCTCAAATTGTCCAGAATGTTCTTCAGACCAACCGCAAACAACTGTGGACCGGTGACATGGCGCCCCGTTCATTATTGCTTGAGAATGTGAAGTCCCTGAATGGCTGCAGATGGTCTCCAAGTAGCCGATCATAACCGATTCCAGTCAATGATCGGTTCATTTGGACCAGAGGAGCGAGCCCATTTCATGTAAACACAGCCCACATCAGTAAGAAGCCACCATCAGCTTGCACAGTGCCTTGTTCACAACCTGGGTCCAGGGGGTTTGCACCGCTCTCGAACCACGCCATCACCTCTCACCATCTTTAATTTGGACTCATCTGATCAGGTCATGCTTTACCAGTCGTGATGTGTCCAAACGATGTGTTCACGAGCCCAGAAGAGGCTCGGCAGGCACTGTCGTGCTGTTAGCAAAGGCACTCGCGTCGGTCAGCTTTGCAATAGCCCATTGAGGCCCTTTCCCTTTGGCGGGCAAGTGCTCTGCCAACTGAGCTACCCAAGCACGACTCACGCCCCGTCCTCACAGCTTTAATTCCGCCAGTACCTCGTCTCCTACCTTCACAGTTTTTAACTGCCGGGAAGTTTCATATGAGCGCACACTCCGTTGTAGAGTGAAAATTTCATTCATTGAGGCCTCGTTCCGCCGCACTGTCCTAACGGGTACACTCGTCGTAGGTTCCACACTGGTTCCTGAGTTCATGTCACGCAGCGTTGCTTCACAACTCTACGCAAACGCCGCTGCTCTCGGTCATTAAATGAAGGCCGTCGGCCAGTGTGTTGTCCGTGGTGAGAGGTTCAAATGTTTGTGAATTCCTAAGGGACCAAACCGCACAGGTCATCGGTTTCTAGACTTACACACTACTTAAACTGACTTAAACTAGCTTATGCTAAGAACAGCACACACTCATGCCCGAGGGAGGACTCGAACCTCCGACACTAGGAGCCGCTTAGTCCATGACGCTGTGGGGCGGCGGTTAATTGGGAAAAATTGTTGTTGCTGTATATTTGTTTGAACGTAAAATCAGTTCCTATTATTTAGAATGTTATTAATGCTGTCTTTCGCCGTTCTCAACACTGGCTCTCTAATTACTTTTAGCATCCAGAAAGTGATTTAACAAAACGTGAAGCCTGTAATTAGAATTCCTAGTGCCCACTTCATCTGAGAATACAATTATAGCTGCAGCTTATAGCTCTGAGGAATTAGGAGATTGTCTGGGATTTATAATCAAAAACGATATTCCAAAATAGTTGAGTATATTCTGAAAGTCACTGATAAAAAAAAGTATCCCTACAACCTAACTAACAGAGCAGTTCAGAGTCTAATGCGCTGATGCAACTATAAATGTCCGAATTAAATGTTGAAATGAATGCTCGCCATAATTTGATGAGAATATTTCATCAAACGCCACGCTAAATATTTGGTAGAATGTCTGTCCCGCGACGGCACGTGAAAATACGACAATACGCAAACTGAAGCTAGATAATGAAAATCATCCCAGAATTAACACTTCACTTGAAATGATTTCATGGTTACGCGTATCTCGAGTAACTTAATACGGCACCCGAGGCTGTTTGTAGCAGTGATACCGATGCGACGCGACTCCCGACACAGATGGCGTGTTATTCAGCGTCTGGAGAGAACTGGGGCCTTCCTTCCTCGCGCAGCGTTCTTATATATAAAGCCGCGGTGCGGACGGCTAAGGGAACGCCTGATCAAATCGGCTCTCCCGAGTAGCCGCTGGGCTAGTAATGCACCACATTAAGTTACCGAATAAACCATAGCTTCTCTGGCTGATGGCCGACGAAGCTCTTAATTTAAATGTGCATTCAGCACGCAGGTAAGTATTGATAATAAAATTTTGACGTGGCTAAGTTAAATATTTTGGGCGAGAGAATTAATTAAATTACACTGCACGCAGTAGATGAGCTCTGAACTGGCCCTTTTCAGATCCGCTATCGCTATAATTTTATAGGTATTCAAAAGAAACTTTTCACATCTTCATAGTCATAGCGGACCTCCAACCTATTTAAATCTAAACATCCTAGCCTTATTTATTAGCCTACTTAATCTATCTTGCTTCCTTCAGTTTTGAGACGAAAACCACAAAATCATGAATTTCCACTAAAATCTTAATTTGTGAAATCCAAAGTACTGTTTTTATTAAATCATTATGAAAGATGAATCTAAATATAAATTTTGAAGTCTCTAGCTCTTTTCTGTTGCGCCAATGATTTTTACAGAAAAACGTCCAAATTTCAAAAATGGCTAAAGTTATCGAACTGATACTCAACACACATTAATTTAGTATTATTCCTGACATGCTAGAAAAGTTTTAGGTTATTTGCTTGATTTTTAAAGTATTGCGCAACATTTATGACGTCAGAGCTAGTTACAGCAGACTGGCTGGCACAAAATGGAAAAGCTGATGTGAATTTACTACAGCGTGAGTAGGCTGCTTCCCTACAACGCGGCGCCTCTAACCGCGCGGCGGAGGGATTGGAATACATCCAGCAAATTATTCAGGACGTAGGTTACAAGTGCTACTCTGAGATGAAGAAGTTGACACAGGAGAGGAATTCGTAGTGGGCCGTATGCATCAAACAGTCACAAAAATGATGACTCGAAAAAAAAATCATGCTGAAGTTGTTGCAGTAGATAGAAACGTGATTCAGTTTCGACGTATGATGCCGATTACAGTGTACATGCTGGATATTTACTCCTAATGCTCTCGACGTTGAGTGTGATACTCATGCATCAGACAATCTGACACGGGTGGAAGAAACACTTGAAAAAGTTGCTATTCATTATGGACTCTGGAGGAACTGCATGTTACGGCAGTTAGTGTTGTGGTTTTGGCGGAGAGAGGAATTTGAATTACGTAATGGATAGTGCGAGAACGGTTGGAGGTCGTATGTCGAGATGGTAGTGCCGGCCGGTACGACTATTGACGGACATATGGAGAGACAGGCAAATTATGATGAACAGTGACAGTGGGCTCTCGTGGCAATAGTCCGCAGTTCGTCGTGTAGTGTTTAGCGTTGCTGCCCTTGGATCACGGGACCCCGGGTTCGATTTCCGGCTGGGTTTTGGGGTTTTGTCCGTGCAGGGGCTGGGTGTTTTTGTTGTTCTCATCATTTCATCATCGCTCAGAAAATGGCGAGACTGGAAAGTGGAGGAATGGGCACTGTTAACCATGCCGTTCAGCGCCCCACAAATCAAAATCATCATCAATGTGGTGATAATGACCGTGAATGAAGGAACGACGTCGCGCCGGACGAAGACAGCTGGTGGAGCGAAGTAATGTAAGAAAGCGGCCGAAAACAGTGGCTGTCAGAGGCACTACTGTATCACGGACTAAGGTGGCGCTCGTCTATGGACGACGAGCAACGTGACAGACACTAACACAGATTTTCAACAGGAATACGACATCAAACCGGCAATCATCGGTCTAGAGCCAGATAGTTAGTCTACATTGGCCTCTGCAGTCTAGACAGCAGATGTTCGATTTTCAAGAGAAAGAAAAACACGCCAGTTTATTCAATAAAGACAAGAAACATATAGCATTTGTTCCCAAAGATCATCTTTACTGCATTGATCATCGATTCTGTATCACTCGCTGTTGTTAATAAATGTAGCTAACAGTCGTTTAAGTACTGTATATGGAAACGGCTAATAATGGCAAAAGTTTTTATTGTATTCTGCTTCCATCATTTTAATTTAGCCTCAGGCAGTGGAGTGAACTGTTGCGTAGCCTACTCCGCACTACTTGTGGCCGGCTCCCACTCTATTACGCTGAGCTAGGGACGCCACCACGGTATTGCTGAGTGAGAGACGTCATGCCACAAACGCGCCAATGGGAGCAACAGATACCATCAGGTGAGGTACACAAGAGGGTCAGCGAGATATCAGCCACAACAGCGGGTCGCTCTCTCGCCTGGCAGCTTCCTTACCCTCTGGACGTGTCCACCAGTGCTTCCTGTTGAGGGCGGAATGCTCTTCCCGTACCATGTGCGGTTCACTACTCGGTTGTAGCAAGTTCTCGTGAATATTGTACCCCTTAGTGGCAGTTCTTGGGTATAAAACCCATTTTTCCCTGAATCCTGGCACTTATCGTTTTACGAGCAGGAAAAACGCCCTGATGCCCACCTGAGCGGCCGATACCATCCTGACATGTACAATACACTCCGAGAAAAACAAACATAAAGACTACGCACCATGAAGGAATTATCCGAATGGGATGGTATATGTGATGTACATATGTAGACAAACAAACCACTAGAGCTACAAAAAAATGGATGACTTACTCAAGAGAAAGAACTTCACGAATTGAATTGAGCAATTCAGTAACACGTTGGTCCACTTCTCGCCCTCATGCAAGCAGTGGTTCGCCTTGGCATTCATTGACAGTGTTGTTGAACGTCTTCCTGATTCATATCGTGCCAAATTCTGTCCAACTGGTGCGTTAGATAGTCAGAATCTCCGGCTTGTTGTAGGGCCTTGCCCATAATGCTCCATACATTCTCAAATGGGGGAGAGATCCGGAGATCTTGCTGATCAAGGTAGGGTTTGGAAAGCACGAACACAAGCAGTAGGAACTCTTGCCGTGTGCGGGCGAGCATATCTTGCTGAAATGCGAACCCAGGATGGCTTGTCATGAAGGGCAACAAAGGTGTGCAGGCGAGCATTATCTTGGTAAAATACAAGCCCAAGATGGATTGCGATGAAGGGTAACAAAATGGAGCGAAGAACGTCGTCGACGTACCACTGTGGCATAAGAGTACCTCAAAGGGGTCCTGCTATGGTACTTCAGACCATCACTGCTGGTTGTCTCGCCTTATGGTGGATGACAGTCAGGTTAATATCCCACCGCTGACTGGTACGTTTCCAGACATCTCGTTGACTGGAGTAGAACTGCCTTCCGTGATGAAACACGCTTCGAGCTGAGTCCTGATGAGCAACCATAACGTGTCTGCAGACCCTTCTGACAGCGGTGGAATGAACGTGACTGTGTTCCGCGATATGCTCCAAAAAGCGAGGAGCGATGGTCTAGAGAGCCATTTTTTTCCAAGATGCTACTCCAGGCGTGTGTAAAACGAATGTGCGCAACGGAAAATGATGAACACTAAAATGAAGATTTGTCCCTGTCTGACTATCCCCTGAAGCAGACCTTAGGATCTCTTAATTGTATAAATTACAACCTAAACATAAATGAATAATGAAGGCAACTAATCCTACTAAATGATAAACGTTGTTCCTGCTTATATATTTATTGTAGATTTAAAAAAACCTGTATATTACAAAGTTTACATTCCTAAGTAAAATTTCTAGTCAACTGCCCAACTCTGCCCCTTATTATGAGTGCGCGGTCTAACATCAATAACGCGAAACGACTGACATCATCTACGTACCAAACACTAGAAGACATTACTTTCAAAGATGATCTACAGTGGTGTGGAACCTCAATGGAAATAAACGTGATCACAGCTATTTAGCTTTTATAGCCCTAATAAGTCGAAGTAATTTGCGATATTACCGTATGTACTGCGTCGGGTGCGTCGAAGTGATGGTTCCTGTACTCATCTGCGACGATGGAAGAACTCCAGCCACAAATAAACTCTTTCAGACACTAGGACGGCAGAAGGCGGTCCTCTGACTAATATACTATAATACTGTCTTCTCCTCTCTGTGTTCTACAGACGAGAAACGCGAACTCCCAGCCACAAGAATGGAGTTCAGATAACGTCTCAACGTAAGTATAGGCAGAGGAGGTGCTCTCAATTACTGAACGCTGCGTACTCAACTACGACTTCCAACCCAGAGGTGAAGTCCAGAATCGTATAGGTTCGCAACAGTACAGTGCCTGACTCTTCTAACTATAAACTCTCCTGAGAGCAAAGACAGCAACTCCGTCTGTATCAAAAAAGCTGATATCGAGCGACCGTCACACACGGGCGCTCACAACGGATGACCTCGTCTCTCCATCGCTGGTTTCCCAGCAAGGCTCGGCTCCCCACCCACGTAATTCCGAAAACGAGTCATGTTCTACATCTACATCTACATTTATACTCCGCAAGCCACCCAACGGTGTGTGGTGGGGGGCACTTTACGTGCCACTGTCATTACCTCCCTTTTCTGTTCCAGTCGCGTATGGTTCGCGGGAAGAACGACTGTCTGAAAGCCTCCGTGCGCGCTCGAATATTTCTAATTTTACATTCGTGATCTCCTCGGGAGGTATAAGTAGGGGGAAGCAATATATTCGATACCTCATCCAGAAACGCACCCTCTCGAAAGCTGGCGAGCAAGCTACACCGCGATGCAGAGCGCCTCTCTTGCAGTCTGCCACTTGAGTTTGCTAAACATCTCCGTAACGCTATCACGGTTACCAAATAACCCTGTGACGAAACGCGCCGCTCTTCTTTTGATCTTCTCTATCTCCTCCGTCAACCTGATCTGGTACGAATCCCACACTGATGAGCAATACTCAAGGTCGAACGAGTGTTTTGTAAGCCACCTCCTTTGTTGATGGACTACATTTTCTAAGGACTCTCCCAATGAACCTCAACTTGGTACCCGCCTTACCAACAATTAATTTTATATGATCATTCCACTTCAAATCGTTCTGCACGCATACTCCCAGATATTTTACAGAAGTAACTGCTACCAGTGTTTGTTCTGCTATCATATAATCATACAACAAAGGATCCTTCTTTGTATGTATTCGCAATACATTACATTTGTCTATGTTACGGGTCAGTTGCCACTCCCTGCACCAAGTGCCTATTCGCTGCAGATCTTCCTGCATTTCGCTACAATTTTCTAATGGTGCAACTTCTCTGTATACTACAGCATCATCCGCGAAAAGCCGCATGGAACTTCCGACACTATCTACTACGTCATTTATATTTTCTCTGTTTAATTGCTCGAGGTAATTTTCGGATAGTGCACTCAGTATAATGTCACTCGATGCTCTGTCCCTACCACCCATCCTAAACATCTGAGTGTCCCAGTCTATATCTGGTAAATTGAAATTTCCACCTAAGACTATAACATGCTGAGAAAATTTATGTGAAATGTATTCCAAATTTTCTCTCAGTTGTTCTGCCACTAGTGCTGCTGAGTCGGGAGGTCGGTAAAAGGAGCCAATTATTAACCTAGCTCGGTTGTTGAGTGTAACCTCCACCCATAATAATTCACAGCAACTATCCACTTCTACTTCACTACAGGATAAACACTACTAACAGCGACAAACACGCCACCACTGGTTGCATGCAATCTATCCTTTCTAAACACCGTCTGCGGCTTTGTAAAAATTTCGGCAGAATTTATCTCTGGCTTCAGCCAGCTTTCTCTACCTATAACGATTTCAGCTTCGGTGCTTTCTATCAGCGCTTGAAGTTCCGGTAATTTACCAATGCAGCTTCGACAGTTTACAATTACAATACCGATTGCTGCTTGGTCCCCGGACGTCCTGACTTTGCCCCGCACCCTTTGAGGCTGTTGCCCTTTCTGTACTTGCCCGAGGCCATTTAACCTAAAAAACAGCCCAGTCCAGTTCCCGAAACCACGGAATATTCACCCTCTCTGCAGATTCTTCCGATCGCCGACCAACCATATTGTAGTCTTTTGTCGTCCAGCGCGTAAAGCTTGCGAGGAAAAACCTATACTCGTATAATGGTACGCTTCTGAGTAAAAATCCTTGGAAATAACCCAGCCTGCGTGGTTTCCGAGGTGCCGCTTCTTCGTTCCTCTCACCTACGTCCCAGATTTTCAGCGTTCGGAAGTATTATCCGGTTATCCTTCTGGCCCCTACTACAATAGCGTCCGACCGTGACCCTATTGTGCTCCAGAGCTCAGGTGCCACGAAGTCCGTGTAGCTACTTCCTGTGTTGAAGCAGGATCAACACCTGTGCCGGCCGTCCACCCAGAGCTTGAGTTCTGCCTGCCGTTTCATCTCCACTGGCATTCCAACCCCTACTAGTATAGGCAATCATTCATTACGCCTTTCTGATAATAAACACACTCCGTCACCTTTCATGCAATAAGCGTTAACAATTATTTACAAGACGTACGTGACAATCTCAGTCTACTTTATATATTCATATATAAAATGTAGAACCTGTCGCATGATACCTAATTGTGTTTGTAGATCACGGTAAAGTATGTGGATGAGTTATTGTAAGGTGCGAAATTGTAGCCACCTTACAATTTCGTAGCAGGACCCCCATAGTTATCATGTGACGCACACTTGCAGCACAGCGTTACGTCGACGATATTCTGCGTCCCCTTTTGTTGCCCTTCATGACGCGGAATCCCTCAGGAGGACATCCAACACATCAACCAATGTCAAGTCGAATAACTGACCGCATAAGGAGCAGTGGTGGACTGACGTGTTATTGAACTGCTCAGTGTGTGAATCTCTTTGTCTCGAGTAAATCATCGAGTTTTTTTCTTAAATTTTAATCATTTTGTTTGTCTGTAAATGTACGTCACATTTCCCAATCGTCGTCCTAATCGGATAATTCCTTCGCGGTGGGTGGATTTTTTTTCCTCTAGACTACAACGGTAGAGCAGGCTGCACGAAAAGTGCGGTCGTCTCAAGCAACCCAACCAACGAACTCTGCAGAGGAACTAGTATTATCATTAGTGCACTGTGATTCATACAAGTGCTCAAAAGGGTGCAGCTCGAATCACTTTCCTAGCAGGTTCTTTGTATGATTCCCGTTCGAGAGATATTTGCTTCCATAACTGAGGCGGAAAATCTATTGAGTGAATATTACACGGCACTTAAGATCTCACTTTTTGACGTTAAAATTAATTAGACAGAAATCATTAATATCATCCTGCATTCACGCCTACGTGTCACAATCGTACTTACGTAATAGCTCCTTCTGCTGATTTATTTGACGCCTGGCGCGATTTAGCACTGTGGAATAAGTCTCCTGCCCTCGGCGACATTTCACGAGTCGTCGTTCGCAGGGGCGAAATTAAATTTCTGCGTGAGGTTAGGAGGGGCGGCGGCCACCCTGGCAGAGGCCAGAAGCCGGAGACTGGTAATTGGATGGAGGGTGGGCGGTGCGTCGCCGCCCCGCTGGCCCAGCCTGCGACGTGCTCGCGCGCCCGGGACGCACCATCACATCAGCCGGCCGGAGCGCCGGAGTGGATTGTGGGGCCGCGCAGCCTGCGGCCGCTAGAGCCGCCTCACTGGCCGCTCCAGACCAGCCGCCACCGGTGCTGGAAGCAAACAACCTCGGCCGGCTCCAGGGCTTTCTTCCACACAAGCGACAAATCATTTGGCACCTCGCTCCCTGCCTCTCCCCATTCTTCATCTCAGAATTTCGATGTCTTTCCTTGATCTCTCAGCAAGCACTATATACACTACTGGCCATTAAAACTGCTACACCAAGAAGAAAAGCAGATGATAAACAGGTATTCTTTGGACAAATATACTAGAACTGACATGTGATTAGATTTTCACGCAATTTGGGTGCATAGGTCCTGAGAGATCACTACCCTGAACAACCACCTCTGGCCGTAATAACGGCCTTGATACGCCTGGGCATTGAGTCAAACAGAGCTTGGATGGCGTTTACAGGTACAGCTGCCCATGCAGCTTCAACACGATACCACAGTTCATCAAGAGTAGTGACTGGCGTACTGTGACGAGCCAGTTGCTCGGCCACCATTGACCAGACGTTTTCAGTTGGTGAGAGATCTGGAGAATGTGCTGGCCAGGGCAGCAGTCGAACATTTTCTGTATGCAGAAAGGCCAGTACAGGACCTGCAACATGCGGTCGTGCATTATCCTGCTGAAATGTAGGGTTTTGCAGGGATCGAAGGAAGGGTAGAGCCACGGGTCGTAACACATCTGAAATGTAACGTCCACTGTTCAAAGTGCCGTCAATGCGAACAAGAGTTGACCGAGACGTGTGACCAGTGGCACCCCATACCATCACGCCGGGCGATACGCCAGTATGGCGATGACGAATACACGCTTCCAATGTGCGTTCACCGCGATGTCGCCAAACACGGATGCGACCATCATGATGCTGTAAACAGAACCTGGATTCATCCGAAAAAATGACGTTTTGCAATTCGCGCACCCAGGTTCGTCATTGAGTACACTATCGCAAGCGCTCCTGTCTGTGATGCAGCGTCAAGGGTAACCGCAGCCATGGTCTCCGAGCTGATAGTCCATGCTGCTGCAAACGTCGTCGAACTTTTCGTGCAGATGCTTGTTGTCTTGCAAACGTCCCCATCTGTTGACTCAGGGATCAAGACGTGGCTGCACGATCCGTTACAGCCACGCGGATAAGATGCCAGTCATCTCGACTGCTTGTGATACGAGGCCGTTGGGATCCAGCACGGCGTCCCGTATTACCCCCCTGAACCCACCGATTCCATATTCTGCCAACAGTCATTGGATCTCGATCAACGCGAACAGCAATGTCGCGATACGATACACCGCCGTCGCGATAGGCTACAATCCGACCTTTATCAAAGTCGGAAACGTGATGGTACGCATTTCTCCTCCTTACACGAGGCTTCACAACAACGTTTCACCAGGCAACGCCGGTCAACTGCTGTTGGAAACTTTCCTCATGTCAGCACGTTGTAGGTGTCGCCACCGGCGCCAACCTTGTGTGAATGCTCTGAAAAGCTAATCAATTGCATATCACAGCATCTTCTTCTTGTCGGTTAAATTTCGCGTTTGTAGCACGTCATCTTCATGGTGTAGCAATTTTAATGGCCAGTAATGTATGTATAAAATTTTTTAGCACCACCATTGTAACTGTTTTTACTGACATAAACAACGCATGTGGTAACGTCACCTTATCGAAGCTGGATGCCAAAATGCGGAGACAGAAGAATCCCATTAGCTCTGTGAGTAAACTTAATCACTTATTTTCCCAAAGTTCCCTGGCAGTGAGAAGTATAAATGGGTATAAGGCGCCAAGAATGACAAACGTAGAGCTACCCGTTGGACCAGTTACCTCTCTCCCGCTTTCAGTATACACTAACGGAAAAAAATCACAGCACGAAAAGGACTTGTGCAACGTAAACGAAAGTTGTTGGGCGTTTTTCTACATCTGAAAGATGGTGTCTATTCAAAATTCACGCCAGTCGCATGACAGTGGCACCAATAGACGCAAATCATGTTTGGTTCAGATACACACCCTAACTGTCCTGGGAGTTACTTTTGACACTGGATGTGGTGAGTTGCTGTTAATCCAGAATGCTTTTAAAGTGACTAAAGCGCCATTACCAGTACCAGTTTGAGTTTGAGCAAGGTCGTGATATAGAACTACGAGAAGCTGGATGTTCCTCCTGTGGCACTGCAGAAAGACTACCAGAGGTGTAGATACTTTACATGACTGTTGGTAGCGGTGGTCACGAGAATCCATTGTCGCAAGTAGACCGGGCTCTGGACGGCCACGTGGCACTACGAAGACCATCGCGTTCCACGTATGGCTCTGGGGCATCGTACTGCATCTGCAGCACCAATCTGAGTATCAGTTGGCTCCAAAGTGACACAATGATATGTTACAAATCGGTTACTTTCAGGACAGTTCCAAGTCAGACGCCCTGTAGCATGCATTCCACTGATCCCGAACCATCGCCATTTGCAACTTCAGCGATGTCAAACGAGAGTTCATTGGAGGGCAGTCCTCCCCTAGTAGCTGAGTGGTCAGCGCGACGGAATGTCAGGTCTAACGGCCCGGTTTCGATTCCCGGCTGGGTCGGAGGTGTTCTCCGCTCAACGACTGGGTGTTGTGTTGTCCGTATCATCATCCTTTCGTCCCAATCGACAAGCAAGTCGCCGAAGTGGCGTCAACTCGAAAGATTTGCACCGCGCCAACGGCCTACCCGACGGGAGGCCCTAGCCACACGGCATCATTATTGGAGGGCAAGATGGAAGTCTGTTTTGTTTTCTGATGAAAAATAGTTCTGTCTCACAGCCAGTGATGGCCGTATGTTGATTAGGTGGAGGACAGTTGAGGTCTGCAACCAACCGCCGGCCTGTGTGGCCGATCGGTTCTAGGCGCTTCAGTCTGGAACCGCGTGACCACTATGGTCGCAGGTTCGAATCCTGCCTCGGGCATGGATGCGTGTGATGTCCTTAGGTTGATTAGGTTTAAGTAGTTCTAAGTTCTAGGGGACTGATGACCTCGGATGTTAAGTCCCATAGTGCTGAAAGCCATTTGAACCATTTTTGCAACCAACCTGTCTGCGCGCTAGACACACTGCAACTGGAGCTATGGTCTGGTGTGGGATTTCGCATGGCAGATGTGATCCCTCGCGATTATCCCATGCACCATGAATTCTAAACTACGTCACTCTGGTGATGTGACATGTTCTGCTCCCATGCACGAACAACATTCTGGGGCCGTTTTCCAACAGGATAACGCTCGGCTGCCGTAAACCAACGGGCTCTGCAGATTGTCGACATGTTGCCTTGGATTGCTCCATAATGGGGTCTGTTTCCACTCGAGCACATATGGGACATCATAGGATGACAACTCCGGCATCATCCACAAACACCATTAACAGTACTTTTGTTGACCAAACAAGTGCAATAGTCTTGGAACTCCCTCCCTCAAGCTGACGTCCGGCACCTGTTCAACAATATGCATGCATGTTTGCATGCCTACATTCATAATTCTGATGGTTATACTGGTTATGAACGTACCAGCATCTCACGTTTGTAATAGCTTTCCCGCGCTTACATTAAACTGTGTGTTGTCGTCAGAGTATATACGATGGAACCAAACGACAGTTTCCCATAAACTGTAACGGTGTACCGATGACTGCGTATCTACTCAGCGAGTGACACCCTTCTGGGTGGCCTACAGAACATGTATCAACCAAAATGTAGACGCCAAAATTATCTGGCAAAAATTGATTTCGATGTATCACCTCGCAAGTGTACAGTCCTGCTCATCACCAGACACCTGGAAATTGTAGATCTAAGCCGTTTCCACGAACTATTGTCTTTTATGGTTTGCAAAACTTCATCACGCATGCTACCTTTTATTTTAACAGCAGTCAGTCACAGGGTGTCCAGACCTCTCTCCCACAGCACGTGCTCCATTTTGTGCTCCATTTTGAAACTTCTCCATAAAATACAAAAGAATCCACTACGTGATCAAATGAATTCTTCGAAAAATGGCAGCTTTGATTAAAAAGTTCCTAAATCACAAACAGAATATCAGTTATCGTTCGCACCGTCTCACTGTTGTTATCCCTCAAATTAATTTCACCATAAAAGACCCTTGCTTTTCTGTTACTGTTCTGGAAACATTCTTGAATAGTGCGATTATTATACACTCCTGGAAATGGAAAAAAGAACACATTGACACCGGTGTGTCAGACCCACCATACTTGCTCCGGACACTGCGAGAGGGCTATACAAGCAATGATCACACGCACGGCACAGCGGACACACCAGGAACCGCGGTGTTGGCCGTCGAATGGCGCTAGCTGCGCAGCATTTGTGCACCGCCGCCGTCAGTGTCAGCCAGTTTGCCGTGGCATACGGAGCTCCATCGCAGTCTTTAACACTGGTAGCATGGCGCGACAGCGTGGACGTGAACCGTATGTGCAGTTGACGGACTTCGAGCGAGGGCGTATAGTGGGCATGCGGGAGGCCGGGTGGACGTACCGCCGAATTGCTCAACACGTGGGGCGTGAGGTCTCCACAGTACATCGATGTTGTCGCCAGTGGTCGGCAGAAGGTGCACGTGCCCGTCGACCTGGAACCGGACCGCAGCGACGCACGGATGCACGCCAAGACCGTAGGATCCTACGCAGTGCCGTAGGGGACCGCACCGCCACTTCCCAGCAAATTAGGGACGCTGTTGCTCCTGGGGTATCGGCGAGGACCATTCGCAACCGTCTCCATGAAGCTGGGCTACGGTCCCGCACACCGTTAGGCCGTCTTCTGCTCACGCCCCAACATCGTGCAGCCCGCCTCCAGTGGTGTCGCGACAGGCGTGAATGGAGGGACGAATGGAGACGTGTCGTCTTCAGCGATGAGAGTCGCTTCTGCCTTGGTGCCAATGATGGTCGTATGCGTGTTTGGCGCCGTGCAGGTGAGCGCCACAATCAGGACTGCATACGACCGAGGCACACAGGGCCAACACCCGGCATCATGGTGTGGGGAGCGATCTCCTACACTGGCCGTACACCACTGGTGATCGTCGAGGGGACACTGAATAGTGCACGGTACATCCAAACCGTCATCGAACCCATCGTTCTACCATTCCTAGACCGGCAAGGGAACTTGCTGTTCCAACAGGACAATGCACGTCCGCATGTATCCCGTGCCACCCAACGTGCTCTAGAAGGTGTACGTCAACTACCCTGGCCAGCAAGATCTCCGGATCTGTCCCCCATTGAGCATGTTTGGGACAGGATGAAGCGTCGTCTAACGCGGTCTGCACGTCCAGCACGAACACTGGTCCAACTGAGGCGCCAGGTGGAAATGGCATGGCAAGCCGTTCCACAGGACTACATCCAGCATATCTACGATCGTCTCCATGGGAGAATAGCAGCCTGCATTGCTGCGAAAGGTGGATATACACTGTACTAGTGCCGACATTGTGCATGCTCTGTTGCCTGTGTCTATGTGCCTGTGGTTCTGTCAGTGTGATCATGTGATGTATCTGACCCCAGGAATGTGTCAATAAAGTTTCCCCTTCCTGGGACAATGAATTCACGGTGTTCTTATTTCAATTTCCAGGAGTGTATGTTAACAAATTCAGTGCATGTTCTTTGTCTACACCCACTAGATCACTGATTCATCCAGGTAGTGGTTAATAAGGGCCTGCAACGTCCGTATTTGATTAGGCATCCATCTACTCTCAATCTGTTGCACTTGTCATTTCTTTAAACAAAGCACTAATTGCAGCAGCAGCCAATCTTACCTTATGCGGGTTTAGTAATTTGCGGCAGCACAGCAATTGACAGGTTTGATGTACTTGTTCAATTAGCTCACAGACAGTGCATAACTTTCTTGGCTGTAATTCATAAATTAAGTCTCCTCATCCCAAATGAGCAAGATTCTTTACATCGCCTAGCACCCTGAAAAAGAACAAAAGTATAAGTAAACAGCAAAATATATTAAGGTAACACAGAATATCCTTGCTCAGTCAATACATCATGCTCTGCTACCAAAACTTAGCATGTTGATTTTTCTACACAGGATCAAATGGTGGAATCCTTTGACTGAGTTCAGGTTAACATTTGAACACTGGTACTCTTATTAATATCCTTAATCAAGATGAATAGAAAAAGACAATTTTACTTGAAAACCAAGCCTGTTCATATAAAGGAACTCAAGCTAAGGGCGGTAAAATATTTTAAGCACTCCCACTCAATAAAGTGCTATAGCATTTAGTGTCAGAAGACACACACAGCAAAAAAAGTTTTGCGTCACCCCTGTTCCAGGAACACCTAAAGATAGACGTTGACGTCGGATATTGTATCACAGACACAGTCCCTTTGACTGTTCAGAGATGTCACAACCCGCCCAAAGATGTTAACAACAATACATGAGCAGCCCCTATTAGACGGAGAGGGTCTGGCAACCGATCAGTTCCAGTCATTCCACCAGGGAGGAGGTACATGGCTCGTATGTTGTCTGTAGTTCAACCATGCCTAGACGGCCAATACAGTAGTTTGATCGTGTCCGCATTGTTCCTGTGTTCCAGGAAGGGCTCTCAACAAGGGAAGTGTCCAGCGTCTCGGAGTGAACGAAAGCGATGTTGTTCGGACATGGAGGAGATACAGAGAGACAGGAACTGTCCATGACATGCCTCGCTCAGGCCGGCCAAGGGCTACTACGGCAGTGGATGACCGCTACCTACGGATTATAGCTCGGAGGAACCCTGACAGCGACGCCACCATGTTGAATAATGCTTTTCGTGCAGCCACAGGACGTCGTGTTACGACTGAAACTGTGCGCAGTAGGCTGCATGATGCGCAAATTCACTCCCGACGTCCACGGCGAGGCCCATCTTTGTCACCACGACACCATGCAGCGCGGTACAGATGGGATCAGCAACGTGCCGAATGGACCGTTCAGGGTTGGCATCACGTTATCTTCACCGATGAGTGTCGCATACGCCTTCAACAAGACAATCGTCGGAGACGTGTTTGGAGGCAACCCGTTCAGGCAGAACGCCTTAGAACCACTGTCCACCGAGTACAGCAAGGTGGAGGTTCCCTGCTGTTTTGGGATGGCATTATTTGGGGCCGACGTACGCCGCTGGGGTTCATGGAAGGCGCCGTAATGGCTGTACGATACGTAAATGCCAACCTCCGACCGATAGTGCAACCATACTGGCAGCATATTGGCGAAGCATTCGTCTTCATGGACGACAATTTGCGCCCTCATCGTGCACATCTTGTGAATGACTTCCTTCAGTATAATGACATCGCTCGACTAGAGTGGCCAGCATGTTTTCCAGACATGAACCCTATCGAACGTGCCTGGGATAGATTGACAAGAGCTGTTTATGGACGACGTGACCCACCAACCACTCTGAGAGATCCACGCCGAACCGAAAATGCTTTGCTGAACTTGTGGATAGTATGCCACGACGAATACAGGCACGCATCAGTGCAAGAGGACGTGCTACTGGGTATTAGAGGTACCGGTGTGTACAGCAATCTGGACCACCGCTTCTGAAGGTCTCGCTATATGGTGGTACAACATGCAAAGTGTGGTTTTCATGAGCAATGAAAAGGGCGGGAAAGATGTTTATGTTGTTTGATTTGATCCATTATAAATGGTTTCTGAAAGCCTGCGACTGTAGATACAATAGGTTTGTTTATAAATAAATAAATCTTCTGCTACCAGTCACGATTTTTCTTTATTTTACTATTCGCACGACGCGTTTCGAGAAATAATTCTCATTTTCAAGTGCGTTTTTTTTTATGTGTGTTAAGCCATTTCTTTTGATGTTGTCAGTGTGTGTGAGTCTGCTTCATTTTGTTGACTTTTACTGTAATACATAAGAAATATACAATAAATGATTCAAAAACTTTAAAATCTATAAATAATAAACTGAAAAACAACCAATCCATAGTTGTAAAGTCAGACAAAAGTAATACATTAGTTGTGATGAAAGAAAAAGAATACATAGACAAAACAAATGAATTTTTTGCTGCTAATAACATTCAGCACATTAAAAAAGACCCAACCAAACAATTCCAAAGTAAAATTAAGGAACAATTAAAGAACACACATTTTCTGTTGACAGAAACTGAAAAGAAATACCTTACATGTATGAATCCAAAAGCACCACGCCTAAGAGCACAGCCAAAAATACACAAAAATGGAAACCCGATACGTCCTGTGGTTAACTCTATAAACAGCCCAGCATACAAACTGTCACAAAAACTAAATAACATACTGGTGAAAAATTATACATATGAAACAACATATTCCATAAAAAACAGCATGATTCTAGCCAAAGAACTAAGAACCAGAAAGCTCCCCCAAGATGCACAGTTTATATCACTTGACATCACCAACCTTTATTCAAACATACCCATACAAGAAGCTCTAACAGTAATACAAAAGAACCTTATGCAACACAAGAAACTTTCATACACAGAGATTGTCGAATTTATGGAACTCCTTCAGCTAACCCTAAGTTACAACTACTTTACCTTTAATGACAACATTTATAAGCAACCAGATGGCCTAGCAATGGGATCATGTATATCCGGTACCATAGCTGACATATACATAAATCACTTAGAACAAAAATTATTTGACAGCCAAGAACCTTGCCTAAAGAAAATAGAATTTTATAGGAGATATGTAGATGACACACTACTGTTAGTGAAAGGAGATACCAAAGACATCACAGACATTCTTAATCATTTCAATAATCTAAATGAGAAAATCAAATTTACAGTGGAATATGAGCAAAATAAAAGTATCAACTTTCTGGACCTAAATATTACAAGACACAACAACACATGCACATTCAAAATTTATAGGAAAAACACAATGACTGACACCACAATCCCTGCAACCTCATGTCACCCAAATATCCATAAACAGGCAGCATACAGGTCAATGCTGCATAGGGCAACTAAAATACCATTGAACCAAGAAAATATGCAACAAGAAATAAACACAGTGAAGAAGATTGCAGTTGCCAATGGTTACAATGCTTCCATGGTTGACACAATCTTAGACAAAGTGAAGAGAAACCCAGGTACAAACTGCACCACAGAAGAAAAAGAGAAAAACAAATATATATCTAGCATTCCATACATAGGCAATGTATCACAGAAGATTGCAAATATTTTCAAAAATCACAGAGTAAAAATTGGGTTTTCTACATCCAATAAACTACACCAAAAACTAATACATAATGTAAAGTGTAATCATGATCCATATTCAGACTCTGGAATATACAAGGTAACATGCCAGGAATGCTCCAAGTTCTACGTAGGACAAACAGGCCGAAATATTAACACCAGGTACACAGAGCACATTAGAGCATACACACACAACAAACACACTACATCAGCAATAGTAACACACATACATAATACAGGACACCCATTTGGAAAAATAGAGCAAAATGTCAAAGTACTCCACCGACTAAATAAAGGACATAAAATGGATTTGCTTGAAGAACTGGAGATATATTCACATTACAGAAAATATGAAGATAAAATATTAAATGAAAAACTTGAAAGTGAATCAGTGAATTTCTTCAGATGTTTTGATAATATACTTAAATAAAAATAGTAAAACATATAAATAAGCACAATTGTAAAAATCAAACTGTTAAGATAAATAACCTCTGTACAAAAGCATATCATAATCTGTGGAAGACCTATAATGTTATCTCTGTGAACTACCTGTAAGAAGATCTCTGTAACTGTTTTGTTTATATAAGATATTTTCGATGTGTAAAGTGTACAAGTTGTGTGTGATGTTAAGCGTGTGTGAGACTCTACACAAATGGACCATTAGAAAACTGTAAGTACAAATTGTTCTCAAACTTTAGCCACTAACCTCACAGAAGGAATTGATACCCAACTAAAAATCGCGTTTCTTATGTATTACAGTAAAAGTCAACAAAATGAAGCAGACTCACACACACTGACAACATCAAAAGAAATGGCTTAACACACATAAAAAAAATAAAAAAAAACGCACTTGAAAATGAGAATTATTTCTCGAAACGCGTCGTGCGAATAGCAAAATAAAGAAAAATCGTGACTGGTAGCAGAAGATTTATTTATTTATAAACAAACCTATTATATTATGTTTATGTTGATCTCTATTCCAATTTTCTGTACAGGTTCCGGAACTCTCGGAACTGAGGTGATGCAAAAGTTTTTTTGATGTGTGTATTAAACTCAAGCATTTCCAATTTTTTCTAAGTTTTTAAAATGAAATATTTGCCAAAAATTTCGTTTTTTGGAATTCCGTAAACTGAAAATCAGTAGTTTGCCTTAAAATCTAATACAACTTCAGTTTAAATGTATTTTAAAAATCACGTGCTCATTTTAACAGTTTGTAAACAGGTCAGTACTAAATTTGAATTTACAAACGACCATGAACATCACGGTAATTTCTCTTGCATAGTCTACTGGATCTCGTGTGCTTATTCTGTCAGAAAATGAGCTTTTGAGTATGAACTTCAGTCCATTAGAGCTCATATCAATGTAAGGAAATGTCACAGAGTACCCAGAAACAATTCAGTTTTAGAAACCAAAAACTACGGCTCCTCAGCGCAACGAGACAATACAGCAGTGCCATCTACAAGTCCATCAGGCCGGCTGTGCATCAGCAACATGCACTCGTACAAAACGTGTCCCTACAGAACAACGTTGACATGGAATGAGCAGTCGGATTCATGTTGTTGTTGTTGTTGTTGTCTTCAGTCCCGAGACTGGTTTGATGCAGCTCTCCATGCTACTCTATCCTGTGCAAGCTTCTTCATCTCCCAGTACCTACTGCAACCTACATCCTTCTGAATCTGCTTAGTGTATTGACCTCTTGGTCTCCCTCTACGATTTTTACCCTCCACGCTGCCCTCGTCGGATTCATAGCAACAGTATAAGGTAATCAGACACCTGCCTATTAAAGACGTATATTCGTATAAAATCAGTATCTACATGGAATTACAGGAAACAATGTGTGTCCAAAACCGATAAACCAGTTTAAATAGACTCTGT
Source organism: Schistocerca nitens (assembly GCF_023898315.1). Lineage (NCBI taxonomy): Eukaryota > Metazoa > Arthropoda > Insecta > Orthoptera > Acrididae > Schistocerca > Schistocerca nitens. The sequence continues at coordinate 30,356,602 of NC_064615.1, forward strand.
CAGCTTACAATGTGTGAGTGGTAACTAGAAAATGGCGATGTAGCCACACCAAATCACAGTACCTGTTTATCTGAAGCCAATACGCATCACGGCCAGAATTCACACCCTGTGTCCCACTTCGTTAGACACACTATAATCACTGCCTTGCTTTTAGGTTGCACCGCCCCCAGAATCCACAGTACGCAAGATTGCGACCGCTCAGTATGTGCGGCCAGCCCCACAAATAAACCGCACTCACAATTTACGGGAAGGCTCCTCCACAGCGAGCGAATAAACTCCTTTCCTCGTGGTTCCGTGCACCGACTGAATGGCCACTTCCGCCATATAAACACTTCCGCAACAACAAAAAGCATACCACAAGGACCAGGAAGTATAGCCAAACTCTAAGGACTGAAAGCGCCAACTCTAGGCAACAAATTGATGTAAAATATTCCGTACGCTATGTGACCTGCAGTGATATTGTCTCAGTCTCTTTGCCGCTCACGGGCTTTTAATAATTTTAGCTCTTGTTTGGTTGTTAATTCCGGACCCGTAATTTCTCTTGCCTAGGGAAAATTTGCTTTGTGAAGCCAGTAGAGAGACCCTCTGTATCCGACAGTAATATCTGTTGGGCACAAGCACAGCATGATTAATAGAGCTCCAGTGCTGTTGTGCGATAGGCTCCTGTGAGAATCAGCAGCACACCCCTCAGTTTACGCCTTAGAATTGACTTGTATCGATTCTGTCGCAGTTTGTGTGCCCAGAAGCGTGCGGAAAATTCTACGAAGGGTTGCATCATAATAGATTCTAAGCTGCTGCAAAGGGAATTTAAAGACAATGGCACCATCTCCTGCTAATTCGTACAAATGGTATCAAAATGTATGAGACAGGCGAAGTACCCTCAGACTTCAAGAAGAATATAATAATTCTAATCCCAAAGAAAGCAGGTGTTGACAGGTGTGAAAATTACCGAACTGTCAGTTTAATAAGTTACAGCTGCAAAATACTAACACAAATTCTTTACAGACCTATGGAGAGAGTGATAGAGGCCGACCTTGTGGACGATCAGTTTGGATTCCGTAGTAATGTCGGAATAAGTGAGGCAATACTGACCCTACGACTTATCGTAGAAGGTAGATTAAGAAAAGGCAAACCTACGTTTCTGGAATTTGTGCACTTATCCAAATCTTTCGACAATACCGAGTCTCTTTCAAATTCTGAAGGTGGCAGCTGTAAAATACAGGGAGCGAAAGGCTATTTACAATTGGTACGGAAACCAGATGGCAGTTATAAGAGTCGAGGAGCATGAAAGGGTAGCAGAGGTGGTGAAGAGTGAGACAGTGTTGTAGCCTATCCCCAATGTTATTAAATCTATATGTTAAGCAAGCAGTAAACGAAACAAAAGAAAAATTAGGAGTGGGAATTAAAATCCATGAAGAAGAAATAAAAACTTTGAGGTTTGACGATGGCATAATAATTCTGTCAGAGACAGCAAAGGATTTGGAAGAGCAGTTGAACGGAATGGACAGTGTCTTGAAAGGAGGATATAAGATGAGCATCAACAAAAGCAAAACGAGGAGAGTGGAACTTAGTCGAATTAAATCGGGTGCTGTTGAGGGTATTAGGTTAGGAAATGAGACACTTAAAGTAGTAGATGAGTTTTGCTATTTGGGGAGCAAAATAACTGCTGATAGTCTAAGTAGAGAGGATATAAAATGTAGACTGGCAATGGCAAGGAAAACGTTTCTGAAGAAGAGAAACTTGTTTGTATCGAATTAGATATGTGTCTGGAAGTCGTTTCTGAAAGTATTTGTATGGAGTGTAGCCACGTATGGAGGTGAAACATGGACGATATATAGTTTAGACAAGATCAGAGTAGAAGCTTTCGAAATGTGGTGCTACAGAAGAATGCTGAAGATTATATGGGTAGATCGCGTAACTAATGAGGAGGTACTGAACACAATTGGGGAGAAGAGGAATTTGTGGCACCAGTTGACTAGAGGACCCCGGTTGGTAGGAGATGTTCTGAGGCATCAAGGGATCATCAAATTAGTACTGGAGGGCAGCGTTGAGGTTAGAAATCGTAGAGGTGGACCAAGAGGTGAATACACTAAGCAGATTCAGAAGGATGTCGGTTGCAATACGTACTTGGAGATGAAGAAGCCTGCACAGGATAGAGTAGCATGAAGAGCTGCATCAAACCAGTCTCTGCTTGAACACCACAACAACATCACGGTAGTATTCTGACTTATGTGAAAGATGACGACTTTCCTTCTCCTCTAGACATCTGCCCATATATTTGTTACATACCTTAGTGCGTTGCACCGGAGCTTCCCTAATTTCAGGGTAGGGTTTCGTGAATGGGAGAACTGTCTTTGGGCGACAGGTAGGTAGTCTTATTTGCTGCGATTTCCAGTTCATTATGTGAGCATCTGAACAAACAAGTGCTTTTCTTTCCGGTCTGGCAGTACGGTATATCATCTTTATAGGCTCTTACTCCTGGCACTTACGCGTTTTCATTCAGAGTTTATAGCAATGGCCCAAGGGTAAGGTCCGAGTAACCCATAGTAGTTCGCCACAGTACTTTACTGAACGTTGTGCTCCATTCCACAGTACTCCATTCCACAGTACTCCTTTCACAGTAATGTAGGAAGCTCTGGCACAAACGTTTTGGAAAATGTACTTAATTCAGGTTGGTAAACACTGCAGGCTACGACAGGTTGTCAAATGCATCCACAATTTCAACCATCTTACCTGCGACATACTTGTTGCTGCAGATGCTGAGAGAACAGTTACATGCGTCGTCTGCGAATCTGCCGTCTCTAAGGCCCAACTGGATTTGGCTAAAGACTGTGCATCTCCCTGTGGGACCGCCTGCTGCACGGCAAGCGGTACTGTATTTCACCCAAAGTGCTAAGAAGACAGATTGGTCTGTAGTTCTTAGGAACCATTGGATCTCTAGCCATGCTCTTCTACACTATTACAGCTTCAGCAGGCTTCCAGGCAACAGAAATTATTCCTTGTCTCAGTTATTCGTTCAATAAATTTGTGAAAGATGAAACAATTTTGTACCTCTGTGCTTTAAGCGTTCGTTACGAATGTAATCAGGAGCAGGAGCTTCTCCATTCTTTAGCTGAGTGATGCGAAATGCAACTTCGCCTGGAGCAGGAGGTAGAATGACACTTCGTGTTTGATATGAGACATGTATACTTTCTCGTACCTCTCTATGGAAATCGTCATCATTTTCGCCATTACTCTGTGGTAGGAGTGGATTCAGCAGGTATTCAGCGGCGTCTCTCCAACTGTAGTAATAATCCCATCCTGTTTACGTAATTTAGTTAGCACAGCTAGTTTTCTTATCTTCTCTATTACTATTCTACATGGAGTAGTTGCCTTTGAACGTATCGTTCCCAGTGTCGTTTCTTCGTGGTGTATATGATTGTTTTGCATTCGGTTTTCACTGACCTAATAATTGGCAACCAATGCTGTACAATCGCAATAAAGTCATAAGATGTTCAATTGACTCTTTTATTAGAATATGTTACGCCTTTCTGGATTTCACCCATCTTCAGACATCACAAACTTCAACTCCTTCCTAACCAACTAGGCGTACAGCCTTGACAACTCAAAGAAAATGTCCAATAACATATGACTATAACTGCGACGCTTGCGTCTTTGAGCTGTCAAGGCTGTACGCCTAGTTGGTTAGGAAGGAGTTGAGGTTTGTGATGTCTGAAGATGGGTGTGGTCCCGAAACGTGTAACATGTTCTAATGAAAGAGTCAATTGAACATCTCATGACTTTATTGCGATTGCACAGATTGGTTGCCAATTATTAACATAAAAATGATCGCAGACCTCAGACGGGATTTTATGTCCTGTATATCTTTCGATGACCTACTCAACAAAAGACTACTACCCCCCCCCCCTCTCTCTCTCTCGGTCCTCGTGTCCTAAAGCTCTTTGGTAAAGTTTCCACAGGTGTACACTTTTTTTTCAGATTTGTAAGCTCTGCACTCTGAGGTCTGCCACAGTATCTGGAAAATTTATATCCTGAAATGGCCACATTTTGTACGGTTTTTAAGACAGGTTGTATCTGCCATGTATTCTACGCTGTCATAAGCATCTTCTTGTATCAGAAGGTCGATTTTTGAATTTTGGCAGTGACGCGTATCGACTTCAGATAAAAAACAGGTACTATCATTTGGTGTGACTATATTGTTTCCCGGCAAGCCTCTTTAAAATTATATCGAAGGTGATTGTGTTCCTAAACTATATTCTTGTGTTGTCAACCAGGATCCAACAAAACTCTCATATCTGCGTTGTGGCCGCTGAAAGTCTTTCCAAGAGATGATTTTGTTAGTTGCAGATCGTTTTCCCAAGGCGATGTCGATGTTGTCTGCAGCCACACATGGATACATTGCTAGATGTATCCATGTGTAGCTGGACAGCCCGCCCTGTTCAGCTCATGGAGGTTTAATTGATCATTTATTTCCAACATTTGTGTACCAGGCTTGTCGCACGCCTGTGCCGCAGTGCGAAATTTGCATTAGCGTCCGTCGCTATTATACGTGGCGAACCCTGGGCATAATGAGCTGTATCTCATCGATGTATGGCTCAGTGTTGTGTGAATATCGCACGTAAATGCTGGTTAGTTGCAGTTTAGCGTGTGAGAACTTGAGTTACTGTTAAAGCGCGTGTATCGCGAAGTTGGGATATTTTTCTTACTTGATCAGACATCTGAAAAATTAATGTCGCTGCTTTTGCATTTCGATCACCTATAATTACGTTACGTCATCTGGAAACTATGGAAACTTACCAACCTTTATGTACGGCTCTTGAATGAATACCGCATCTCCCAATTTTTACTAATGTACGTATTTCAGTCATTACTCTATCACACAGAATTTATTTATAACAAGCGCTTAAGTCAAGAATATCTAGTAATCACACAAAATTTTGGTGAACGTTGGGAGAAGTCGAAATGGATCCGATCATGCACTTTGACAAAGTCTTTGTAAGTTTGTTCCAGGACAAGAACCTCTTGTCTCCTAGCGATCACATGCCTCAGGAGGTCGCAGAGTTCTTACACGTTTGTTGGTGTGTTGTTCATTTTCAACTGAATTTGATCAATCGCTTCAGGAGCCAGAAGGGCCTCTGAGTCACCCTTTGGACGTGCCATGCGAGTAATACAGAGCACAGCTAGTGCAGGTGAGTTGAGGTCCTCTGGTTTATTAACACGAAGTTTATTTTCAAGAGTTTTGTGCATGTCTAGTTCCTGTTGCATGTCTGCAACCGATTTGATGTCCTCTGAGGGCAATTTCGAATTCTTGACCGATTGTGGATTGTCAGGCTGACAGACTCAGGTGGTTCCGCTACATCACTTTTGGTTCCACTTGATAAACCTTCATGGAGCGTCTGAATCTCCGAAAGGCGGGCACTATCTGATTCTCTGCGCCTTAAATGCGTCTTAATTACCGTGGTACTTACGAGGCCTGTTCAGAAAGTAAGCTCCGATTGATTGCCAAATTGAAACCACAGTGAACATCAGAAATGTTATACTTGTAACAATTAGCTACACCTTTCAGCTACTTCTCTACGTAGTCGCCGTTCTGACTTAGACTTTTGTCATAGCGTTGTACCAACTTTTCAATAGCCTCATCATAGAAGGCAGCCGCCAGTGCTTTCCGCCAATTCTCCACGCTGGCCTACACCTCGTTGTTTGTGTCAAAATGTTGTCTTCAAAGACAGCGATTCATGTGACCAGAGATGAAACTCAGGGGGAGACAATTGCGGACTGTATTGTGGGTAATCTCACATTTCCATTTGAAAACGATGCAGGAGCATCTTCATTGCCCCTGCAGAATGCGGCTGAGAATTGTCTTGAAGAGGAAACAGCACGACAGTTATGTAATGTTAGCTGCATAGCTTCAGGCGAAATTTCTCACCAGGCCCTCGTACTTGGCGGCAGACACTATTTTCTAGACATCTTTACGCACTCACTGCGAGCTCAGAAATGAGAAGAGCGACGTGATGCTAACTGGGGTTATACTAGAGACACTACCCAACACATCTGTGCAAAGCTTTATCGGATTTTCATAGTCGTTTCCATTTCGCGACCGATCGGAGCTTACTTTCTGAACGTCCCTCGTATTTCATCACCCTGTACATGCTTTTCAGAGAATAATACAGGTTATACCCGATACCTACGATACATATCTTGAGCTACTGGATCGCTGGAATATTGACGAAGTTGCCTGTTTTCGACATTGTCTCTTATATACGTTGGAGTTTTTTGGTTTGTGTGCGCTCTGGCTTGATGTAGTAAATGTTCTGTTTCTAATGGTTACAGCAGTACAAGGACGCTCCAACTAGGTACGCGTTGAAAACGTACCACGACTCATTCTGCTGCTCGTTAACATTTTTCCATCGATCTTTCATTCCTTCTTCAGTCAACATTCCCGTACAATCACTTTGGCTTTCACGCCACTGTAACGTACACTGCCTATTTGAAGACGCATTGAAGGAGCTTTCATCGTTTCCGTTTATAATTATCGACACCTTCGTTTTGTGTAATTTCTAGACGCTAGCGTTGAACTCCAAAGCTAACTGCAGAAGTGTTACTGGCCATAGCTGGTTTTCCCGATTTCTCTTTGCAGCAGCATCTTGTACGTTGAACATTCACTTCCAGCGTTCTAACATATCAAGTCCTGGCCTGACTTCTACCACGTGATGCATGTACGTTCCCCTCCCCCCCTCCCCCCCTCCCCCCTAGAACCTGTCTGTTTGTACCTGAATTTCAGCGTCAACGTCCTTTCTTCCCCTGTGTTCCTCAAGATTGTGCTCGTATATTGAATATTGAGTCCAGAAGGTCCCATTCGCATGTGGTAATGAGTCATCATATGTGCCTCTTTTTGGGAGGTGCGCATGTTAACACATCGACATTTTTGGCCTTGTCAATTATTTTCCTCCAGTCTTCTCTAGAATCTGATTCTACTACTACCACGTTGTTTGCAGTGGGAATGCTTTTTATTTTTAAGCGGCCTGCTGAATAAGGCGGTCTGACCGGCCCTGTATGAAAACGGTGCTGGTGCCAACACCACCCTGAAAAATCAGCCCGTAGCTAACAAAATAATTTCTTGCAGAGTCTTTCAGCATGCTACTGGAAGCTACTGCATTGCAGTTATGATAGATTTGTAGGATCCTGGTTTACAGTGAAACAATATGGCACTGAAAAGGGGGAGTTATTATATGTGTGAAGAATTTCTTATTTAATTTGACACCTTGCTCGTTTTTTGATTTAACGAGCAGTGTGTTTGCCATTTCGATTTTAGTGGTAGATGTCAACCAATGTCTGATTGCTGGAGTTGCCAGAAGCGATGTAAACGTGGCACCAGGAGCTGTTGCTTCTTTCGCCATTGCCTCCTATTTTTTTTCCGTTCGGCTATCCTGCACGTTAAGTGGAGCAGGTACACACCCCAGTTCGAATGTTTCCGCTACAATTTATTAGCTTTCAGTGCTGTATTTTGCCGATATTTATTTCTTCATGTATGTACTGCATTACATCATCGTAGTAGAAATAGTATTCATACTCATTAGCACCTGTCCCTCCGCCTGTCATAAACTTAGACTATATTTTCCTAGCATTTGGAAAACAAAACGAGAAATAGAAGCATTTACAGTTTTTATCTTCGTGGCTGTGACTTGTGCCCTAGCCCAAGCGACGTCGCTTCGCGTTCAGTGAACCTGCTTCCGACCGTAAGCTCAGCGCTTCGTTCCACCTCTATACGCCGGCTACTCTCAGGGAACAAATAGCTGTCAGGTCCGAGACCGCTGCCTCAGCCCCGCTGTGTACCGTCAGGGGCTGTAGCGCTCGCGTCGGATGACGGAGACAGGCTCCGCGTACACGTCCCAGCAACCTATGCTCTCACATGCCCGCTAGGGTGTCCGTGGGTACGTCGCACCACCACTGATGTCGCTTCTGTCGCTTCGCCGCTCCGATCCACCAGAGATAGCGGGGGAGCCTCGGTGTCGACCAGGTATCATCGTAGCGAAGTGAAGTTTCTGTGGAGCTGATATTCTCCGATGACTCACTTGCGAAATCGACGCGTTGCACGTCACTTGTTGTACAGGCAGGACGAACAAATAATAATCTGAAACTTCCTGGCAGATTAAAATTTTGCGCCGGACTGGAACGTCTATCTTTCGCGAACAACTGCTCTGCTGACTTGTAACAACCACAACTGTACATGTAATAAATTTTTCTTCTGATTTTCGATAAATTAGTGTAAGCGATGTTCTGACTTCATTTCTTTTTTCTTTTCATGTCATTATGTTAAAGAAACTGTAAACAATTTTCGATGTGAATATTAATGTTTATGTCAAATTGCAAGCAATATTATAACAAAATGGAAATGCAAGGAATGTTGAAACTGTTGTAAGATGTTAAAGTTGTATTTATGCGCCTGGTCCATACGTAGGCAATGTATTAGGATATGTGGAATGTAAAACCTTTGGTGAATACCCTGTCTGTAGGGGAGCGGTAAAAGGTGGATGGCAGGCGAGCGCGGGAAAATTCACACGGCCGCGGCACGGCATAACGAGCTCAGCAGTAATAGTCGGAGTTGGGCATCGGTCTGAGAAACACGCTCTGGATCGAGGAGGCTCTCCTGGAAAACGTGATTTCATTCAGCCTCGGGTGTGCCGTTTCCGACGACTATACAGCATGGCTATATTCTATAGGCACTAAATTGAAAAGGATTGCGACGCTAAGAAGAAGCAAAGTGCCGATACACCAAGAGCCATAGCTGTGATTGTACGTGTGCTGTGCGCCTCGCCATCTCGCCGCCCGCCAACCGCCGCATCGACACGAACAGGTTGAATCTTTAGAATTGTATTCGTGTGGACCAGTGTTAATTTGGTTCCTGACTGTTCAATAACAACTTAACTTTTACCAGAATTGTCCTATCAATTAATTATCCTCATCACTAACCTAGACAGGGTCCTTTTCCACATGTTGTGCAATCCGAGTGTCCCGAAATGAAGATTTAAAGTTTATGTTAATAAGGATTACCTGCAGACCTATCTATGCTAGAAAGATGTTTAAGGAGCTTTATTGTTAATGAAAATATAAGCAAAGAACAAAGGTCTGACAGAGTTGGAAGATAATTTTGGAATTGGTTTAGTAATGAAGCTTAATTACTTTGAGACAAAAATAATGGTAGTTAAATGAGGAAGTAATAAGACAAAAAGAGTAGTAACTCATATATTGTAAATCTTGAGTGCTTAATGCTTCCAATAGTTAATAGTTTCAACACAGTGATCATAACCGTTTCAGGGTCCCCCCTCCACTCTTTTCTTTTCTATTCATTTAAATTCTGAAGTGTACTGAACTGATTTGACCAGCAAAGTTAAAGTCAATATAAAACCTCAATTTATCAGTGTTTTACCCTTATTAAAATTGACATTGTATGTGTGTTTCAAAAGTGCTATTTCTAGGGTAACCTATGCCCGATTTCAGTCGGATCAATAGACAACACGCAAGTTTGTAGTAATCATTATAGTGTAATGTTGTGTATTTATAGCTTGTCCAAATTAGTACAGAAAGGGAAAATATTAGTTCAATAGATTTTTCTGGTTCTAAAATTTACCATATAATGCAGTACTACTACGTGTTGTTATGCTTGTACGTACATCCACTTGTACAAGGAAAAAACTCACTTAATGCCTAATTAGGCTGGCGACCGTATTAGTAACAATTGGTAGCATCTGCTGTGTATGTTTCTTGCCCGTCCTAACGTGTAGTTGCACTTTAGACTTGCTTGACGTATCATTGTTGTTACTGAGTGGGTGAAAGTCTGATTTTGCCTCCATTCAGGTACACGCGGTCAACATATTTACTAAAATCCTTTCTTATAAGGTGAAGCCCGTCAACTTACCATAGTACAGGCTTTAAAGAGTTAACGTACGCCCGAGCGTAGACGTTACAGACTGAGCTATCCAAGCACGACTTCGACCAGTTCTCACAACATTATTTTCTCCGGTACCCCGTCTCCTACCTTACAAACTTTACAGAGGCTCTCCTGCGAAACTCGCAAGACCTGGAATCCTGGAATAGATGATACTGTGGAGGCACGGCTTAGCCACAGCCGGAAGAATGTTTCCTGAGTGAAATTTTCACTGTGCAGCGGAATGTGAGCTGATATGAAAATTCCTGGTACATCAAATCAGTTTTAATCACGCAAACATAGACTCTATTCGAATAATAAGCACCAGTCCTGACCCAACACCAAATCCATCAAGAAAATACCCCTCACACCTATACCCACAGACACTCAGCCAAGAGTCCCAGCTGCAACAATTAGTCCGCTTATCCAAACTGCCGTGAGCAAATGGACAGACCGTGAGTTAATAGCAGAGGAAGCTCGGTCTCAACTCCATTTCATTCCAACATTAATATCAGAAAAAGCCCTGTACAACTATACCTCCAGGCCAACTTAGCGAGTCCAAATTTTGATGAGATCCCCATTCACTATACATCACTTAATCACAGACAAAGCCCAAATATCTGACTTAAACACAATATCACATAGCTGAAGGTTCAATATCGATCCTCAGTTCTTCTGAAGCCAGAAATGTCTCATACGGTCGTATAAAGACCACCTTTCTGTACTTTTAAAAATCCACCAATTTCATCCACTTTAAATCCAACTACTTCCTTGAACAATGTCTCCTACCTTACATGCAACACCTGTATCCTTTGATATCCTGTTTGTTCATGATTACGTAAGATTTCGCCTTTGAAATCAATAGTGGCTGATCGACTCAAAAGCTTATCACCCACAACAATCGGCAGCAGCAGGGGCTTGACCAAGTATCACATCGGCTATCCAGCAGATTTATTTTTCATGGCGCTTTTTTCCTTCACGGCACTTTTTTCAACAAATAGTTTTGTAATGTGTAAATCTGATAGAAAAAATTTAAGTAATGTGTACTACAAGACACCACACCTTCTTGTCTGTTTTTATAGGCATACCAGTACACAAAATTCTACTGATTTGGTTTTTCTAAAACAGGACAATCAGTGCACCATCCACTCTTCATCCCATCATGGTCCGCCCCTTGTAGCCGAGTGGTCAGCGTGACAGAATGTAAATCCTAAATGCCCAGGTTCGATGCCCAGCTGGTTCAGAGGCTTTCTCCGCTCAGGGACTGAGTGTTGTGTCGCCCTAATCATCATCATTTCATCCCCATCGACACTCAAGTCGCCGAAGTTTGTGAAATCGAATGACTTCAACATGGCGAACGGTCTACCCGTCAGGAGGCCCCAGTCATACGACATTTACATCCCATCATGAAAAAAGCCAAGAGCAGTAAAAGCCTTTTTAAATAGCTGAAAGTAATAAAGTTCATGTCACTCTTGACCAAAGTAGCCCTGCATTTCTCTTAGGAGGTTGTGGAAGAGGACAGCTTTTATGACATTCACCTTCCAAGATCTTGATGATGTTACCTCGCTTTCATCACTTTACATTATCAAGGTAATCTGTAATGTTGACAGTGAACTCTGTAATATCAAGTAACAGCTGTACTGACTATTCCGTTTTGTATACAATACTTCGTCAACTGATCTTGCCAGATTTTGTGAATAATGATTTTTGTGTACTCATAGTGTGGACTCCAAACTAAGAAATCAGTTAACCACAATAATTATTATCTTTGGCACTGCCTTATTAAAGTAATAGTGAAATATGGTCCTCACAATAATTTTATATACACTTGGTTGCATCTTGAAATAACTATAACGGAAAGAAAATAATCATAATGAATTTCAATTTAAAAGGAGAAAATTAGGACTCGTGACTTACATGTGGATTATCATTCCGCATATACTGTAACAAATACAATCTAGGCCTTGTAAAAGCTCTTTGATACCGTTCTGCCATGGGGTCAGATAGCAGAAGAAGGGGGTGTAGCCATGCCCAGTCCCCTCCCTCCAGTGGCTGCCAATTTTTTCATGGAGAAATTCGAGCAGGAACCATTAAAGACATCAAGGAACAGCCTGCATGCTTCTTTATGTATATAAACGACCCTTTTGTAATTTGGTATGAACAGTCTATGGCATGCCACTGGCGGCAGGAAGGGCATCCGGCCACCCTCAGCAACTAACACTGCCAAATCCGTAATGAAATGGCTGGCCCCGTGTTGGAGCGAGACAAAGGCCCAAAGAAGGAAAAAAGTCTATGTCTGGCCACACAGTGTCTCATCTGCAGGAGCAGGCCACATATGTAGCATAAGGTGGTGGTGTCACCCGAGGGCAACGTCTGCTAGAATGGACTGCATACTGAGCATCAGGTGGCATTAACAGGAGAGGGCGGGTGATGCCTAACAGTCCACAAGCTCAGCACACACTGACAGATTTTTCCCACCACTTCCTTGTGGGAGATCTGGAGAGGGAGGGGGCAATGGGTGGAGGATGTTGGATGTCGTCTGTGGTGAATTGTGCACAACTTCAGTCGGTCCCTGCATGTGAAGGTGAGCACACACACGAAAATTTTCCAACAAGACAATACCTCCAATCTGTAGGAGTGTAATTACATAATTAGGACTTGTAGTTGATGGCTGTGACAATACTGGCACCTTCCAGTCCTACAGCTCAGCACAGACTGTGTGTTTCCTGCGATTTTTCTAGGTGGGTTAGGGGAAGGGAGCAGAGAGTCTGAGCTTTTCCTGCGAATTCCCAATGGGGTACCACCCAAAATAAAGAGAATAAACTACCCTAAATCCTTCTTCTCCAGGGACTCAGCACATACTGTTTTTATCGCCAAATTCCAGATGGAGCAGAAGAGGGGAGGACTGAGGGTTTTCCCAGGAGGGAAAGGAGTTAATTAAGTAATAAATTTAATTAATAAGTCCATTAATTTGATGTCAGAAGCAGACACACATCGGTGAGGAGGATGGCGTTAGGGTTGGGGATTTTTAAGATTGGTGTGGGAAGTGAAAGAGTGGGGTGTTTCTCTGAAGGACAGATTATCCCAGGGATTCATAAACCAACCCTGGGCGGTCATAAATCATTTAATAGAACAACAGTTTGAGGGGAGGGGGTTAATTTGCCCCTGAATCTATGCAACCTACACAAACAATTTGCGCTCGTAATAGCTTTGTCCCACTACTTGAATGGAGAGCTATTCATTGGCAATAGAGACATTTGCAATTAATTTCACTAAGGAATAAATGAACTAAAAAGTAGGGGTTAGAGTACCTATTTGCTTGAACAGGTTTCTAAAAGATGTTCTTGAGTGAGGCTTATTATCCATTTTTGCATGCTGAAAGCTTTTGCTGGGTTGGGTTGAGCTACCCCAGAATATGATCCCATATGGCATAACAGATGAAAGTAAGCAAAGTAGGCAAGTTTTTTTATATTTATATCTAGTACATATGACATCATTCGCATTGGAGATACAGATTTTTTAGGTGTTTAGGCAGTTCTGTAGTATGTCCTTCCCGAATGAATTCATTATCGGGTTGTAATCGCCAAAATTTGATATTGTCAACCTCTCCTACTGCGTGTTTTCATGTGGTATAAGCATGATGGTAGGTAATCTCATACAGGTTTTGAATTGCACGTAGCGGCTCTTTTCAAAATTTAGTGACAGTGAATTAGATATAAAACTTTTATTAATGTCAATGAAACTTTGATTAGCAGCCATTTCTAAATCTGTGCTTGATTTGCTATTTTTTGCAATGTTTGTATCATCTGCAAACAAAACAAACTTAGCATGGGGCAGTGTATCAGATTAGAGGTTAGTATTGTACACAAGAAAAAGCAATGGACTCCAGATCGAAACTTGAGGAACAGAATATGTAATTAATTCCGAATCAGGTGAAGACTGAGTTCTTGCTCCACAGTTGTTTCACAATAACATCCTTTTATTCCTATTAGTTAGGTAAGACTCGAACCATTTTGTAGCATTGCCAGTGACACCATAACGTTATAATTTACTTTGACTATGTGGCGATTCTCACGTTCAAAGGCTTTTGAAGATCAGAGAAAAGGCCAGTAGCCTCTAATTTGTTAACTAAGGAATTAAATACATTTTCACTGTACATGTAAATAGCCTTCTCTATATTGGAACCCTTAAGGAACCCAAATTGTGACTTGCACCATAATTTACTTTCAGGAAGATGCTTAAGAAGACCCTTGAACACAATCTGAAACTGTTCCATGGTTTGACCATATGTTTTATCCCTCTTCTTGTAAGGAGGCTTAACTTCAGCCTATCGTAGCCAGTATGGACATTTTCTGCTGATAAAAGATTCATTACACAAATAACTTAAGATAGAGCTCAATTCACACGAACACTCTTTGGTTAATTTCTTTGATATGTTATCATAACCACTACAATAATTTGGTTTTAAGGATTTTATGGTTGATGCAACTCCTCTGGGAGAAGTGAGTGTTATTTCCACTTTACTGAAGTTATTACTAGAGACTGATCTGCTTGTAACAGAAAAAAGTACTTGTTTAAGAGGTTTGCAACACGGCATGCACTTGTTACCATTGTCTCATTTATATTTAGAACTATCTAAAGGTATCATATTTAGAGCTGTCTGTTTGTTCACTATATCCCAGACAGTTTTTATTTTGTTGTCAGGTGACATTATTTTTTTCTCGCAATACACCTGCTTACAATTCTGGATTGCTTGTATTTTGTATCAGTGCCAGTGACACAATAACATTCTAATTTACTTGAGAAAATGCTGTGATTCACACGATCAAAGGCTTTTGACAGATCACAGAAAAGGATAGTAGCCTTTACAGTATTCTTTGTAATTCATTACGAAGTTAACACATGAGCTGTTCCTAGATAGTAGGTATATTTCACTTTTTGTCCCACATGATACCTTTACTCCTTGTGTAATCCATGGTTTATTTTTAGACTTACGTTTGATCTGAGTTATCTTTAGAGGAGTGCAATTTTAAAAAGTGGAAGTAACTTTATTAACAAATAGTTTGTGTTTTCCATTTGAGTCAGAAGTACTGTAAACATCAGGTATAAAGGTAGTTGCAGAATAAGTACTAACGATACTGCGGTTAGTGTGTTTTATTTACATCTCGTCATAGTGTACGCAGACATTCGTAAGTGTTAGTTTAAAATAAAATTACGTTTCTGAATTTACAAAGAAAACACAAACAGCTTGAAAGGGTGCCATTTTATTTACATGTTTTTCTATCCACCGAGAGTTTTCGAATTCACACAATTTCCGGCAAGCATGCATATTTTCTGAAGTTCGCAATATTCCTGATAATTTCATGAAGAGAGCTAACTTTGTTACTCCTCTTGGTCTCTGTTATAAACGGGAGCCGAGCGCGGCGACAGAGACTGACGTAATTACACGGAACTAAGCGGAAGGACTCAAGTGGTCGCGCTCGCAGAGCAAGTCCTCACTGCGAGTTCCAATGCAATTACGTGCTTCCTCTTAGTAAGTGGTGAATGAGCTCGACTGTGGTCTGGTACGTGTACGCGAACTGTTGTCGGTTGTACAAACGAACAGGCAAGATGACTGAATATCCTATGACGCTGAAGATGAGATCTGTAGGCTATTCATCTGTTCTCGCAAAAAGCGGACCACAGTAAGAGCCTGTGCTCCGTCTGTAACAGTCTCATCATCAACCGGACGCTTCAATACAGCCTTTCATTTATTATCTGCTTCTATGAGCACAATGTCGTTTAATGTAAAATAATGTTTCATTTGAAACCGCAATCCTGACCAAGGGAATCACCCATTTTCAAATGGACGGTATGGCGCAGTTCTACTAGCATTCACAAAGTGAATACGTGTTGGTAATTTTGGTGCTACCTCACAAGAATTAGCTTCTCGAGAAATACAGGGTGTTTCCGCAAGAGCGTGCAAAAATGTAACAGCACATAGAGAATGTTCCACTGAACCATTCGAGGCAGGGAACGTAGAGTCTGTAAAGCCGGCTTAAGGAGATATGGAATTAAACTTGTCTATTTGTTGTGCAGCTGGAATAGTCATGTGTGGAGCGAGGAAAACCCTCACTCTGTAGTAGAGTCACATCACCACCTACGTTTAGTTGTGATTATCTGGGCCGGCATTGTAGGCGACAATCTCACTGGGCCATATACGAGGGCAGTTCAATAAGTAATGCAACACATTTATTTTCTGAAACAGGGGTTGTTTTATTCAGCATTGAAATACACCAGGTTCTTCCCCAATCTTTTAGCTACACAACACTATTTTTCAACGTAATCTCCAGTCAATGCTACGGCCTTACGCCACCTTGAAATAAGGGCCTGTATGCCTGCACGGTACCATTCCACTGGTCGATGTCGGAACCAACGTCGTACTGCATCAATAACTTCTTCACCATCCGCGTAGTGCCTCCCACGGATTGCGTCCTTCATTGGGCCAAACATATGGAAATCCGACGGTGCGAGATCGGGGCTGTACGGTGCATGAGGAAGAACAGTCCACTGAAGTTTTGTGAGCTCCTCTCGGGTGCGAAGACTTGTGTGAGGTCTTGCGTTGTCATGAAGAAGGAGAAGTTCGTTCTGAGTTTTGTGCCTACGAACACGCTGAAGTCGTTTCTTCAATTTCTGAAGAGTAGCACAATACACTTCAGAGTTGATCGTTTGACCATGGGGAAGGACATCGAACAGAATAACCCCTTCAGCGTCCCAGAAGACTGTAACCATGACTTTACCGGCTGAGGGTATGGCTTTAAACTTTTTCTTGGTAGGGGAGTGGGTGTGGCGCCACTCCATTGATTGCCGTTTTGTTTCAGGTTCGAAGTGATGAACCCATGTTTCATCGCCTGTAACAATCTTTGACAAGAAATTGTCACCCTCAGCCACATGACGAGCAAGCAATTCCGCACAGATGGTTCTCCTTTGCTCTTTATGGTGTTCGGTTAGACAACGAGGGACCCAGCGGGAACAAACCTTTGAATATCCCAACCGGTGAACAATTGTGACAGCGCTACCAACAGAGATGTCAAGTTGAGCACTGAGTTGTTTGATGGTGATCCGTCGATCATCTCGAACGAGTGTGTTCGCATGCTCCGCCATTGCAAGAGTCACAGCTGTGCACGGCCGGCCCGCACGCGGGAGATCAGACAGTCTTGCTTGACCTTGCGGCGATGATGACACACGCTTTGCCCAACGACTCACCGTGCTTTTGTCCACTGCCAGATCACCGTAGACATTCTGCAAGCGCCTATGAATATCTGAGATGCCCTGGTTTTCCGCCAAAAGAAACTCGATCACTGCCCGTTGTTTGCAACGCACATCCGTTACAGACGCCATTTTAACAGCTCCGTACAGCGCTGCCACCTGTCGGAAGTCAATGAAACTACAGGAGACGAAGCGGGAATGTTTGAAAATATTCCACAAGAAATTTCCGGTTTTTTCAACCAAAATTCGCCGAGAAAAAAAATGTGTTGCATTACTTATTGAACTGCCCTCGTATTCTACCTGGCCGCCTGAATTGCCATCTGTACTCGAGGTTCGTGCAAAGAGTTCTACCTGAGTTGCTGGAGAACGTACCCTTGGCTGTTAGTGAGAGGATGTGGATACAACACGATGGTGCACCGCCTCACTTCAGTATGGACGTCCGCAACCATCTCAGTGCTGTATTTCCTGGTCGCTGGACTGGAAGGGGAGGTCCGATTCCATGGCCTGCGAGGTCACCTGACCTCAGTCCCCTTGACTATTTCCTATTGGGATATCTGAAGTCACTTGTGTACGAGACCACAGTGGATACAGAGATGGAATTGGAATGGAAATGAAGTCCCATGCTTCTTGACAGAGCGTAGGGGAACGATGCGGGAGACCCGCACCGCCGTACTAGGCTTCTTAAGTAATAGAACCCAGTACGTTGTCCTCGATAGTGCGTGTCCGTCGGAGGTGAGAGTATTACCTGGAGTGTCCCAGGGAAGTGTGGCAGGTCCGTTGTTGTTTTCTATCTACATAAATGATATTTTGGATAGGGTGGATAGCAATGTGCGGCTGTTTGCTGATGATGCTGTGGTGTACGGGAAGGTGTCGTCGTTGAGTGACTGTAGGAGAAAACAAGATGACTTGGACAGGATTTGTGATTGGTGTAAAGAATGGCAGCTAACTCTAAATATAGATAAATGTAAATTAATGCAGATGAATAGGGAAAAGAATCCTGTAATGTTTGAATACTCCATTAGTAGTGTAGCACCTGACACAGTCACGTCGATTAAATATTTGGGCGTAACATTGCAGAGCGCTATGAAGTCGGACAAGCATGTAATGGCAGTTGTGGGGAAGGCGGATAGTCGTCTTCGGTTCATTGTTAGAATTTTGGGAAGATGTGGTTCATCTGTGAAGGAGACCGCTTATAAAACACTAATACGACCTATTCTCGAGTACTGCTCGAGCGTTTGGGATCCCTATCAGGTCGGATTGAGGGAGGACATAGAAGCAATTCAGAGGCGGGCTGCTAGATTTGTTACTGGTAGATTTGATCATCACGCGAGTGTTACGGAAATGCTTCAGGAACTCGGGTGGGAGTCTCTAGAGGAAAGGAGGCGATCTTTTCGTGAATCGCTACTGAAGAAATTTAGAGAACCAGCATTTGAGGCTGACTGCAGTACAATTTACTGCCGCCAACTTACATTTCGCGGAAAGACCACAAAGATAAGATAAGAGAGATTAGGGCTCGTACAGAGGCATATAGGCAGTCATTTTTCCCTCGTTTTGTTTGGGAGTGGAACAGGGAGAGAAGATGCTAGTTGTGGTACGAGGTACCCTCCGCCACGCACCTTATGGTGGATTGCGGAGTATGTATGTAGATGGAGATGTAGAAGGTCCTAATTGAGGTGGTTTGCCGTTGCCTTCCTCCGACCGTAATAGGGATGAATGATGATGATGATGAAGACGACACAACAACACTCAGTCATCTCGGGGCAGGTGAAAATCCGTGACTCCGCTGGGAATCTAACCCGGGATCCCGTGCTCGGAAAACGAGAACGCTATCGCCAGACCACGAGCGACGGACGGAGATGGAATTAGTTGCCACAACTGTAGCTGCCTGTGATGTGATTCGCTTTGGAAATTTGTGGTAAGGTCTTATGGGACCAAACTGCTGAGGCCATCGGTCCCTAAGCTTACGTACTACTCATTGTAACTTAAACTAACTTACGCTAAGTACAACACACGCATCCATGCCCGGAGGACGACTCGGACCTCCGACGACGGCATCCACGTGGACTGTGTTAAGGCGCCTCAAACCGCGTCGCTAATCCGCACGGCTCACTGGATATTTATCAGAGTGCGTCGTAATCTTGTTTGTTGATGTCATGCTTGGGTCAGGTTGATGGCCGTCAGTTTCATCACTTTTTATAAGATACAGTGAAAATGGTACATTCATTGTGTCAGTGATAGTATTTGCAGCTCACTGTAACTTAGTAAATAAAAAAGTACACAGTAAATATCTCCTCAAGTTGGCTTCTCCAACCCCAGGTTCCCTGTCTCAAATTGTTCAGTGGACCGTCCTCTACGTCCTGTTAAACTTTTGCACGCTCTTAAGGAAACACGCTGTACATCGCCGCCGCACAAAAGCACTGTGCGTGTTGTAAAACGTATCGAAGCCAGTGGTCACAAATTCGTCATTTTTGGTAGGTTATCTTCACTTCGTTGGTGTCAGGGTTTGAGGCACATACATATTTGCCTCAGTGTTGATAAAAGTTAATAGCTTATCACCTTGCGAATTACACCGAGTCAGTTAAATCAGTACAGTGTGTTATCGTCAGCTATTCAGGCATCATTACCGGATGTCGAGCACGTATTTTCCGACACTGGTGCCTGTCACATCAACGCTGCCAGAGCATTATGTCACTTTTGACGGATCCCTTGCTGAGCTCTTCATCTGATACTACCCATTAATCACTGACGGACTGACAGCCCGCATCCACATGAACGTGGCAGGTTTGAAGACGTGCGTTTGCTTCGTCCCAAACGGATCACTTACTCTGCAGAGAAGTATGTACTACTACAGTATTCGGCAGCTAGCCCCATAAATGAGTTTTGAGCACTTATTTCTCTGCGGAGGGAAATTCGTGCTCTAGAAACGACCAATGTGCTGCGGAATGACATTATTTCATCCTCCATTGCCTTGCTTTCACGAGTGCCTGTTTAGTTTCTTCTAGAATTTTCAGCAAATAGTCAACATCTAGGTTTGAATTCCGATCTAGCACAAAGTTTTAATGTATCGGGAGATTCCTATTGTTGTCATGTTTCACGCAGTTTATAACGTGGCTGTTAGGATTTGATAATTTAGTAATACCGATCCGTGTAAAACTGTGACCATGGGCATCGGACCACCCAACGCCGTGCTGTAAGTGAATTTTAAGTACACGGAAAAATATTGTTCCTTGGGCATCTACTGACTATTTTGAAATCAGTAGTAAATGAAACTTCGACAGCATTGGAATGATGGTGAAAGTCTCCAAACTATACAGCTTATGTTGCTTTCGTGTGTAGTAACTTACAGGCATAGTACACTCGGTACTCACTTACAGTGTCACACGTACAACTAAATTGCTAATGAATTAAGCAAAATTATTGTTTGTACAAGAAAAAATGTGCAGGTTTTTTTTATTTTGTCGGTGTACTGTAATGGCTAAACAAAACGTTCTATTTGGTTCAGAGCCAAATTTTCTCTGTGTGGTACAGAAAAATAGTCAAATAACCCACGGATCCATTTTATTGACTTTAATGAACGGCAATGCATACACTGAAAGTAAAAAGACACTTATTTCCTGGGAAACAGGTAGACAGCCTTCAGGTCGTTAACCATTCATTTTATGGCAATGTCCCATCAATGATTCCATAGTGTCCTTCCTTTCTTCTAATATTTCCGTATATGTTCCAGGTAAATTTCGCATGTGCATTCGTTTATCATCACAGGCACGAGCTACTGCTGTATTCCAAGCACATCACACACAACAACCAGCTGCCATGGACTGTCACTGTACTAAAAAAAAAAAAAAAAAAAAAAGTCTCTGCCTATTGAGTGCAGCAACCGCACAGCTTTGTTAATTTGTTACAAATGATGCATTTGTTTAACTACACTTTTGATGGTTTCTACATTATTAAACTTTTCAAAGAATTAACCACGAAACCAATAACAGCATTTAAGTGTTTCTTCATACAGGAAAATGACAGTATTTGTGGTAATAGTTATTTACGCTTCAGACAGATAGTTTCATTTGTTACATTCACAGAATGTTGGCACCTGGTTTTAAATATCACAAACTCCGCTACGAACTGAAATTTATAGATATATGAATGAAATGTATGCTGTCTCTTCATGTTCTAAAAGATAGTGCACTCAAATGTGTGTCACTGTCTTTATTTAATTGTGTCGTTACAATTTACAAAATGAATTATTGACTGGTCTTACTTTCGAGACTCTTGATATTTGTAAATATCTGTCAGTATTCGCATAAAGATAACACTTGAAAGCTAATATTATCTATCGTCTGCTTGACTACTCCCCTTTTCAAAGAGTGTGTGCAAAATTCATTTCTTGCTAAAATGATGTTTTAATTACGTATTTGGTGCCATGAACAGGACGCGAGGTACTGTGCTATCAACCTGGTGGCTAACAGATTCTACACTCCTGGAAATTGAAATAAGAACACCGTGAATTCATTGGCCCAGGAAGGGGAAACTTTATTGACACATTACTGCGGTCAGATACATCACATGATCACACTGACAGAACCACAGGCACATAGACACAGGCAACAGAGCATGCACAATGTCGGCACTAGTACAGTGTATATCCACCTTTCGCAGCAATGCAGGCTGCTATTCTCCTATGGAGACGATCGTAGAGATGCTGGATGTAGTCCTGTGGAACGGCTTGCCATGCCATTTCCACCTGGCGCCTCAGTTGGACCAGCGTTCGTGCTGGACGTGCAGACCGCGTGAGACGACGCTTCATCCAGTCCCATCCATGCTCAATGGGGGACAGATCCGGAGATCTTGCTGGCCAGGGTAGTTGACTTACACCTTCTAGAGCACGTTGGGTGGCACGGGATACATGCGGACGTACATTGTCCTGTTGGTACAGCAAGGTCCCTTGCCGGTCTAGGAATGGTAGAACGATGGGTTCGATGACGGTTTGGATGTACCGTGCACTATTCAGTGTCCCCTCGACGATCGCCAGTGGTGTACGGCCAGTGTAGGAGATCGCTCCCCACACCATGATGCCGGGTGTTGGCCCTGTGTGCCTCGGTCGTATGCAGTCCTGATTGTGGCGCTCACCTGCACGGCGCCAAACACGCATACGAGCATCATTGGCACCAAGGCAGAAGCGACTCTCAACGCTGAAGACGACACGTCTCCATTCGGCCCTCCATTCACGCCTGTCGCGACACCACTGGAGGCGGGCTGCACGATGTTGGGGCGTGAGCGGAAGACGGCCTAACGGTGTGCGGGACCGTAGCCCAGCTTCATGGAGACGGTTGCGAATGGTCCTCGCCGATACCCCAGGAGCAACAGTGTCCCTAATTTGCTGGGAAGTGGCGGTGCGGTCCCCTACGGCACTGCGTAGGATCCTACGGTCTTGGCGTGCATCCGTGCGTCGCTGCGGTCCGGTCCCAGGTCGACGGGCACGTGCACCTTCCGCCGACCACTGGCGACAACATCGATGTACTGTGGAGACCTCACGCCCCACGTGTTGAGCAATTCGGCGGTACGTCCACCCGGCCTCCCGCATGCCCACTATACGCCCTCGCTCAAAGTCCGTCAACTGCACATACGGTTCACGTCCACGCTGTCGCGGCATGCTACCAGTGTTAAAGACTGCGATGGAGCTCCGTATGCCACGGCAAACTGGCTGACACTGACGGCGGCGGTGCCCAAATGCTGCGCAGCTAGCGCCATTCGACGGCCAACACCGCGGTTCCTGGTGTGTCCGCTGTGCCGTGCGTGTGATCATTGCTTGTACAGCCCTCTCGCAGTGTCCGGAGCAAGTATGGTGGGTCTGACACACCGGTGTCAATGTGTTCTTTTTTCCATTTCCAGGAGTGTATTTGGCGTTTGCACTCAGGTGAAAAAAGTCACTGGATCCCTCCTAATACCGCGTCTAATCTCTTTTTGCCCGATGTGGCATGGACTCAACAAGTCGTTGGAAGTCCCTTGAGGGAAATATGGAGCCGTTTTCTTCTACAGCCGTCTACAACTGGGAAAGTGTTGCCGGTGCAGAATTTTGTGCACGAACTGAGCTCTCGACCATGTGCCATAAATGTTTTGCGTCGGGTGATCTGAGTCGCTCAACCATTCGCTCGAATTATCCAGAATGTTCTTCAAACAAGTCGGGAGCAATTCTGGTATAGTGGCTAGGAACACTGTCGTCCATAAAAATTCCGTCGTTGTTTGGGCACTTGAAGACCACGAAAGGATCCAAAAGGCCTCCAAGTAGCCAAACATAACCATTTCCATTCAGTGATCGGTTCAGCTGTACCAGAGGACACACTCCATCCCACGCAAGCACAATTCACACCATTATGGAGCCATCACCAGACTGCACAGAGCCTTGTTGCCAATCTGGTTCCGTGGCTTCACGGGATTTGCACCACACTTGAAACGTGCCATCGTCTCTTACCGACTGAAATCGGGACTCATTTGACCAGGCCACGGTTTTCCAGTCGTCTAGGGTCAAACTGATACGTTCAAGAGCCCAGGAGATTCCCTGCGTGGGATGCCGTGCTGTAAGCCAAGGCATTCCCATCGGGCGTATCCTGCGGTAGCTCATTAACCCCATATTCCGCCGCACTATCCTAACGGATGTGATCATCGTGCGTCCCATACTGATTTCTTCTTGTTTCACACAATGTTGTTTGTCTGTCAGCACTGGTAACTCTACGGAAACACTGCTGCTGTCGATCGTTAAGCGAAGGTGGTCGGACACTGCGTTGTCTATAGTGAGAGGGAATGCCTGGAATTTGGTTTTCTCGGCACACTCTTGACACTGTGGATCTTGGGATATTGAATTCCCTAGCGATTTACGAAATGGGATGTCCCACGCTCCTAGCTCCAACTACTCTTCCGCGTTCAGATTCTGTTAGTTCGCTTCGTGCGGCCATAATTACGTCCCAAGCTTTTCACATGAATCACCTGTGTACAAATCAAAGGTCCTCCACTTAACTACCCTTCTATACCTCGTGTACGCGCCACTATCGCCATCTATATGTGCATGTTGCTGTGCCATGATTTTTGTCACCACGGTGCATTAGCACTTAAGGAATTCGGTAGCACAGTGATGGGCGTATTGATGCCACAGACCGTTGCACCAGTGACAGGAAACGATGACACTTTTTTAGGGAGTCACTTGTTCTGATAATCGAGTTGAAGTGCTGCCAGTGCTATCGATGGCCAGCGTTACGTGTAGTGTCACTTTGGTGTTGAGTCTCCTACGTTGGTAAAAGAGTGGAAAATGGCGTAATTATAGTGTTAGTGTTTATAGAAGTTTTGATTATTGGAAAACTTGCCAATAGAGAATATCAAAAGTAGTGTTTTGGGAAGGCATAGAAGAAAGGGTTACGTAAGATTATGGACGTGCCAGTAGGGATGAGGGAGAGGAAAGGCTAAATGAATTCTGCAGTAAATTTCAGATTGTAAAAGCGAATAATCTGTTCAAGAATCACAAGAGGAGCACTTAAACTTGGAAAATACCAGGGGCACGAGAAGATCTCATTTGAATGACATCATGGTCAGACAGGGATTCCATAATCAGACATAGTATTGTAAGGAGTACCCATGAGTAGATATAGACGCAGATCACTGTCTAGTGGTGATGAAGAATAGACTGAAGTTTAATAAAATCGTCCGAAAGAATTATTGTGGACGGAAATGGGAAACTGAAGCGCTAAGCAATGATGAAACGCGTTAGAGGTTCACTACTCCAATGAGGAGAACCACAGGAGGCAGTTCATTTGAAGAGGAGTAGACATTCCTAAAAAGGGCAATCACAGATGTTGGACAGTCAAACATAGGAATAAGCAAGGTAGTACTGTAGAAACATTGGGTAACAGAGGAGATACCTTAATTTATCAGCGAAGGACTGAAGTACAGAAGTGATCAGGGAAAGATAGGAATACAGCAACATAAATAACTTAAGAATGAAATAAATGTGAAGAGCACGGCAGACAAAGGGAAATGGGTTCAGCAAAAATGTGAAGAAATCGAAAAAGAAATGACTGTCGGAAGGGTTAACTCAGCATATAGAATAGTCCAAACAACTTTCGGTGAAATTAAAAGCGAGAGTGGTAACATTAAGAGTCCAATGGCAATACACTTGTGAACACAGTGCAGAGGAGCTGATACGTGGAAAGAGTACGATGAGGGCCTCTATCAGGGGGAAACTTCTTTGATGACTTAATCGAAGAATAAAATGGAGTCGATAGGGGAGACATAGTGCGCCGGGGCGGGTTTAGTATGGTGGCGTACTTGTTTGATCACTGTCTCTCGTCGTACTGTGCACTACACAAGTTCCACCTACCTCAGTACGGCGTCTGATCTCCAGCCCGTTTCTCTGGATATGTAGATACTGTTCAGACGGCGTTAAAAGCAGCGTTGAAGAAAACCACTGACAATACTTACGTTTGCAAAGTCATTGTAAATCTGGTGGCAAGCTATCCTGTAATACCTTATAACACAATTTTCGGGTGGAGGGCGACTTCTTCATATCTTTAGAAAAATGTCAAAATTCTGCAGCAACTTGTATCATTTCCTTAGGTTCAAAACTAAACACTTGCCATCAGCCCGTATTTAATTAACGAATAATATCACTGTCCTCAGCTCATAGCTCAGACAACCCAGTAGGCCAACCCTACACACACAAGGCAGCCTGGAATGTACTTAAGTCCGACCCGAATTATCACGCGATCTACAGTCTTTACTCTGCTACAATATACGAGTTTCACATTCTGTCCTTTTTCAGTGGATATCTAATGAAGATATTGCTCGCCAAATGTTCCATAGCCGAACATGAAACATGCCACGCGGAATTTTACATAGGCCGAAAGTTCACACGCAGATCTCTTTCCAACAAAACAATCCAAAAACTACCAAACTTCACAAAACTGTCAGTAAATGCAACTGCTATTACGGCCACACATTATTTCTTCATTTTACACATGATAAAGAAGGAAGCGTTCAACACGACCTGCACGTCCGATAGCTGTCTTGGGGCTCCCTAATGCCGTTCCTTCCAGAGCCTATAACTACTTCCAATGCGCAAGAAGTGGTTAACTCTGATTGGTTGTTCAAAATGACCAGTCAATCAAAACAGTCTTTCGAGATCATTTTCGCGCTAAAACTGTCCTACACCAATGATTACTCACAGATGCATTTACGCCACTTCATCATGCAATTATTAATAAACCGTTTTACAAAACCAAACGAAAAGAGTAACTTTAGAAAACTATTACTCTACAAACGACTATTCTGGTTGCCTTCTTACAAAAGCAAGTACCCTTGGACATAGGTCATCAGCAAGGTGGGGAAAACACAGCTGCTGGCCGAAGTGGCCGTGCGGTTCTAGGCGCTACAGTCTGGAACCGCGAGACCGCTACGGTCGCAGTTTCGAATCCTGCCTCGGGCATGGATGTGTGTGATGTCCTTAAGTTAGTTAGGTTTAACTAGTTCTAAGTTCTAGGGGACTAGTGACCTCAGAAGTTGAGTCCCATAGTGCTCAGAGCCATTTGAACCATTTTTGAAAACACAGCTTTCCCATGACACCGTTATGTAATGCTGTACATCACATAGTATTGAATCTCTACGTATGTCCCACATACACACTTTCACTCAATCTCATTTACTCACACAATAGCATATTAACTACATAATAATCTTTTCTGAATTTTATATTATGAAAAATGAAAAGTAGTTAACGTTTTTTAATTCTTAAAATGTAAATAAATTGTTCTGCTATTTTGTGAACTTCGGAAATGATTCCAAATGATACTAAAAGACAAACTGTTATGAATCCTAACTGACTTTAATTTTACAAGTGCCTGTTTGGGGGGTTTAGGTAATTTTCCCTAACTCAGAAAGTAGGCCAGCTAGAAAGCTGAGATTTTTGCACAATCTGTTTTTTAGTAACAAAGGGCAGTATACTGACTTTTAACTAGACTGATTAATATTTAATAAAGTTTGTTTAGATTGATACAAGTGTCTGTTTCTGTCACCGCCAATGGCTTCAAAGCTACGAGCCGTACTGCAAAGTAGTGCAGTAAATGCTATTGCGTATTGACCCGTGACGTTACACACCCCCTAAGAACCTAAAATTTCTCTTGAGTGTATTTTACGGTTCTTATTGCAATACATGTTACTTAAGAATGATTCAATAGGTACACCGACACTGTCAAATGTAAATAGTTGTTACTAAACTCTATTTTGAACTGAAGTCTTTCGCAAATAAACAAAATATCTACAGTTACCTTACACCATAACATGTAGCTGCATCAATAATCAATGGCTAGGGCTGGATGGAATACACTCCAAACTTATTTACAAAAAATTTCCGTCTCCTTCCGCCCAAAATCAAATGCTACAACAATTTCTTTCAATTTAAATTTACAAAAGACTAATGAGGGAAAATTTCCGTAAGTTCCTGAAACAATAAACTCTTTCCTAATAAAACTTCTAACTTTTATACATAGTATTTAACCAAAAACAGTAATTCTATTTCGTCGCTTAAATAGCGTCCAAAAATTTTACTGAAGTGTAATTCAGGCACTACAAATGGTGTCCTTTCCTAAACCTTACACGGCGATGTGGGGGTCGTCTCTAATTTTAACATGTTCTAAACAGAAATTGGTTTCCACTACTTTCACTGACGCAGGAAATGGGCACGGATCACAAACACACCTCGATCGCATAAGGGCTCGTCATTGGGATACAGCGTTCGGCTTTCTCTGAACATAGCGTTCTCTCTCAGTACCGTATCCGGTTCTGTCACCTTTTTCGTACTTGCAATATACAGTTCGTCTAAGCGTCCATCCATAGTATTTAAATCCTAACCTAACAGACACATTTATCCTAATATACAATATTTCTTAAAGCTTGACTCTCAAATACAAAAGTTAAAATTAAAACTTTTTCAAAGAACTTTCCAAAACATTTTTTTTCAAAATTTTTCCAAACTTTACTGTAGTAACATTTTCTTTACATTTGGTATTAGTTAACTTAGAGAAAAATTAATTAACTGTTTCCCTCAAAGAATACCAACAGTACCTAAAATTGGTACTAGTACTGAAATCCTTTTTTTTTCGAAACCTGTTTTAATCATTAAGCAAGTTACTGTTACAAATATTGCTAATTCAAAATTTTACTCCTTCTTTCTTAAATTTCTCTCCGAAAAATTTACAGCTTAACTTTATGCAAATAAGCTATTATACACCAAGAAAAAATTACAAATGTGTGAGCCCGGTACAGCAGTCAACTCCGTGCCAGTGGTAGCACACAGAATGTAAAACACCAGTTACAACAGTTTCGGGCCAGCTTGCCACAGGAGAGAATGCAACACCCTTCGCAACTGAGTCTGTGCGTCCATCCCGGGCAGAGTGGGTGCAATGTCATACTGGTAAGTGTAACCCATACTGACAAGGTCTTTATAGATTTTACTCGAGTCTGTATTGACTGAGATAACGTCACACATGGTTTCGAGCTGTGAAGTTTCATTTCGTTTCCTCCTTCCCTTCTGGATGCTTCACATTTTTTGTTAAGCAGTGCATCTCTACCATCCATTATAGGGGATTGTGTGAACGCTGCTGTTTATTAAAGTAACAATAAATAAAATAGCCACAGGCTGCATAGATGATTTTGTAATTTGGGGACGTGAGTTTGCACATCTGCTATTGGGTTGACAAACGGTTGCGATCATGGAAATTAAAATTTCATACCTATTATACTGAGATGACAAATGTCATGGGATAGCGATATGCACATGTACAGACGGCACTAGTATCGCACACACAAGGTAGAAAAGGGCACTCCATTGACGGAGCTGTCATTTGTGCTCAGGTGGTTCATGCGAAAAGGCTTCCGACGTGATTGTGGACGTACGCCGGGAATTAACAGAATTTGAACGCGGAATGCTAGTAGGAGATACGAGGGCAGTTCAATAAGTAATGCAACACATTTTTTTTCTCGGCCAATTTTGGTTGAAAAAACCGGAAATTTCTTGTGGAATATTTTCAAACATTCCCGCTTCGTCTCGTATAGTTTCATTGACTTCCGACAGGTGGCAGCGCTGTACGGAGCTGTTAAAATGGCGTCTGTAACGGATGTGCGTTGCAAACAACGGGCAGTGATCGAGTTTGTTTTGGTGGAAAACCAGGGCATCTCAGATATTCATAGGCGCTTGCAGAATGTCTACGGTGATCTGGCAGTGGACAAAAGCACGGTGAGTCGTTGGGCAAAGCGTGTGTCATCATCGCCGCAAGGTCAAGCAAGACTGTCTGATCTTCCGCGTGCGGCCCGGCCGTGCACAGCTGTGACTCCTGCAATGGCGGAGCGTGCGAACACACTCGTTCGAGATGATCGACGGATCACCATCAAACAACTCAGTGCTCAACTTGACATCTCTGTTGGTAGTGCTGTCACAATTGTTCACCAGTTGGGATATTCAAACGTTTCTTCCCGCTGGGTCCCTCGTTGTCTAACCGAACACCATAAAGAGCAAAGGAGAACCATCTGTGCGGAATTGCTTGCTCGTCATGTGGCTGAGGGTGACAATTTCTTGTCAAAGATTGTTACAGGCGATGAAACATGGGTTCATCACTTCGAACCTGAAACAAAACGGCAATCAATGGAGTGGCGCCACACCCACTCCCCTACCAAGAAAAAGTTTAAAGCCATACCCTCAGCCGGTAAAGTCACGGTTACAGTCTTCTGGGACGCTGAAGGGGTTATTCTGTTCGATGTCCTTCCCCATGGTCAAACGATCAACTCTGAAGTGTATTGTGCTACTCTTCAGAAATTGAAGAAACGACTTCAGCGTGTTCGTAGGCACAAAAATCTGAACGAACTTCTCCTTCTTCATGACAACGCAAGACCTCACACAAGTCTTCGCACCCAAGAGGAGCTCACAAAACTTCAGTGGACTGTTCTTCCTCATGCACCCTACAGCCCCGATCTCGCACCGTCGGATTTCCATATGTTTGGCCCAATGAAGGACGCAATCCGTGGGAGGCACTACGCGGATGATGAAGAAGTTATTGATGCAGTACGACGTTGAGTCCGACATCGACCAGTGGAATGGTACCGTGCAGGCATACAGGCCCTCATTTCAAGGTGGCGTAAGGCCGTAGCATTGAATGGAGATTACGTTGAAAAATAGTGTTGTGTAGCTAAAAGATTGGGGAATAACCTGGTGTATTTCAATGCTGAATAAAACAACCGCTGTTTCAGAAAGAAAATGTGTTGCATTACTTATTGAACTGCCCTCGTACATCCACTGGACATTACTTTTCGGAAATCCTTAGGGACTTCAGTATTCCGAGGTCCACAGCGTCGAGTGTGTGCCGAGAATACCGAATTTCATGCATTACGTCTCACCACGGGCAACGCAGTGGCCAGCGGCCTTCACTAAACGAGCGACAGCACCGGCGTTTGTGCAGAGCTGTCAGCGGTAACCGACATGCAACACTGCGTGAAGTACTCGCAGAAATCAATGTTGCACATATGACGAACGTATCTCTTGGGACAGTGCTAAGCGTTATGACAGCATACGACAACCGCCACTGCCTCTGGTAACAGCACGACTCCACTGCAGCGCTTGTCCTGGACTAGTGATCAAATCGGCCGGATCCCAGACGACTGGAAAACCGTGGTCTGGTCACATGAGTCCCGATTTTAAATGGTAAGGGCTGGTGGTGGGGTTCGTGTGTAGCGCAAAGCCCACAGACCCCATAGACCCAAGTTGTCGACAAGGGACTGTGGCAGCTGGTGGTAGCTCCATAATGGTGTGGGCTGTGTGTACGTGGGGTGGACCGGGTCCTCTGCTCAAAATGATTATTTTCGGGTAGTAGGAGACCATTTGCAGACGTTGGACTACATGTTCCCAAACAACTGACATTGCGCCAGGTCACTGGGTCACAATTGTTTGCCATTTTTTTTTAAAAAGAACATCCTAGACAATTCGACCGAACGATTTGGCCACCCATTTAACCCGACATAAACCCCATCGACCATGTATGGGACATAATCGAGAGTTTACTTCGTGTACAAAATCCTGCACCCTTAACACTTCCGCAATTATTCATGGCTAATGAGGCAGCATTGCTCAGTTTTTCTGCAGGGGAATACCAGTGACTTGTTGAGACCATGCCACGGCGAATTATTGCACTACGCTGGACAGAAGGAGATCCCACATCACATCAGTACGTGTGAAGGTAAGACATGAAGTTTCGAAATCGATCTTACAGTAAAAAGTTATAAAAGCAACGTTGCAGTCTGAGATTATTTTATTCATTGTTATTATTGCTACAAAGCTGTTTAGGAGTACAGGTGATTTGGTATAGAACGATAGTAGAGGCTGATAACTAATAACAGTACAGATATTTAGCGGAAGTTAGGTATTTGTTCGCAAAGCATTTAGTACTTCAAGCACGCGGTAAGCACGACACCTGCTGGCTACTGTTGCCCTCTTTTGATTCCTGTAAGCAACGAACAGAAACAAGAAGGAAGGTGCTATTTCAAATGGTTCAAATGGCTCTGAGCACTATGGGACTTAACATCTGAGGTCATCAGTCACCTAGAACGTAGAACTACTTAAACCTAACTAACCTACAGACATCACATACATCAATGCCCGAGGCAGGATTCGAACCTGCGACCGTAGCAGTGGCGCGGTTCCGGACTGAAGCGTCTAGAACCGCTCGGCCACCGACGCCGGCTGAAGGTGCTATTTGAGGGGTGGATTGCTTCAGTATAGGCATGTAAAATAGGCTAGTTCCTCGTTATTTTAAGCGGACAGATAATACAAGGAGAAGCTTATAGTTATTACTAGTGACCCTGATCTCAGTGCGTTATAAAAATTATAATGCCTTGTATTATAGCATGGATTTTCCTTCTAAATATAACAGCTTAGCATTCACAATCTATTCGCTTTCACATATATTGATAGAGTGGTGTATTCGCATATATTGGTAGACTGGTGTAATGGTGCGCTGAAATAGATCATGTGCGCACCACCGTGAAAATAAACTTGGAGGAAGCTGATATGAAGAAGGAAGTAAGAAATGAAAAGAATGTCGGACTGGGTTGAAGAAAAAGAATGGTAAAGCTGTACCAGGGCACTGAGCTCAAAGAGAAATGGAAAAGGAAACCAAAAGTAGGAAGGAAACAGCAGATTAGTCGGAGGTATCAGGTATTTCCAACATTTGCGATGACGATGATAACGGTAATTACGATAATCAGTCTGCTCAAGTACTGAAATCACTAGCTTACATTTGGTGAAAACCGAATGTATGTGTGGACAAGTAGGAAAAGACAAGTAAAGATGGTACTGGCGTGTTGAGTGCTCTGCTTGGAATCATGTTGTATGTACTGGATAAGACATTCAAGACTATGTAATAACTGCTCATTCAAGAAATGAACTTTCTAAAAATTGAGAAAATGTGAAAACGAAGGCGTTTACATCTTCAGTGTTACCGTTTCAATCCATTTTACTATTTTAACTTCAGAAAAGTAATTTACAATTTAAGTGGCGTTTGTTTTAATTTTTTTTTCTAGTTAATCTGTATTGAATCCGTTCTTACATTCAACTTGATTTGGAGCAGCGAAAGCAGAGAAGCTACAATAATCCTACATACAGTTAGTTTCACGTTACTTATAACGAATGTATAAAAATAGTAATTTCCGCTTTACGGTGAACTATTCCACAATTTTCTTTACATGTTTTGCTTAGCGTACTTTACACTGTTCTTATGTGAACGTCGCACTTCAAATGCATTAATTCAAGCGTTTATTTCTTGATGAAAAATTTGTTCAATTGAGATGTTAATTCTGGTATTGTCATGTATTTTCCCTGCAGCAGATATTATTTTGTGTAGTTTTTAATTTATTTCACACTTCCAAAGATGTCACCTTGGTACTTCATTTAGTCCTCAAACACAAATCAGCCAGGATTTACCAGACTCTTGCTTCCTGTGCTTCATTTCGGCCATCCAAGGCAAAGGAGCGCTCGACGGGAGTGCCTTAAGATGTCCTCTTCGCTGTAAAATGAACCCCATCTCCGCATCCGTAGATTATGTATGGTGTGGCCGACCGCTGATGCAAAATTCAAGCGCATCCTCGCGCAGAATCTGCGTATCGAACATCAGGAGAGCCCCAGCGCTGAAGCAGCTTTGATGTTTGGCGGTCTCTGGTTGCAGAGCGGTGAAGGATGGGAGGGGAAGATTTGTGGTGGGGGCTGAGTAGCAGCGAAAGGTGGGTGGGGGTGGGTGGAGGCGGCGTCTGCGGCGGCGGCAGCGGCACGCGCCTCGCGTCACGTCCTTCCGGCAGCGCGTCGCCAGGCGGTGTGATGTCCTATCAGCAGGAACAGGAAGTGTCTCTGCGTCCACTGGCTTCTCCCGCGGAACGATCGAGGGGAAAATGAGGAAAAGCTGCCTCGCCGCCTTCTAGAGGGCATTTCATCGACACACCTGCGCCGATCAAAAGTTATATCGTAGCAAGATTTTTTTTTTTCAGTTTTTCTTCAGTAAGGTCGAAGATCCCTGTGGAGACTGGGAATCGAATTCATACAGGCATTTCACCCCAAAGACGCTACTCTCATATATATTTATTAGTACTTTACAGCTTAATTTCTGTATTGGTGAATCACTGGAGTAGTAATCGAGACGAACGGGTTTCAGATCTCCGTCCGGTTGGCCTGATTTCGGCATTCATTGTTTCCTCAAACACGTAAGACATATCCCAGACTGTTCTTTTGGCAAGACCAGGGCTGATCCCTTTCACTGTCCATATGGACACTTCGTCTTGTATAGTTTCGTTATTGATGAGGTGCTACCCTCTAATCGCACCATCTGTGAAAATACTTAGCGATGAAACTATTTGTCTATTTGTTCAAAATAGATACCTTCATCATAACCATCTTTTATAACAAACTCTCCCTAGCAGTAGCAGGTCAACACGAGACATCCAGCCTTAAATTCAGTAGTGTACGGTGGTACACTCTCGTTCGCATTGGAATATCGTAGCTACTGTACGTCACTATTTGGTAAGTGTACAACAAGTTCCTGCAGAAACGGCTGTTGTCTATCGGTTGCTGTTGATGTACAGTTTTCACATTTTATACATTGAGTAATACTGTCGCTCTATGTATTCTCACTTCCCTAGACGCTCATGCGGTGGAACTCTCTGACGACACTTCCCCCAGGACAAGACCTGCCTTAAGGCAAAACACAAAAGGTTTTTTCATATGTTCTGGTTCTGACAGTTAATATTTCAAGTATTTTTCCTATTATGATCTGGGTATACGTTCAGTAAATCTCTTATTGTAAATTGGTGATAATGGCTGGCTGCGTTTGGCGATCTGTCCATATTTCCTGCAGATCAAATCTACCTATGTAACCCTCCCACTCCCATTGGCTATGCTACTAATAGTATATACGCGTGACTAGCAGACTAAGAAGACGAAGAAGCTATCGTTTCACAAGTATGACACTCTCTCCCATTGGAGATACTGTCAAAAAAAATCTCGACAACCAGAGTGAATATTTTAGTCTGCAGCGGGGACAGCGGTGATTTCACAGGCGTTGTCATATTAAAAGCAACTGTGCACCGAACCGGCATGTCTGCGTAGACCATTATCTTTTGCAGGAAACTCTTTTTGCTGCTGAACCATGAAAACAAACTTCACGAATAATTTCCCAGACAGAAACGATCATTACTGTTAAACTTTGATAAAGAGCGAAAGTCTCGTTCAGCTGAGGTCAACCAATTGTCTGCTGAAACCGTGAAGATTGACCCTCTTCATTTAGTTAGCGTTTTGCCCGTCTAGTACGGGCTCCACTGTGTTCATGTTTCTGGCAAATTTATTTTATTTAACTTTGTGAACGAAAGCCATTTGTGCCGCCGCCACCATCAGCTACCTAACGCAGGGATGTCGTACGTGCAGCCTGTCTATGAACTGTGTAAATTTCTTTCTATGTATGATCACGTATTTTAAATGTCAGTGTATCGTATTCCCTGAGGCGGAATGTCGGGAACACCGCAGAATTGGCATAAGCGAGCATGGGAAACCACCTAAAAACCATACGCAGCTAGGTCGATTCACCAGCCACGGTTGTCAATGCGCTGCGCGGTTTCGCCCGGTCTGCTTCACCTTCCTCCTTCACAAACTATACGCTATACGAGCAGGTTCCCCTGAACAGTGATAATGGAGCAAAATATACAAGAAAGCTAAAGAATAAGAAATGGGCACGTTCTCCGCAGAACAGGCGAGGGAAGGAATATACGGAAAATACCGACAAAATGGAGGGACAGGGTGACAGGACATTTGTTAAAACAGGGAATAACTTCCGTGGTACTACAGGGAGCTTTAGAGGATAAAAATTGTAGAGTAAGACAGAGACTGTAGTACATCCATCAAATAATTGAGGACGTAGGTTGCAAGCATTACTCTGAGATGAAGCGGTTGGCACAGGAGAGAAGTTAAAGGGGGGGAAAGGGGGGCCACATCAAATCCGTCATAAGACTCATGAGAAAGAAGGAGGCAGCGATGGAATTCAGAAAGCGGGAGAGGGTTGCTAGCAGATCGGCAATCCGAATGAAACAACGAATTATGTCCGAGTGGTTCAGATGGTGACAGGATTACCCGAAACATGTGAAGATTCTCTTTCGAAGTCTAGTCAGGTGCATATTTAATCCGACCAGACGTTCATTCAATAGGATCTTATGTACGAGGGCAGTTCAATAAGTAATGCAACACATTTTTTTTCTCGGCCAATTTTGGTTGAAAAAACCGGAAATTTCTTGTGGAATATTTTCA
Source organism: Schistocerca nitens (assembly GCF_023898315.1). Classification (NCBI taxonomy): domain Eukaryota; kingdom Metazoa; phylum Arthropoda; class Insecta; order Orthoptera; family Acrididae; genus Schistocerca; species Schistocerca nitens. The sequence goes on from NC_064615.1 coordinate 30,392,640, forward strand.
AACATTCCCGCTTCGTCTCGTATAGTTTCATTGACTTCCGACAGGTGGCAGCGCTGTACGGAGCTGTTAAAATGGCGTCTGTAACGGATGTGCGTTGCAAACAACAGGCAGTGATCGAGTTTCTTTTGGCGGAAAACCAGGGCATCTCAGATATTCATAGGCGCTTGCAGAATGTCTACGGTGATCTGGCAGTTTACAAAAGCACGGTGAGTCGTTGGGCAAAGCGTGTGTCATCATCGCCGCAAGGTCAAGCAAGACTGTCTGATCTCCCGCGTGCGGGCCGGCCGTGCACAGCTGTGACTCCTGCAATGGCGGAGCGTGCGAACACACTCGTTCGAGATGATCGACAGATCACCATCAAACGACTCAGTGCTCAACTTGACATCTTTGTTGGTAGTGCTGTCACAATTGTTCACCATTTGGGATATTCAAAGGTTTGTTCCCGCTGGGTCCCTCGTTGTCTAACCGAACACCATAAAGAGCAAAGGAGAACCGTCTGTGCGGAATTGCTTGCTCGTCATGTGGCTGAGGGTGACAATTTCTTGTCAAAGATTGTTACAGGCGATGAAACATGGGTTCATCACTTCGAACCTGAAACAAAACGGCAATCAATGGAGTGGCGCCACACCCACTCCCCTACCAAGAAAAAGTTTAAAGCCATACCCTCAGCCGGTAAAGTCACGGTTACAGTCTTCTGGGACGCTGAAGGGGTTATTCTGTTCGATGTCCTTCCCCATGGTCAAACGATCAACTCTGAAGTGTATTGTGCTACTCTTCAGAAATTGAAGAAACGATTTCAGCGTGTTCGTAGGCACAAAAATCTGAACGAACTTCTCCTTCTTCATGACAACGCAAGACCTCACACAAGTCTTCGCACCCGAGAGGAGCTCACAAAACTTCAGTGGACTGCTCTTCCTCTTGCACCCTACAGCCCCGATCTCGCACCGTCGGATTTCCATATGTTTGGCCCAATGAAGGACGCAATCCGTGGGAGGCACTACGCGGATGATGAAGAAGTTATTGATGCAGTACGACGTTGAGTCCGACATCGACCAGTGGAATGGTACCGTGCAGGCATACAGGCCCTCATTTAAGGGTGGCGTAAGGCCGTAGCACTGAATGGAGATTACGTAGAAAAATAGTGTTGGGTAGCTAAAAGATTGGGGAATAACCTGGTGTATTTCAATGCTGAATAAAACAACCCCTGTTTCAGAAAAAAAATGTGTTGCATTACTTATTGAACTGCCCTCGTATATTTCACCCTTAGATAGCTCGTTGGATAGATGGACCATAGCATAAGATACAAATGCTGCTTCTTTTCTTATAACTTCCATTTTGGAAGACACATGATTGAGTTTCGCGTCTCTCACATAATTTCACGTATTGAAAGAAACCTTGGGTATTGTGGAAGACGTGTTGCTACCACGCATGGATATTAATGTAGAAATCGCCTATAACTACTCTTACTGACGTATAAGTTGCTGGTAACCTCTGTCTTTTGACAAATATGAAAAGGAGGTGTGTCCTATATCACTTGGTGACTTGATATGGTCACAACTAAATTTTACGCCAGTCAGATGCCTCGCGGAGTAATAATAAAAAGCCGCACTACGGAACGCTATATTTGGAGGTAGACGATGTGGAGTAGCGCAGAGCGAAGGAAGGTGTGAGTACTTCCTCGCGGAGATAGAGCATTTTAAGGTTTTTCTTGCCGGGACACGAACCCTCTTCCTGTGAGTTGATCGATCACTTCCTGAAGATGGCGGACGAGTTGGCGATACGCAGCCAGAACGAGTATACACGATATGGAGCCAGAACGAGTATACAATGTGTATTCCGATATTAGCTCTGAACTAAAATGCTTTCCACATTATAATTATTGGAATGCCTACTGCATAACAGCACATCATTTTTTGTATGTTCATATTATTCATGTGATGCTATTCACAAATGATTTAGCAACCGGATGAATAGCGGAGTTTACCGAAGCCAACTAGCGCTTAACACTCGTCGCATCTTTTAATGCTGTATGAGTTAACAGAGATAGTGGATTCGTTCTCAGACGGCCGTAACCAGCACGTTGAAGAAGTAACCACTGTTGTCACTCTGAGTGCTTCTTTAATCTGAGAGTTCAGTAAGTCATAACAGTAAAAGTTATCCACGATACCTTTTCGTAGTCGCTAGAAATTCCGTTCTCTGCTCACGTTCTTTTGATTGTACAATTGTAAGTTAGTCTGCCGCTGACGCCTGAGACGTGGATTAGCAGACGACACCACAGGAAGTACAGACCTGTGGCGGAAGGCCAGAATTCTTTTCAATTTCAGGCGTCCACTAGAGGAGCATTTCCACGATGGCTTTAACAAGCAGTTACCACTGTTAGAAACTTAAACTTAGCCCAAAATTCCCCCATGGGTGAAATGTTTTTAACAGACTTTGTACACAGGATGCGAATGATTGTATAGTTATTGGAATAAACATTGAGATTCTCCTAGCCTTCTTCACAAATACGTTCTCTGTTTTGTAATCATCACTGTAAAGACTCCTGTAATAGCGAAAATTTACATTTGTAAGCTTTCTATTTTAAATATTGTCTGTACGTGAGAAAACTGAATATATCGGTTTCAAAAACCTTCCCCTCATGTAACGTGCACTTTAGACATCGTATTCAATTGCTGAACAAAACTGACTGTTGGCTGGCCCTGCGTTGCACTTGTGAAGAGTGTCGTGAAATAAAACTTGTGACTTCACGAAATGCAAAATTTGAAGGAAAGAAAAGGATACTAATTAAATGCCAAAAGAAATTAATCGTGTGCTCAGTGAAAACTATATAACTAAACATCAATACGAAAGTACATTATGAACGTTGCCTGAATTGCAATGTCTGACTTGGAATATAAACAAAAATAAATTACTGCTCTACTCAGAAGAAAATAACTCTTTAAAATTACCGATACTGTTCACTGAAAATTAATCTACTTGTTAGCACGACACTTGACAACCCCGACTACACACTATTTGCTCAACAATGCTAGGTGTGATCTGCTCTGAAATATACGTGACTTAGCTTTGGCTCAACATGCTGTTTTTGTGTCCGGAGTACTGATGTTCTCGAAAACAAATAAAAATCAGTACAAGCTGCAGCTGAAGGAAAATAAACTACTCACAACTAATATCTTCCTTTTGCTTGTGAGAAACAGCCTGTGACTACGTGTGGCGTAAGGCGCATGCACACAAGACATAATCTTCAAAACTTTACTATGACTCATGGACATGGATTTACTCTAAAGCAAATCGTTCTTGAGGAATCAAACTCTGATTATTGACAAACAGACAGTAGAGCCTAAGAAAACACTAACAATTACAAAATTCTCTCATTACAAAAGAACCACAAATGTGTCAAGCAACTGGTTTATTTGTGACGTAATGAAAGACAAGGAGATGAAATTAATATTGATCAAGAATATTATTAGTTATCTAATTCTGGTCGTATGTATAATTTCTAAGCGCGTCTAAGGCTTCCATTGAGTACCTTGGTGTCCAGTCTGATGTGGCAGTTGAAGGCAGCAAAACGGAAGCCATAGTTTTAAATTTCGCGTTCACGAAATCGTCCACAAACATAATGTCATTTGACTATACGACAGATCCCATATGGACGACACAGAAATAAGCATACTTGGCGTAGAGAAACAACTGAAAGACTTGAAAACAAATAAATCACCATGTCCGGATGGAATTCCAGTTCAATTTTACAAAGAGTATTTTACTGGGACTGGCCTCTTATCTATCTTGCATTTATCGTGAATCTCTCGTCCAGCACGCAGTCCCAAAGCGGCCGGAAAAAAGCGCACGCGACTACAGTATATAAGGAAGACAAGAGAACAGACTCGCAAAATTAGACCAATATGCCCAACTTCTGTTTGCCGCAGAATCATTCAACACATTCTCAGTTCGAATATAATAGACTTTCTTGAGGCTAAGAAGCTTATGTCCATGAATCAGCACGTTTCAGCTTGCCCTTGTACTGTGAACTGTGGATGAAGGGCAACAGGCTGATTCCATATTTCTAGATTTGTGGAAAGCATTTGATGCTGTGCCCTATTCCAGGCTGTTAACGAAATTCTGAAGGTGGCAGGGGTAAAATACAGGGAGCGAAAGGCTATTTACAATTTGTGCAGAAACCAGATGGCAGTTATAAGAGTCGAGGGGCATGAAAGGGAATCAGTGGCTGGGAAAGGAGTGAGACAGGGTTGTAGCCTCTCCCCGATGTTATTCAATCTGTATATTGAGCAAGCAGTAAAGGAAACAAAAGAAAAATTCGGAGTAGGTATTAAAATTCATGGAGAAGAAGTAAAAACTTTGAGGTTCGCCGATGACATTGTAATTCTGTCAGAGACAGCAAAGGACTTGGAAGAGCAGTTGAACGGAATGGACAGTGTCTTGAAAGGAGGATATAAGATGAACATCAACAAAAGCAAAACGAGGATAATGGAATGTAGTCAAATTAAATCGGGTGATGCTGAGGGGATTAGATTAGGAAATGAGACACTTAAAGTAGTAAAGGAGTTTTGCTATTTAGGGAGTAAAATAACTGATGATGGTCGAAGTAGAGAGGATATAAAATGTAGACTGGCAATGGCAAGGAAATCGTTTCTGAAGAAGAGAAATTTGTTGACATCGAGTATAGATTTAGGTGTCAGGAAGTCGTTTCTGAAAGTATTTGTATGGAGTGTAGCCATGTATGGAAGTGAAACATGGACGATAACCAGTTTGGACAAGAAGAGAATAGAAGCTTTCGAAATGTGGTGCTACAGAAGAATGTTGAAGATAAGGTGGGTAGATCACGTAACTAATGAGGAGGTATTGAATAGGATTGGAGAGAAGAGAAGTTTGTGGCACAACTTGACTAGAAGAAGGGATCGGTTGGTAGGACATGTTTTGAGGCATCAAGGGATCACAAATTTAGCATTGGAGGGCAGCGTGGAGGGTAAAAATCGTATAGGGAGACCAAGAGATCAATACACTAAGCAGATTCAGAAGGATGTAGGTTGCAGTAGGTACTGGGAGATGAAGAAGCTTGCACAGGATAGAGTAGCATGGAGAGCTGCATCAAACCAGTCTCAGGACTGAAGACCACAACAACAACAACAACAACAACAACGAAGGCACGAGCACATGGAATAAATTCACAGATATTTGAGTAGCTCGAAGACTTCTCGAGTAATAGAACCCAATATGTTGTTCTCGACGGCGAGTGTTCATCAGAGACAGGGGTATCGTCAGGAGTGCCCCAGGGAAGTGCGGTAGGACGGCTGTTGTTCTCTGTGTACGTGAATGATTTGGCGTGCAGAGTGGGTAGCAGTCTGCGGTTGTCCGCTGATGATGCCGTGATGTACGGTGAGATGTCGAACTTGAGTGATTGTAGGAAGATCCAAGACGACTTAGACAAAATTTGCAGTTTCTGTGATGAACGGCAGTTAGCCCTAAATGTGGAAAAATGTAAGTTAATGCGGATGAGTAGGGAGATCAAACCTGCAATGTACGGATACGGTATTACTAGTGTCCTGCTACACACAGTCAAGTCGTTTAAATATCCGGGCGTAACGGAGCAAAGTGATATGAGGTAGAACGATCATGTGTAAACTGTCTTAGGGAAGACAGATGGTCGACTTCGGTTTGTTGGGAGAATTTTAGGAAAGACTGGTTCACCTGTAAAGGAGACCGCACATAGGACGCTGGAGCGACTTATTCTTGAGTACTGCTTGAGTCTTTGTGATCCGTACCAGGATTAAGGGAGGGCGTCGAGGCAATTCAGAGGTGGGTTACCGGTAGGTTCGAACAACACGTAAGTGTTACGGACATGTTTCTGGAACTCAAGTGGGAATTCCTGGAGGGAGCGCGACGTTCTATTCGAGAAACACTACTGAGAAAATTTAGAGAACCGGCATTTAAATCTGACAACCTAAAGATTCTGCTGCCGCCAACGTACATCGCGCGAGAGGACCACGAAGATAGGACACGAGAAATCTGGTCTCATACGGAGGCGTACAGATAATTGCTTTCCTCTCGCTCTGTTTGCGGATGGAACAAGAGTGGAAATGACAAGTAGTGGTACAGGGTACTCTCCGCCACGCACCGTACTGTGGCTTGCAGAGTATTTATGTAGAAGTAGATGTAGATCTGAGGGACGAAGATTTCCTTCAACATCTAGTTCTGACAAGCATTTCATTCTTACGCATGCCGTCGTTACCTTTAAAATTCCTCCAAAATCTCCTCCATCAATAAAGAACGGGAAAGTATTTTAAATGAGTTTTCATTTCCATAATAAAGTATTCCAGATAGTTTCTGCCAGATTCACAAATAACAGACGTCATTCTCTGAAAAACTCAACTGCTGGCTCCTTTGCCCCAGATAAGAATGCTCCAGCGCTGTTACACCGGACTGTCAAGTAAGTCAACCCTAGATAAAACTGAACACAGAATCAGGGATCTTATTCACTATTCATACTGTGCGCTCATTCATCTACGTCCCAATACAGTAAAGTGAATCATTTGCAACAGCAGGAAAGATCACAGAACCTTACACATTATTCAGAAGTGGAGCGCAAAATGATCAAGTTGAAGACACGAAAGCCGTTTACGTTTAACTGCTTGCTCTGGTTAACTACTCGGACTGAAGATCACACATAACCTACTTTCATTTTCGTAAGTTCTGGCGTATGAGGAGTCGTCATAAATATTTAATTACCGTCTGGAAAGAAAACAAGAATCGATCCTAAAATGCGGTCCTTCTCTCTACATTCACCGTTTAATGCGAAAACATTTTCCAACCATGGATTACGTGGCAGTTACGCTTGGCATTTTGGTTGTTCAGGAAACGTTCCACCTTCCAAAGTCCCCTCTTCCGGCCCTTCTCTGTGTAATTTGACGTACCAGTTAATAATGCAATGTAGGACCAATATTGATTTCACGAATCTTAAGAATTAGGCTACGCAGCGACGACAATGTCTGCATGAAATGTATTCGCAGTTGTTAATATGGACAGCCATCAGCTGTATAATGGAATGACGACAATGAAAATTTGTGTCGGATCAAGACTCGCATCCGGATTCACCGCTTATCTCGAGCTGTCCCCTTACAATAGGCTACCCGAGCACAACTCACGAACAGACCAAAACTTCCACATCTCGTCAACCTTGTGCCTGCATCATGTACTCGTGCCTGCATTATGTGTATTCCCGTACTGGGGAGACATTTTTATTGAAAGTTGCTTGCCCAGTGTCAGCGGATGAAAACGGTATTTCAGTCCCTGAGTTGTCCCAAAGTGCTTCGGAACAACAGAGGCACTGCAATATCGTATATAAGGTTTGCATGTCATTTCTTTGTCGGTTACTCTTGAAGTCTCTTGGGGAGTGGGAATGTTGTAGCGCCGCCTCTCGTCCACACCTCGGGGCGGCAGCGGAGCGGTATCTTTCTTTTGTCTGGCTGCACGTGCCAATTTCGGGTTCAAAATGGTTCAAATGGCTCTGAGAACTATGGGACTTAACTTCTGAGGTCATCAGTCCCCTAGAACTTAGAACTACTTAAACATAACTAACGTAAGGACATCACACACATCCATGCCCGAGGCAGGATTCGAACCTGCGACCGAAGCGGTCGCGCGGCTCCTGACTGTAGCGCCTAGAACCGATCGGCCACTTCGGTCGGCTGACAATTTCTGGACAAGAGGATCTATAAAAAGGGGTACCTCCGCTTACGCATTTGGGGACCTTTTATCTTGACGTTACGTGGCTCAGCTGCCCTCCCACACGATGTCACAGTCATCATTCTACCACCTATAGACGTTATCAACGTGTGTTTTCGTTGGCCTGGACCGCAATCTCAAATTTTCACCAGAGAGATGCAATTCGAGATGACAGTCTCTGGTCGTCCATTGGACGTCTGCTGTTCGTGAGCCTTGATCGGCTGATGGCAATTTTGGCGTACAGTTTTCTCAGGCACGCCAAAAGATAGCGTGGGTCCGAAATGGCAGTTTCCTCTCGTTCGATAGGGTGACAACCAGCCACCCTTTTTGATTGGCTGATAATGATTTCAGCGTACTCCCTTTTTCCACAGGAAAACCAAGAGTCGAAGGAAAGAATGTTTCTACTGACTTTTGCGTGCTCTTCAGAGAGACATTTCCACCGGCAATGCACTCTTCCGCGGACATTGGGGCGAGACTCTGGGTTGAGTCTTCGATCGGGACCGGCGCTTGGACCATTGGGTTCAGACACCCATCTGGACATGCGCTCAGGCGTCCGTGCCTGAGTCTGCTGGACCCAGTATCGATGTAGTTGGATAAGTGCTGATTCACTCCAGTATGTCTAGTACGTCGACGATCAAGTATTGCTTGATTTTTAGGATTGTCGTGGCAGCGTTTGATTTTGTCTTACTACTGTTTTTCACGATTTTCTTATTGATTTTTTTAAAATTTCTTTTCATGATTCAAGAAAGGATTTTTGCTACAGTGAATTCTGTGCTGCCACATCTTCCTCACTGAAGTTCCACGTCCATGTTATCGAAGGTTATAGAAGGTAGCTGCCCATTAACACACAGTCAGCACGGATTCAGAAAATGTCGTTCCTGTGAGACACATCTAGCTCTTTATTCGCACGAAGTACTGATTGCTATCGGCGGGGAATCTCAAACTGATTCCATATTTCTAGATTTTCAAAAGACTTTTGAGATAATTCCTCAGGTGAGAATTCTATTCCAACCGCGTGCCTTTGGAGTACCGCTTCAGTTGTGCGACTGTCTCAGAAATTTCGGCTCGGGAAGGTCACAGTACGTAATACTCGACGGAAAATTCTCCTGCAAAACATAAATGATACCGTGCGTTCTGTAGGAAAGCGTTACACACCCTAACGTACATAAACAATTCAGGAGATAACCTGAGTAGCCCTCTTAGATAGTTTTCTGTCGTTAAACGTCTAGTAAAGTCATCACAAAACCAAAATCAACTCCAAAATTACTTATTCACGATATATGAATGGTGTTAAAAGTGAAAACTGTCTCTCAGTAAAGAAAAATGTGAGGTCATCCATATTAGTACAAAAATAAGTCTGTTAAATTTCGATGACACGATAAATAACACAAATTTAAAAGCTGTCAATTCGACAAAAAGCCCAGGAATTACAATTACGAACAACTTAAGTTAGAACGATCACATAGATAATGTTGTGGGGAAATCAAACGGAAGACAACGTTTTACATGCAAAACACTTAGAAGATTGAACAGGTCTACTAAAGAGAATCCTTCTCTATGCTTGTCCGTCCTATGCTAGAGGACTGATGTTCAGTATGCAGTCCTCACCAGACGGGATAGACGGAGGACATCGAAAACAAAGAAGGGCAGCACGTTTTGTATTATCGTGAAATAGGGGAGAGAGTCCGACAAATATGGTAAGCGATTGGTGATGGCAATCACTAGAAGAAAGGAGTTTTTCTTTCCGACGAGCTATTTTCATGAAATTTCAGAACCAACTTTTTCCTCTGAATGTGAAAATATTTTAATGTCGCCAGCCTACATATAGAAAAATGATCATTATAATAAAGTAAGAGAAATCAGAGCTCGTATAGAAAGATACAACTGTCCATTTTCCCCCCGCACACTTAGTGTGTGGAATGGCAGAGAAATAGTCTGAAGGTGGCTCGAAGCATCCTCTGCCACGTACTTAAGTATGCAATGCAGAATAGCCATGTAGATGTAGACAGATATTATCAGTCCCTTCCACGTCAGACTAGTACAACTTCTTTTACCATAGATAACGCGACTATTTCTTTCATATCGGTGTAGCTTGATTGCATTTTGATCCCTGGACGTCATATTTTTCATTCTGTTTTACCTTATTTCTTGGTACCCACTCTCAGGTGTATAAAGTGTGACATAGTTCTACATCTACGTCTACATCTACATCCATACTCCGCAAGCCACCTGACGGTGTGTGGCGGAGGGCACCTTGAGTACCTCTATCGGTTATCCCTTCTATTCCAGCTTCGTCTTGTTCGTGGAAAGAAGGATTGTCGGTATCCCTCTGTGTGGGCTCTAATCTCTCTGATTTTATCCTCATGGTCTCTTCGCGAGATATACGTAGGAGGTAGCAATATACCGCTTGACTCCTCGGTGAAGGTATGTTCTCGAAACTTCAACGAAAGCACGTACCGAGCTACTGAGCGTCTCTCTTGCAGAGTCTTCCACTGGAGTTTATATATCATCTCCGTAACGCTTTCGTGATTACTTAATGATCCTGTAACGAAGCGCGTTGCTCTCCGTTGGATCTTCTCTATCTCTTCTATCAACCCTATCTGGTACGGATCCAACACTGCTGAGCAGTATTCAAGTAATGAGCGAACAAGCGTACTGTAACCTACTTCCTTTGTTTCCGGATTGCATTTCCTTAGAATTCTTCCAATGAATCTCAGTCTGGCATCTGCCTTACCGACCATCAACTTTATATGATCATTCCATTTTAAATCACTCCTAATGCTTACTCCCAGATAATTTATGGAATTAACTGCTTCCAGTTGCTGACCTGCTATATTGTAGCTAAATGATAAGGGATCTTTCTTTCTATGTATTCGCAGCACATTACACTTGTCTACATTGAGATACAATTGCCATTCCCTGCACCATGCGTCAATTCGCTGCAGATCCTCCTGCATTGCAGTACAATTTTCCATTGTTACAACCTCTCGAAATACCACAGCATCATCCGCAAAAAGCCTCAGTGAACTTCCGATGTTATCCACAAGGTCATTTATGTATATTGTGAATAGCAGAGGTGCTACGACACTCCCCTGCGGCACATCTGAAATCACTCTTACTTCGGAAGACATCTCTCCATTGAGAATGACATGCTGCGTTCTGTTATCTAGGAACTCTTCAAGCCAATCACACAATTGGTCTGATAGTCGATATGCTCTTACTTTCTTCATTAAACGACTGTGGGGAACTGTATCGAACGCCTTGCGGAAGTCAAAAAACACGGCATCTACCTGGGAACCCGTGTCTATGGCCCTCTGAGTCTCGTGGACGAATAGCGCGATCTATGTTTCACACGATCGTTTTTTTCGAAACCCATGCTGATTTCTACAGAGTAGATTTCTAGTCTCCAGAAAAGTCATTATAATCGAACATAATACGTGTTCCAAACTTCTACAACTGATCGACGTTAGAGATATAGGTCTATAGTTCTGCACATCTATTCCACGTCCCTTCTTGAAAACGGGGATGACCTGTGCCCTTTTCCAATCCTTTGGAACACTACGCTCTTCTAGAGACCTACGGTACACCGCTGCAAGAAGGGGGGCAAGTTCCTTCGCATACTCTGTGTAAAATCGAACTGGTATCCCATCAGGGTGTAGCGGCCTTTCCTCTTTTGAGCGATTTTAATTGTTTCTCTATCCCTCTGTCGTCTATTTCGATATCTACCATTTTGTCATCTGTGCGACAATCTAGAGACGGAACTACAGTGCAGTATTCCTCTGTGAAACAGCTTTGGAAAAAGACATTTAGTATTTCGGCCTTTAGTCTATCAATCTGTTTCAGTACCATTTTGGTCACAGAGTGTCTGGACATTTTGTTTTGATCCACCTACCGCTTTGACATAAGACCAAAATTTCTTAGGATTTTCTGCCAAGTCAGTATATAGAACTTTACTTTCGAATTCATTGAACGCCTCTCGCATAGCCCTCCTCACACTACATTTCGCTTCGTGTAATTTTTGTTTGTCTGCAAGGTTTTGGTTATGTTTATGTTTGCTGTGAAGTTCCCTTTGCTTCCGCAGCAGTTTTCTAACTCGGTTGTTGTACCACGGTGGCTCTTTTCCATCTCGTACAATCTTGCTTGGCACATACTCATATAACGCATATTTTACGATGGTTTTGAACTTTGTCCACTGATCCTCAACACTATCTGTACTTGAGACAAAACTTTTGTGTTGAGCCATCAGGTACTCTGAAATCTGTTTTTTGTCACTTTTGCTAAACAGAAAAATCTTCCTACCTTTTTTAGTATTTCTATTTACGGCTGAAATCATCGATGCAGTAACTGCTTTATGATCGCTGATTCCCTGTTCTACGTTAACTGTTTCAAATAGTTCGGGTCTGTTTGTCACCAGAAGGTCTAATATGTTATCGCCAAGAGTCGGTTCTCTGTTTAACTGCTCAAGGTAGTTTTCAGATAAAGCACTTTAAAAAATTTCACTGGAATCTTTGTCCCTGCCACCCGTTGTGAACGTTTGAGTCTCCCAGTCTGTATCCGGCATATTAAAATCTCCACCCAGAACTATAACATGGTGGGGAAATCTACTCGAAATATTTTCCAA